>NC_045957.1:137003481-137354560 GCF_010909765.2 Amblyraja radiata | reverse complement strand
CAGACCGCAAGGCCGGGGGTTGGAGCTCCCCTCCAGGGGTCCCCGGCGAGGGACCCCACTCCTGATGGTAAGTCCACGTCATGCCTGCGGTAGAAGTTGGCCGCGGGCCGGTGGTCGGAGCTCTTCTACTCACGGGTCCCCAACGAAGGACCCCAGGCTGCGGACGCTGCGCTAGCTGGAGCTCCACAGACCGCGACTTCAGGCTGCCGTAGGCCAGCGAACGGAGCGCTCCCCTCCGGCGACCCCCGGCGAGGGCTCGCCCGCTCCGCGACGAGAGACCACGCTGCGCCCGCTGCTGAAGCCCCGGGCCTGTCTCCGGAAAAGGCCGCATCGATCCTTGCTGTTAGGCCACGGGGGAGGCGACATGGAAAAAGTTGCCTCTCCGTGGAGGAGGCGACCGAAGCAGTTTCCCCCTCACCCCCCCACACCACCCCCCACACAAGACACACAGAGAGACATTAAAAACACACATTAGGACATACTAAAAAAACAAATAAAGTAGAAAGAACCAACTGCCGGCTTGCAGCACCCCCACTGACCTATATCACATCATGGAAGTATTCTTGATGCGCCTTCCTGATTTGTCTGTCAATTGAACGCCAACATTTCTTAAAATCTGTCCATGCGGAAGTTGACCCAGATTTTCTTGCTCTGTTATAAAGCCTTTGTTTTTTCCTAATTGCACGCCTAATTGATAAATTTACCCATGGTAAATTATATCTAGTGGAACACATTTATAAGCCAACTAGAGACAGAAACGGTCCATGGCCCTGACAAGAGCTGGTTTAAAATCTAACCACAGCGTGTTTATGACTGTTGCTACTACATAACCTCCTGTTAATCTCTCATTAAATTCTGATATGAGTTCATCTATGGAAGAGAATTCTGCCTTTTTGTAGAGGAAAATCTTCTTTCTCGCTGGTCTAACTGCTTTGGCTGTCATCTTGGCTTGGACAATAACAGCATCATGGTTGCTTATGCCTGATGTCACATCACAACTTTCTACAAAGGAGGGATGGCTGACAAAGCACATCAAATATGTTTCTGTCTCTAGTTGGCTTATCAACCATTTGAGTGAGGTTAAAATCCAACATAATCTTGCTACATGCGGTATTTCTTCCCCCAGTACGAAGAGAATTGCTGGACCAGTTTATAACAGGGAGATTAAAATCACCCAGTAGCCATACAGAAGCAGACTTTGGAATTTTAGATAAGGAAGCTTCAAGTTCTCTTAAATGTTCCTGTCCTAATGAGTCTGATAGGACTCAAAACAGAAATGATCATGCATAGTAGCGTAAAACATCAGGCAGATGTGGACACATTGGCGAAGATCTTCATGAACCCCAGGTGAGTGAAATGGTAGGTTTATTTGACTTTGTTTCCAAGTGAATTATAATTCCTACTCGCAAAATATTTCCTTTTAACATGGCTGTGCACTTTAAAAAAATTTATATTGTGAGAATATTTTATCCTGCAATTCTGAACAAAATGGCTACCAGGAGGGAGAGAAACATATTGGGTTAAAATAAATATGTTCAAATTGGAAAACACAGAATTTATCCATTATTACAAAGACCCGCAGAGTGGAATTTCACCTCAAGAAATATTTAAACAATCATCCAACGAGGGAAGCACAGCTCAGTGGGCTTGGCAAAGAGTGTAGGAAAGAACTGCAGATGCTGGTTTCAATCGAAGGCAGACACAAAATGCTGGAGTAACTCAGCGGGACAGGCAGTATCTCTGGAGAGAAGGAATGGGTGACGTTTCAGGTCGAGATCCTTCTTCAGACAAAGACCTACAGTCAACAACCTCAACATTCACGATGAACAAAAGAAATATTATGATACAGATGTGCTCATTTCCTGTGGCGTTGCTCACAAAAAATAATAAAAACATGCTTTTCTTTATCTCGAGTTGCTTTTTACGTATGAGAGAAAGCTTGCTCCTGACCATGTTTCTGCATTCACTCTTAATCTGAAATTCTCATTCTTCCTTCTGCTTTTACAATATCTACTTCCTATCTTTCTGTTCTTGCATATTTTCTTTAGCTATTATTGCCTTTTTATTGATTAGGTTCTAACGTTCACATTTTCTCTTTGTTTCATCCCATATTCCACCACAATCAATGACTCTGCCTCCACCGCTGCCTGGTGTAGCGAATTCCAAAGATTCACAGCCATCTGAAAGAATAAATTCCTCCTCATATCAAGCTGAAATGGGCAACCAAATGTTGTGAAAACTATGCTCCCTAGTTTTAGATATCCTCACTCAGGATATTATCCTCTCAGCTTCCACCTTGGCAATTCACCTCACACTGTTTTATGTTCAGACAAGTTCATTTGCCAATCTTCTATCCTCCAATGAGTTTAGTATGCTTTGGAGATACAGCATGGAAACAGGCCCTTCGGCCCACCAGATCCGCACCGACCAGCGATCCCCACACATTAACACAACCCTACACCCACTAGGGACAATTTTCACATACACCAAGACAATTAACCAACAAACCTGTACGTCTTTGGAGTGTGGGAGGAAACCGAAGATCGCGGTGAAAACCCACGCGGTCACGGGGAGAATGTACAAAGTCCATACAGGCAGCACCCGTAATCGGGATCAAACCCGGGTCTCCGGCGCTGCAAGCGCTGTAAGGCAGCAACTCTACTGCTGCGCCACCGTGAGCGCCCTATTTATGTCTTCTTGGCCACCCTATTTATCTGTGATGCCAGTTTCAGAGAACTATGTACAAGCGCACCTAGATCCATCTGCTCTCCAACACCCCCAGGACCGTACCATTCACTGTTAAGATCTTGTCTGGTTAAACTTCCAAAGGTTTACCTGCATTTATCTGCATTAAACCACATTAGTCATTCCTCAGTTTATTTGCCCAGATGATCAAGATCCTTCTGTAATTTTGATAACCAACTTCAGTCATGCATGGCGCGTGTTGAGACGTGGTGGCGTAGGCAATGACGCGCGGTAGCGCGCGGCACCCCAGCTGCGTGACGAGCAAATGACGGCCAAATGGGACAGGCCCTTAACACTGCACAAAATCAACAGTGCTCTGAACCCAAACTATGATTTACATAGAAATGATACTATTTAGGTATCATTAAAATAAATTGGTTTAAAACTATCTGTTTTGATTTTCCATGTGTTAGTATCATGCAACAATAGAAATTAACAAAAGAGACGTGGAAGAGGAAACTACTATTTGTTGGCATTATCAAATCGATGATAGTTTTTGGCATTCTGGATTTACACCACAATTAACATAGAAACATAGAAGATAGGTGTGGAAGGAGGCCATTCGGCCCTTCGAGCCAGCATCGCCATTCATTGTGATCATGGCTGATCGTCCCCGATCAATAACCCATGCCTGCCTTCTCCCCATATCCCTTGACTTCACTAGCCCCTAGAGCTCTATCTAACTCTCTCTTAAATCCATCCAGTGACTTGGCCTCCACTGCCCTCTGTTACAGGGAATTCCATAAATTCACAACTCTCTGGGTGAAAAAGTTTTGTCTCGCAGTCTTAAATGACCTCCCCTTTATTCTAAGACTGTGGCCCCTGGTTCCAGACTCGCCCAACTGAACTGAAATGTCCACCCATGCCCTAATTATTATTATTACTATTATTATTATTGCTGCTGTCATTATTATTATTATTATTATTATTATTATTATTATTATTATTATTATTATTATTAATAATAAAAAATTATAATAGGTGCAATATTTTTACATTTTCTAAAGGGAAGTATTTCAAATATATAATTTGTCAATCTATGTTTTCCATCAAGGTGCCATCATAATTACTGACTGCTGGTATAAGCAACCACCACTCCCAGATCAGAGTGGTATACCTCTGGTATTATGGGCTGTAATTTAAAGATTTTCAAAATCTTGAAAATCATACAATATCAAAGCACAGAAGAAAATGATTTGGAAAATCTTGGTTCATTGTAAAAGTTACTTATTGTTTACAATTTTCCCCATCTTGCATAATGCCTCTTTAGCAGGCAACAAAAAAAGCTTTTCACTGAACCTTGGTAAACGTGACAATATAACTAAAATGTTGTAAAAAATGACCAGTTTCCTCTTGAAGACTATAAATCAATACTTGTTTTAAATCAAAACTCATTTTTTGTTCCCCTTCAAAATATCTCTTTCCATATCCAACACCATTGCTGCCTTGGACACAAAGTTCTGGAGTAACTGAGCCAATCAGCAACTATGGAGAACATGGATAGGTGAGGTCTTGGGTTGGGATTCTGAGCAAGGGTCCCGACCCGAAGAGTCTGAAGAAGGATCCCGACCTGAAACGTCATTTACCCATATTCTCCGGAGATGCTGCTTGACTCACTGAGTTACTCCAGCACTTTGTGTCGTTTTTTGTAAACCAGCCTCTGCAGTTCCTTGTTTCTACCCTTTCTCTCTAGCTATTTTGTTGTATAAAAATGCATCTAACCTCTATAGTTTTGGCAATGATACAAACGCATTCCTTTGATCTGCAGACTCATCAGCTAGTGGGCACAGTTTCTTCCTACCTGCTCTTCATAATTTATAATGTTTATTTTACATCTTGCAAAAATAATACTCGCTCTAACAATGCAAGGGTTCTTCCACTCTTTCATTTATTTTCATAATTACAATCTTTGACGGTTATTTGTCAATGAACATACACTGTAGTTTCTCTCTTGCCTTGATATACTCCTTGAAAATGTTGAAATACTGAATGGGATAAAATTTGTGCTAATTTACCAACCGCTTTCCTTACAGACACCAACTATGAAACAACTGATTTTATAAACACGCTTTAGATATTTATTTACTTCACATTTCAAGATTTTTATCTCTGAATCATATTTAAAGGTTCCTAAGTGTACTTTTACTCCCATACAACTTCCAAAATCCATCACCTCATAGTTATATCCAAAACGTATGTAAAATTGACTAGCCTAGAATCAGTAGATTTGTCATGATTCCATTTGCTCTGTTGTCCTTGAGAATTGTAGGATGAAAACTGCAGGGCTTTTTTACACTTCGGGTTCCATTTCAGTTGTTCCTTATCTGTTGTTATTTCAGCAGATCCTGGGCATAACCATGTTCTTTGGATGTCAGACTAGGAAAGTACCCAGTGTAGTATCAGTGTGAATTTTCCCATTTTCCATTACATGCCAAATTATAGACAGTTTTACATGTTGGATTTGTGACAAAAGAATGACTAAATTCCCCTGTGAATATTACAGAGTAAAGGAAGGAAACTTTCATCCCAACTATGAAGATGGAAGATTGTGCTCATGATTTCCAAATAAATAATTCATTGAACTAAGCTATTTCACAGAACGACAACAACCTCTGCCAGAAATCTTGATTTGCCACTTGCTGGTTGTTTTCATAAATGAATGTAGTCTCATTTAGAAGGCAAGGGCAAAGGCAAACCTCCTGATGGTGTAAGTTTATGGTAAACCAGGAAGAAATTAATAATATTTTTATGGCAATAAACAGTGCCACAATAATAGTCATGTAAGTTTTCACAGCCCAATATAAAGTTGGCTAATTGATAATTAACTAATTTATACTATTTTATACCTAAATGGAGAACTTTCATTTATTACTCTCCAAGTTAGTCATCTTTACTTTTTAAATACTGCGGTATTGACCTTCCTACTTCAGTTAGGCAGAGATCAGCTGGATTTCCTTTATCCAAAAATGCTGCTGCACTTGATCTATTTCTTCACAAATTATACCGACATTGACACTACAAAATCAATGAATTTACCAATGCATTGTTTTTCAAGGCATTAAGTATGTTCCTTAATTTCAATAAAATTATACTTTCTAAAGTACTATTTTTCAAACGCAAAGGGAAACATTTTGCCCAGATACCTAGGGTACCAGCCCATCTCTGAGATAATCAAGCCATGGTCTTAAATCGGAAGGATAGTTCACAATGTGTATCAAAGACGATATGTGTATTCCCCAACTGGAAATCATGGATGAACCAGTCCAAATCTCCAAAGTCCAAATCTGCAGCAATTAAATCAAACGATCTTGTATATGTGTCTGGCACAATAGCATAGTGGTAGAGCTGCTGTCTTGCAGAACCAGAGACCCAGGGTCGACCCTGACAACTGGTGGTGATTGGACAGAGGTTTTACGTTTTCCCTGTGACTCTGAGTGCTCCGGTTTCCTCCCACATTCCAAAGACGCACAAGTTTGTCCATGAATTGGTTTCAGTAAAATTGCAAATTGTCCTTAGTGTGTAGGATAGTGTTAGTGTATGGGGTGATCGCTGGTCGGTGCATATTTGATGGCCGGCAAGGCCTGTTTCTGCACTGTGTCTCTGAAGTTTAAAAGTAAAAGATACAGACCAGTACAAGAAATCTATCTATGATCTTCACAGAGCCATTAAGAATACCAAAAGGGAATTCAGGACTAAACTGGAGTCCCAATAGACAATAGACAATAGGTGCAGGAGTAGGCCATTCGGCCCTTCAAGCCAGCACCGCCATTCAATGTGATCATTGCTGATCATCCCCAATCAGTACCCCGTTCTTGCCTTCTCCCCATGTCCCCTGACTCCGCTATCATTAAGAGCCCTATCTAGCTCTCTCTTGAAAGTATCCAGAGAACCGACCTCCATCGCCCTCTGAGGTAGAGAGTTCCACAGACTCACAACTCTCTGTGAGAAAAAGTGTTTCCTCGTCTCCGTTCAAAATGGCTTACTCCTTATTTTTAAACTGTGGCCCCTGGTTCTGGACTCCCCCAACATCGGGAACATGTTTCCTGCTTCTAGCGTGTCCAAACCCTTAATAATCTTATATGTTTCAATAAGAACTCCTCTCATCCTTCTAAACTCAACAGTATACAAGCCCAGCTGCTCCATTCTCTCAGCATATGACAGTCGCACCATCCCATGGATTTCCTGGTGGCGGCGCGACTCGTTGCAGCGGCTCCTACAGCCTGTCTGTCTTTTTTAATTTTTTGTCTAGTTAAATGTAGTGTTGGTGTTTTTTTAATACTAGTTTTAAATGTGTATATGTGGGGGGCGTGGGTGGGGGGGGGAAACCGTTTAAAATCTCTTCCCTGTCCGGGAGACCCGACCTTTTCCCTGTCGGGTCTCCGTTGTCGTTGGGGCCTAGCACCGTGGAGCGGCCTCCAACCTGAACGACCCGGGGGCTCGGGAGACTGCGGAGCTGCGGACTACTCACCATCATGGGGCTGGCCGGCCTCGGAACGTGGGGAGCGGTGGTGACTCGCTGCTGCGACTCGACTCCTGGGGCTCGGAGGCTCCAGCAACGCAGCCGCAGGTCCGGTGGACTGGGACATCGGGAGCTCACGGGTCCGGGGGGAGAGAGAGACTGCTTCCCGGAGCTGCCGCAACGCGACTTCTCCAGCCCGTGTCGCGGGGTTTGGAACGACCCGGAGCGGGGCCGTACATCACCCGGCACGGCTTCATGGCCGTGGGACATTACAGCGCCCGCCGGGGGCTCCAACTTCGAGACTTCTAGACCGGGAGCGGGGCCGTAAATCGCCCGGCACGGCCTAAAATGGCCGTGGGACTTATCATCACCCGCCTGGGGCTTGGACATCGGGAGAGACATTGAGAGCAGGGGAGAGAAAAGACTTTTGCCTTCCATCACAGTGGGTTCACTGTGATGGATGTTTGTGTGAACTTAATTGTGTGTATGTCTGTAGGACATTGTTTTTGTTTGTATGGCTGTGGAAACAAAATTTTGTTTGAGTCTCACTGGGGCTCAAATGACAATAAATTGTATTGTATTGTATTGTATTGTAACCTTGTAAATCTACGCTGCACACCCTCAATAGCAAGAATGTCCTTCCTCAAATTAGGGGACCAAAACGGCACACAATACTCCAGGTGTAGTCTCACTAGGGCCCTGTACAACTGCAGAAGGACCTCTTTGCTCCTATACTCAACTCCTCATGTTATAAAGGTCAACATGCCATTCGTTTTCTTCACTGCCTGCTGTACCTGCATGCTTACTTTCATAGACTGATGTACAAGGACCCCCAGATCACGTTGTACTTCCCCTTTTCCCAATTTGATGCCATCTAGATAGTAATCTGCCTTCCTGTTTTTGCTACCAAAGTGGATAACCTCACATTTATCCACATTAAACTGCATCTGCCATGCATCTGCCCACTCACCCAACCTGTCCAAGTCACCCTGCATTCTCATAGCATCCTCCTCACAGTTCACACTGCCACCCAGCTTGGTGTCATTTGCAAATTTGCTAATGTTACTTTGAATCCCTTCATCTAAATCATTGATGTATATTGTAAATAGCTGCGGTCCCAGCACCGAGCTTTGCGGTACCCCACTAGTCACTCTGCCATTCTGAAAGGGACCCGTTAAACCCTACTCTTTGTTTCCTGTCTGCCAACCAATTTTCTATCCATGTCATCCATATCCATATCCATATCCATATCCATATCCATGTCAGTACTCTACCCCCAATACTATGTGCCCTAATTTTGCCCACTAATCTCCTATGTGGGCCCTTATCAAATGCTTTCTGAAAGTCCAGGTACACTACATCCACTGGCTCTCCCTTGTCCATTTTCATAGAAACATAGAAATTAGGTGCAGGAGTAGGCCATTCGGCCCTTCGAGCCTGCACCGCCATTCAATATGATCATGGCTGATCATCCAACTCAGTATCCCGTACCTGCCTTCTCTCCATACCCTCTGATCCCCTTAGCCACAAGGGCCACATCTAACTCCCTCTTAAATATAGCCAATGAACTGGCCTCGACTACCCTAAAGGCAGTGTGTAGGTGAAGCATACAGCAATTATTGTTTCCTAGTTACATCCTCAAAAAATTCCAGAAGATTAATCAAGCCTGATTTCCCCTGCGTAAATTCATGCTGACTCGGACCGATCCTGTTACTGCTATCCAAATGTGTCGCTATTTCATCTTTTATAATTGACTCCAGCATCTTCCCTGCCACCAATGTCAGGCTAACTGGTCTATAATTCCCTGTTTTCTCTCTCCCGCCTTTCTTAAAAAGTGGGATAATATTAGCTACCCTCCAATCCCCAGGAACTGATCCTGAGTCTATAGAACATTGGAAAATTATCACCAATGCATCCACGATTTCTAGAGTCACTTCCATAAGTACCCTGGCATGCAGACCATCAGGCCCCGGGGATTTATCAGCCTTCAGTCCCATCAGTCCACCCAACACCATTTCCTGCCTATTGTGGATTTCCTTCAGTTCCTCCGTCACCCCAGATCTTCTGCCCACCAGTATATCAGGAAGATTGTTTGTGTCCTCCTTAGTGAAGATGGATCCAAAGTACCTGTTCAACTCATCTCCCATTTCCTTGTTCCCTATAATAAATTCACCTTTTACTGTCTTCAAGGGTCCAACTTTAGTCTTAACTAATTTTTTTCTCTTCACATACCTAAAGAAGCTTTTACTATCCTCCTTTATATTCTTGGCTAGCTTACCTTCGTACCTCATCTTTTCTCCCCGTATTGCCTTTTTAGTTATCTTCTGTTGCTCTTTAAACATTACCCAAACCTCTTACTTCCCGCTCATCTGTGCTACATTGTACTTCTCTTTTATTTTTTATACTGTCCCTGATGTCTCTTGTCTGCCACGGTCGCCCCTTGCTCCCCTTTGAATCTTTCTTCCTCTTTGGAATGAACTGATCCTGCACCTTCTGTATTATTTCCAGAAATACTTGCCATTGTCATCTCTATTAGGGTATCTTTCCAGTCAACTTTGGCCAGCTCCTCCCCCATGGCTCTATAGTCCCCTTTATTCAACTGTACCACTGTCACCTCCGATTTACCCTTCTCCCTCTCCAATTAACCATATAACCATATAACAATTACAGCACGGAAACAGGCCATCTCGGCCCTTCTAGTCCGTGCCAAACACTTATTCTCCCCTAGTCCCATCTACCTGCACTCAGACCATAACCTTCCATTCCTTTCCCGTCCATATAACTATCCAATTTATTTTTAAATGATAAAAACGAACCTGCCTCCACCACCTCCACTGGAAGCTCATTCCACACAGCCACCACTCTCTGAGTAAGGAAGTTCCCCCTCATTTACCCCTAAACATCTGTCCCTTAATTCTCAAGTCATGTCCTCTTGTTTGAATCTTCCCTACTCTCAGTGGGAATTGTAGATTAAACTTGACCATATTATGGTCACTACCTCCTAATGGCTCTTTACCCTCAAGTTCATTTGTCAAATCCGGTTCAATCTACAGGTGACACAGACACCTGTAGATTGTGGCAATGATTCTACACGAAAACAGGCTACAAAGCAAAGGCAGGCAGTACCATTGGTAACAATGGGCCCTTCCCCGATAAACTGAATGCATTCTCTGCATGCATTGAACATAAGGTCAGTGGTTAAATGCCAAATGGTGAGCTACAGGTTCCTCTGTACATATGATTACTGTGGCACAAGTAGGAATGGTTTTCCTGAGAAGGAATCCGCAGAAAGTAACTGCTCCAGATGGAGTCACTGGCCACGTCCTCAGGACCTGTGAGGATCAGCTGGCAGACGTATCCACAGGCATCTTTCAGCACTCACTATTCCATTTTGAGGTTCTCACTTACTTCAAAAAGATCACTATCATCCAAAGAAGAGTAAGGCAGCGTGCCATAATGACTACTGACCATCGGCTCCGACATCCACCATTATGAAGTGCTTCAAGAGATTGGTGCTGGCATACATTAACCAACCTCCCTGCCAGCATTGATTCACTGTAGTTTGCTTACCGTCGCAACAGGTCCACATCATGCCTTCTCCCCGGCCCTAAACTCATCCCTGGAACATTGAGCAGTCAAGGACACCTACATTGGATTCCTATTTATCCCCTTCAACACCATAATCCCATCCAAACACATCCAAACTCCTTTACCTTGGAATCAGCTCCCCCTTTTGCCACTGGACCCTCGACTTTCTGAGCCTCAGATCTCAATCAGTGAGGATAGTTGACAGCACATCCTCCATAATAATGATCAATACTGGCACCCTGCAGAGTTTCATTCTCAGCCTCCTACTGTACACCCTGTACACTCACAAGTGTATGGACAAATTTAGCTCCAAATCCATCCGCAAATTTGCAGCTGACACCACCGAGAATGGCCAGATCATGAAGAATGGTGAGACAGAGTACAGGAATGAGATAGATAACTTAGTGACATTGTGACTGGACAATGACATCTCCCACAATATCAGCAAGACAAAGGAGCTAGTTATTGACTTCAGGAGGTATGGTGAAATACATGCCCCAATCAGCATCAGTGGTGCGCAAGTGGAAGTAGTTGAGAGCTTCAAGTTACTGTGCATAACTATCACCATAAACGTGGCATGGACCAACCACATTGATGCGACAGCCAAGAAGGCATATCAACTCCTCCACTTCCTGAGGAGACTGAGGAAATTTGGCATGTCTCCAGTGACCCTTGCAAACTTCTGCAGATGCACTACTATCAAGTTGCATCATTGCTTAGTTTAGGAACAGCTCCACCCAAGACCATCAGAAAATGTAGCGATTCATAGATGTAGCCCAGTCATCACACAGACTAGACTTCCCACCATTGACTCCATCTGCATTTCATGCTGCCTTGGAAAAGCAGCCAACATAATTAAAACTTGGCCTACCCTGGTCATTCCTTCTCCTCCCTGCTCCCTTCCAGCAGAAGTTACAGAAGCTTGAAAGCACTCACCACCAGACTTCTTCCCCTCTGTTATTAGGCTTTTGAACAGTCCTTCCCTAAGCACGGGTACTGTTCGATTCACCGCTACGGAGCAGGGAGGTTCTACTGCAGTTGTACAGGGTCTTGGTGAGACCACACCTGGAGTATTGTGTACAGTTTTGGTCTCCAAATTTGAGGAAAGACATTCTTGCCATAGAGGGAGTACAGAGAAGGTTCACCAGACTGATTCCTGGGATGTCAGGACTTTCATATGAAGAAAGACTGGATAGACTTGGCTTGTACTCGCTAGAATTTAGAAGATTGAGGGGGAATCTTATAGAAACTTACAAAATTCTTAAGGGGTTGGACAGGCTAGATGCAGGAAGATTGTTCCCGATGTTGGGGGTCCAGGACAAGGGGTCACAGTTTAAGGATAAAGGGGAAATCCTTTAGGACCGAGATGAGAAAAACATTTTACACACAGAGAGTGGTGAATCTCTGGAACTCTCTGCCACAGAAGGTAGTTGAGGGCAGTTCATTGGCTATATTTAAGAGGGAGTTAGATGTGGCCCTTGTGGCTAGAGGGATCAGGGGGTATGGAGAGAAGGCAGGTACAGGATACTGAGTTGGATGATCAGCCATGATCATATTGAATGGCGGTGCAGGCTCGAAGGGCCGAAAGACCTACTCCTGCACCTATTTTCTATGTTTCTATGTTTACCCCATTGGGTATACTAAACAGTGTCTAAGGAATTATATCCTGCACTCTGTATTTTCCTCTGGTCTATCTATGGTACTTGTGTATGAACTGATTGTATCTATGTGTGGTATACCTAAACTGCTTGGATAGCATGCAAAACAAAGCTTTTCACTGTACCTTGGTATATGTGAAAATAATGAACCTAAACCTAAAGAACATTTTCGTGCATGACAGTACCTTGCTAAAAACACTGAAATAAACACCAAATTGAAGACCATCTACGGAATCATCAGGAAGAAGGGAGAGCAGCAGCAATAGGAGAGGACAAGATGCATGAATGAACTCCTTGCCCATTGGGATTTCAGTGCACTCCTTTTCTTCTCAACTTTATCCAGAAGAAGCTTTCGTGGCATGTTTGAGAAACTGCATTTAAGGTGATTCAGTCCCCAAGTTATTGTTCTCTCTGAGACTGGCTGCTTAAAACCTTTGTTTCTTGAAAAGGGTTTTGAGATAAGGAAAAGTAGTGGTCTAATCAGATAGCTTTTTCCAGGCACAATGTCCTGAACAGCCACTCCATGTTGTGTCATTGTATGTTACACTAAACCTGTGAATAAACATTTATTTCTCCAACAAGATGTTCGGGAAACATTGGGTCTTCCTCTTGAGGGAAAGAATGCAATCAATTCTTCTATTAACACACTTGGCAAAGGAAGTTATTAAAGCAGGAGTAAAGCTTCATGGAATAATCCAGTAGCACAATCATGTGCAACTGTTCAACTTTTTTTAGCAGGGCTGCTTGGGTGGCTGAGATTTATTGCAGTCAAGGAAATTAAATTATCTGCATAGTGTATTGCTGAGAACAGGCACGTATTAAAAGCACTCTGAGCTGTGGACTGCAACTGTTTTCTCAGTTGTTCCAGCTCCTGAAACCTCAGGATTGTAAGAAGATGGATAAAAATGCTGACATTGAGACCACTAAATGCACTACTCAGTCTCTCAGCATTGGTACAAAAGGTTACCATTTGCCTCAAAGGCCCAGATGAGGATGACTTCACAGCCACATAGTTCACAGACTGCACCAGCCTCTGGGAGGCCAAAGAAAACATTTAACCTCCCATGATCCTTTGATTTTGCACAACACCAAATAATGAAAGCAATGGAACTTTATTGTTTTAGAGAAATATGACTGCAGATCTTGAGGGCCAACGTTTACAATTGCAGAATTGCTTACAATACCGTGGGAATATTTGACACTGAACAAGTTCATATATATAGTTCCTAAGTATAATTAGATGTCTGCATTCCCTTTGCCACAATAGATTTCTCTACCCATGTGGCTTTCATTTTACATACATACTAGTAGCCGTTGAAACAGTGAACTGCAGTTTAGTCTTTCACTTTTCCTTTCACTGAGTTGACAGGTTTAAATAAGTGGTTGCTATTCAAGGATCCTTTAAAGTGTCATTAAAAATACTTCTCAGAAAGGCCACTATCACACCAATTACTCATTAGCTTTGACTATGTTTCTTCACAGGTGGTCTGTCAGAAGAAGATTGCGAATGTGGTGTCAGACCTGAGAGTATTGATGTGTCCAAGCCTTATACCCAAAGGGAATATCCACTCAGTCTTTGAAATGCTGTAAGATTTTCCAGAACGTTGCTGAATGAAAATTGAGATTTACAAAATCTACTGAATCATCAAAAAAAACAACTCTTTATTTTATATTAAAGCTGTGTGATGAAGTACTGACAAAATGATCCTGATCAATTTAAGTCAAAGCAATTAGCTCACTGGGGCTTTGAAACTCGATCGAGTAATAGTTTGATATTCAACTCTACATAGTTTTCCAGGGGTGGACTTAAATATGATGGTCTCCAAGTTGACTCGCACCACTCTGGGAATCTTTTCCAGTCATACTGGTGCTCACATCAGCTATTTTCTGTAGTCAATGCACAACGACTTTGTCCCTGTGTTGCCTAGATAAGTTAATTCATGTAGCTGTCTCATCACAGCCTACGATCAGTGCTGGGACCTCCTAGAATGTGCCTTCTCGAGCCCACATTCGCTGTCATGGTATTTCGGTCATGGTCACAGAGGTCAGAAAATCCTTCAGACGGGTGAACCCTCGGAAAGCGCCTGGACCTGATGGTATACCCGGTCGTGTTCTAAAAACCTGTGCGGACAAACTGGCTGGAGTTTTTACGGACATTTTCAACCTCTCAATTCTGAGGTCTGAGGTTCCCACCTGCTTTAAAAGGGCATCAATTATATCGGTGCCCAAGAAGAGCAAGGTGACGTGCCTCAATGACTATCGACCAGAGGCACTAACGTCAGTAGTGATGGAGTGCTTTGAGAGGTTGATCATGGCACAAATCAACTCCTACCTCGACAAAAACCTGGACCCACTGCAGTTCGCTTACCGCCACAACAGATCAATGGTGGATGCGATCTCGCTGGCTCTCCACTCCGCTCTGGACCACTTGGACAACAAAAATTCATATGCCAGGCTATTATTCATTGACTACAGCTCGGCATTTAACACAATCATCCCCTCCAAACTGGTTACCAAACTCTCAGAACTGGGTCTTTGCACATCCTTCTGCAATTGGATCCTCGACTTCCTCATTCAGAGACCACAGCCTGTCCGTATTGGTGGAAATGCGTCAGCCTCGATAACAATCAGCACAGGAGCACCTCAAGGCTGCGTGCTCAGCCCCCTGCTGTACTCACTCTATACTCATGACTGCGTAGCGGGTCATAGTGTGAACTCCATCATCAAGTTCGCTGACGACACCACTGTTGTGGGACGTACAGTATCACTGATGGAGATGACTCAGAGTATAGAAGTGAGATCGACTGTTTGACCAAATGATTCCAGCACAATAACCTGGCTCTCAACACCAGCAAAACCAAGGAACTGATTGTGGACTTTGGAAGGGCTAGGATGGGGACCTATAGTCCCATTTATATCAATGGGTCGATGTTGGAGAGGGTCAAGAGCTTCAAATTCCTGAGCGTGCATATCTCTGAAGATCTCTCTTGGTCCGAGAACACTGATGCAATTATAAAGAAAGCACATCAGCGCCTCTACTTCCTGAGAAGATTAAGGAGAGTCGGTTTGTCAAGGAGGACTCTCTCTAACTTCTACAGGTGCACAGTAGAGAGCATGCTGACCGGTTGCATCGTGATTTGGTTCGGCAACTTGAGCGCCCAGGAGCGGAAAAGACTGCAAAAAGTTGTAAACACCGCCCAGTCCATCATTGGCTCTGACCTCCCTACCATCGAGGGGATCTAACACAGTCGCTGCCTCAAAAAGGCTGACAGCATCATCAAGGATCCACACCATCCTGGCCACTCACTCATCTCCCCGCTGCCTTCGGGTAGAAGGTACAGGAGCCTGAAATCTGCAACATCCAGGTTCAGGAACAGCTATTTCCCCACAGCCATCAGGCTATTAAACCCAACTCAAACAAAACTCTGATCATTAATAGCCCATTGCACTTTATCTGTTTATTTATGTGTGTGTATATATATTTATTGGTATATGGTCACACTGATCTGTTCTGTATTTATTTATGCCTACTATATTCTGTTGTGCTAAACCAAAGCAAGAATTTCATTGTCCTATCTGGGACACATGACAATAAACTCTCTTGAATCTCTTGAATCTAGAATGTTGTTTGTGGTACATAAATGACGATGAAAATGTAGATGGATTGATTGTAAGTTTGCAGACAACATCAAAATTGGTGGTGTTAAGGACAGTGAAGAAGGCTG
The DNA here is from genome assembly GCF_010909765.2 of Amblyraja radiata. NCBI lineage: Eukaryota > Metazoa > Chordata > Chondrichthyes > Rajiformes > Rajidae > Amblyraja > Amblyraja radiata. The sequence continues at coordinate 137,338,385 of NC_045957.1, read as the reverse complement.
ACAAAGGATACAGTGGGCTATAAATCAGTTACAGATAAGGGCAGAGAAATGGCAGGTAGAATATCCTCCACGCATGTGTGACGTGTTACACATTGAGAGGTCAAATGTAAGGAGAAAGTATTTTGTTAATGGCAAAACACTCTGATGTACAGATAGGCCTTGAGGTCTAAGTCCATAGCTCTCTGAAAGTGGCAACACAAGTAGACAGACATAAAGAAGGCATATGGAATGCTTACCTTCATCAGTCAGGGCATTCAGTATATGAGTCAAGAAGTTATATTGCAGTTTTATAGGACATCGGTAGGGCTGCATTTGGAATGTTGCGTGAGGTTTTGGTTTGCTCCATTACAGGAATGATGTGGAGGCTTTGTAGAGGGTGTAGAAGATGTTTTTAATCAAAATGCTGCCTGGATTAATTTAAATTGGTATCATATTTAGCACAGACATTGTGGGCCAACGGGCCTGTGCTGTAGTGTTCTAGCAGAGAAATAGGCCCTACAGCAACCAATTACATTCGCCCTACACTAATCCCATTTTATTTTCCGTGCATTCCCATCAACTCCTTTAGATCCTGCCATTCATCTGCACACCAGAGTCAATTTACATGGCTAACCCACAGATTTTTAGGATGTGGGAGGAAAATGGAAGGCGCAGAGGAAATCCATGCAATCACCATGAAAATGTGCAAACTTCTCACAGTTTGCACTGAAGATCATGAGTGAAGCTGGTTGTTGGCTCGTTTATCTGCAACCTTTGCTGCCCTTTTCAATCCATCTACCTACAGTGTCTCTAGCCCTTTATTCCTTTGTCACTTGAATTCTTTAATAAGTCTTCTCTAAAACATGTGTAAAGCATTGACTTAAGAATGAAAAGAGTACAAATAGTTGAAGCTCCAGTTCCTTTAAAATCATCAAAGATCCACACCACCCTGGCCATGATCTCATCGTGCTGCTACCGTCAGGAAAAAGATGTAGGACCCCAAGAACTATAACCTACAGTTTCTTCCCACTAACCATCATGCTATTAACATAGAAACATATAAAATAGGTGCAGGAGTAGGCCATTCGGCCCTTCGAGCCTGCACCGCCATTCAATATGATCATGGCTGATCATCCAACTCAGTATCCTGTACCTGCCTTATCTCCATACCCCCTGATCCCTTTAGCGCAAGGGCCACATCAAACTCCCTCTTAAATATAGCCAATGAACTGGCCTCAACTACCTTCTGTGGCAGAGAATTCCACAGATTCACCACTCTCTGTGTGAACCACACTATTGAACCACACTTAACAATGCTAACCTATAGCTCAATCCCATGAATGATCTACAATGGACTTTGGTTAGGTTGTACGATGTACTCCGTTTCACACTATTATGGTGTGGCTACCTCGTATTACTGATGTTATTGTGCTATTAATTATTGTATGTTTATTTGTTCTGTTGATGATTTATTGTGCCTGTAAAGCTGCAGCAAGTAAGAAGTTAATTGTTCCGTAACCAGTGCATATCACAATTACCGCACATGACTGTTGAGAAAGGAACTCCTTTCAAACACAAATGTACAATATCAGTGAGGCTGACAGGGCAAAGTGAAATAAGGACAATCAGATACATAACTGTTCTGCATGTTTTTTTCTCCAGGCAGACCAATTAATGTTCCTGAACTGTTTCTACTTAAAATGTGCTGCCTGTGGTTTCTCAGAATGACAATTGAACAGTTTAGCAATTTTTGATGGTTGTTTGAAAGACAGGTTGGGAGAGTGGTAAAAGACAACAAAAAGGAAAGTCTGATGGAGGTGTTAACCATTGTGGGAGACTATAGAAACACTTCTTACAATGATAAATGGTGTGTCTGAAGAGTTGTACGTTTAAATTATTTGGCACGTCAAGGCGATAATGACAGTGTAAGGCAATAATATTGTCAGACATGATTTCTTTCCACTCAGAACTTCAGTTCCCTAAATAGGGATCTGCCTCCAAATCAGAATGAATGGAAATCAAGGCCGAGTACAAATTTCACAATGTGTAGTTTGAACTAGCTTATGTGTTTGTATTTCTCATCCTAATCTCATGATATGCTCTTAAATCACATAGAAAATAGAACCTTTTACTGTACAAAACAGGAACAGGCTTTAGACCACAGCGTCTGCGCTGAACATGATGCCAAGCCTAACTCTTTGCTGTCTACACATAATCCATATCCCGTTCATATCCATGTGCCTGTCCAAAAGTCTCTTAAATGCCACTATTGTATCTGCCTCAACTATCACCCCTGGCAGTGCGTTGCAGGCACCCATCGCTTAGGCCTCCTTCAGTCCCTGGACTTCCGGTGGCGCTGTTGCTAGCTGCCTCTGCCCACGGTCTGGCTGTCTTTTTTAATTTTGTTATGTTTAGAGTGTGATTTTTTAGTTTTTTTCAGTATTTTATGTGGGGGGAAGCGGGTAGAGTAAGGGGGAAACCGTCCTTCAGTCGCTTCCTGGTGAGGATGCGGCTATTGTCCGAGTCGCGTCCTCGCCCCCCCACCCCGCGGCCTACTAGCTGGATTGTCGCGGCCTTTCCTGCTGGGACCGGACCAGAGCTTCAGCAGCGGCGGCGAGGCGCTGGAAACATCGCAGAGTGGGCGAGGCCTTCGTGGGATCGCCGCTTGGAGCTCCGGAGTGCTGGGCCGCTGCTCCAACATCGCAGAGCTGTGGGTGTGGAGCTCCCAACGCGCTGACTTTAACATCACGGATTCCTGGGACCCTTTGCCCAGAGTCGCCAGCGCGAATCTCCGCCCTATGGACAGCTGGAGCCGCGGACTCCGGTGGAAGGTGGCCGACCATGGGTGTCTCCAGTGTGCTATTCTCTATATGGAGGATGCCTGTGTGCGTGACTCTGTTTAACATGGGGAGACTGGTGCATAGACAGTCACCCCACGGTCCTTGACAGATCTGGGTCAGGATCCAGTGGCATGGAGACCCTTTTCTGCTGCAGCCTTCATCCGCCTTCCCAGCCGTTCTGACGCTCCACTATGGTCAGCCATTGTCCTCCGCCTGTTCCACCGTTGAGGTCTTGGTTGGATTGCTCTTTGTCAGAGACCTCCCCCTCGACCTTATCGCCATGGGTGGACCTACCAGGAGCATAGCTCCAGACAGCGTCGCTCTCAGGATCTCAGGACCACACAAGCTTCTCCACAACGACAAGGTGACAATCCACGGAGAACCCACCATCCTCTGTGTAAAAACGTTCCCCCGCCCATCTCCTTTAAACTTTGCCCCTCTCACCTTAACGCTATGCCCTGAGTTTTGATTTTTCAATTCTGGGAAAAAGGTTCTGACTGTCCACCCTATCTATGCCTCTCATAATTTTTTTATACTTCTATCAGGTCCACCTGAAATCTCCGGTGTTCCTGAGAAAATAATCCAAGTCTGATGAAAAATGCTAGTTGGTTGTTTGGCAAAAAAGATGACTAAGAATAAACTTGCCAGCCCAGGCAACTGGGTCCACCATGGGACAATAGACCAAATATCTCTGACAACTCTCCTTCCTTGTCGTAGTTAGGAATGGAGTCCTGTGCATCTGTGTGGTCAACTCTGGGTACAAAAAACTGGTTGCCCCCAGTGAATGACTGTGGTTTTTTGATGAGCCCATTTATATAGAACAATGCATCATCTTGTAAAGAACAATTACATGGGGGATTTGTGAACATTCTGGACCCGAAAGTGGAATGCGAAGCACTTTTTAAAGTGTTGTAAAATTAATCTTATCCCAGAATAAATAATTTTATAATAATTTCCAGCTGAAATTGCAAAATTGGATCGCATTCTTTGGGTGTGATTCAAGTTTTTACAGTATTCCATAACACAGCTAAAGATGTTCGTCACCTCTCAAAGTTAGTTTCCAGCTTTGTAAAAACTGCTTGTAACAAATGTTGCAGCACTGTCTCAATGTAATCAACTAGAGATTACTTTTTTCAATACTTAACTCTAAATTTCTTGATAGTGGTACTTCAAGTAAAGAAGTCTGACCCCATGCATTTCTCCGAGGGACTCATTGAGATGGAGCATCTTGGTCGGCATGGATGGGTCGGGCCAAAGTACCTGTTTCTGTGTCGTATGACTATGACTCTAAGTGTCAAGATAGTTTGGGCTTCTGTTCAACGCTGTGTATGACCACTATTGCGGTCAGTGCAGCTGAGAAGAATGTGCATCACAATATATTAAGCAGATTGGCTGTCAGTGAGTTAGGAGATGCAAAATGGGGCTAAAATTTCAAATCAATGAAATTCAAACACTCAGTTAATGATGGGAAAACACTCATGGAACTTTATAGCACCAACTGACCATTGTAAGTGGGGAGGAACCTAGAGTGATACAGTGTGGAAACAGGCCGTTCGGCCCAACTTGCCCAAACCAGCCAACATGTCCCAGCTACACTAGTCCCACCTGCCCGTGTGTGGTCCCTATCCCTCCAAACCTGTTCTATCCATATCCTTATGAAGAACATGAAGGATAGAAGCATCAAATTTCAGTCACAAAAATTGGAGGTAATCGCAGTCAGTCATTCTCATCTGCAAAAGTAATCATTTTCTTTTGATGAATCTCTCAGATTTTCCAGTTGCTTCCTATCCTACGTATAAATGGGGGCTCCTATGGAATTGACAACCTATCGAGCAGACATTTCACTTCACCAAATGACTTTGCTTAGATTTCTCAGCCGCTTATAAGTGGTCCCTCTCATAGAGGTCACCTGGATAAGTCATGTATGAGCAGACTAAGGAGGAAGGAAGCATGTTTGAGACAAGAATCAACTTCGCATTGGAGGTCACACTTAATTGTTGTCGCAAACCCTTGGCAAGTATGGCTACAATCAAATTGGATTTGGATTGGATTGAATTTATTGTCATTGTCTCATAAGAGACAACGAAATGGATTTTCCTTACAGTCATTAAAAAAAAAAAAAGCACAAACACAGAAGTCCACGACGTAACATCCCCACAGCGGCACCAAAGTTAGGGAAGGAACCAAAGTCCAGCCAGCTTCCTCGCTGATCTTCCCAGATGTTCACCCGTGGTCGGGGCCTCCCGAGCACTCCGCAGTCGCCGCCACGGGTGGCCCGATGTTCAGGCCCTCTCGCTTGGAATGATGGAACCCCGACATCGAACCCCGACGGAGAACATCCTCAGCGGCCTGGACCTCCAAATCAGCCACCTCCCACTGGAGTCGGCGGCTCCCGAAGTCCACAGGCCGAGCCGGGCGGAGACCCACGCTGGCGACCCCTGTATGGCAGTCCCGTCATCCCGGGAATTGACCTCGTGAACCTACGCTGCACTCCCTCAATAGTAAGAATGTCCTTTCTCAAATTAGGAGACCATAACTGCACACAATACTCCAGGTATGGTCTCACCAGAGCCCTGTACAACTACAGAAGGACCTCTTTGCTCCTATACCCAACTCCTCTCATTATGAAGGCCAAAATGCCATTAGCTTTCTTCACTGCCTGCTGTACCTTCATACTTACTTTCAGTGACTGATGTACAAGGACACCCAGGTCTCGTTGTACTTCCCCCTTTTCTAACCTTACACCATTCAGATAATAGACACAAAATACTGGAGTAACTCAGCGGGTCAGGCAGCATCTCTGGAGAGAAGGAATGGGTGACGTTTTGGGTCGAGACCCTTCTTCAGACTGATGTCGGGGGAAGAGGTGGGACAAAGATCTTTGTCAGTCTGAAGAAGGGTCCATTCCTTCTCTCCAGAGATGCTGCCTGACCCGCTTAGTTACTGCAGAATTTTTTGTCTACTTTTGATTTAAACCACCATTTGCAGTTCTTTCCTACACACCATTCAGATAATAATCTGCCTCCTGTTCTTGCCACCAAAGTGGATAAGCTCACATTTACCCACATTATACTACATCTACCATGCATCTGCCCACTCACCGAACCTGTCCAAGTTACCCTGCGTCCTCATAGCATCCTCCTCACAGTTCATACTGCCACCCAGCTTTGTGTCATCTGCAAATTTGCTAATGTTACTTTTATTTCCTTCATCTAAATCATTAATGTATATTGTAAATAGCTGCGGTCCCAGCAACGAGCCTTGCGGTACCCCACTACTAGTCACTGCCTGCCATTCTGAAAGGGACCCATTAATCCCTACTCTTTGTTTCCTGTCTGCCAACCAATTTTTTCGAACCATGTCAATACCCTACCCCCAATACCATGCTCTAATTTTGCCTACTAACCTCCTGTGTGGGACCTTATCAAATGCTTTCTGAAACTCCAGGTACACTACATCCACTGGCTCTCACTTGTCCATTTCACTTGTTACATTCACAAAAAATTCCAGAAGATTTGTAAGCATGATTTCCCCTTTGTAAATCCAAGCTGATCCTGTTACTGCTATCCAAATGTGCCGCTATTACATCTTTAATAATCGACTCTAGCATCTTCCCCACCATTGATGTCACTCTAACCGGTCTATAATTCCCTGCATTCTCTCTCCCTCCTTTCTTGAAAAGTGGGATAACATTAGCTACCCTCCAATCCACAGGAACTGATCCAGAACCTATAGAACATTGGAAAATGATCACCAATGCATCCACTATTTCTAAAGCCACCTCCGTGAGTACCCTGGGATGCAGACCATCAGGCTCTGGGGATTTATCAGCCTTCAGTCCCATCAGTCCACCCAACACCATTTCCTGACTAATGTGAATTTCCTTCAGTTCCTGCATCACCCTAAGTCCCTTGTCCCCTAGTACATCTGGGAGATTGTTTGTGTCTTCCTCAGTGAAGACAGAACCAAAGTACCTGTTCAACTCGTCTGCCATTTTCTTGTTCCGCTTAATAAATTCACCTGTTTCTGTCTTCATGAGACCCACATTTATCTTAACTATTTTTTTCCTCTTCAAATACCCAAAGAAGCTTTTACTATCCTCCTTTATATTCTTGGCTAGCTTACCTTCATACTTCATCTTTTCTCCCCGTATTGCCTTTTTAATTACCTCGTGTTGATCTTTAAAGGTTTCCCAATCCTCTGGCTTCCCGCTCATCTTTGCTATGTGATACGTCTTCTCTTTTATTTTAATACAGTCCTTGACTTCCCTTGTCAGCCACGGTCGCCTCTTACAGGGGTAAGCCATTTAAAACGGAGATGAAGAAACATTTTTTCACACAGAGAGTTGTGAGTCTATGGAATTCTCTGCCGAGGCCGGTTCTCTGGATACTTTCAAGAGAGAGCTAGATAGGGCTCTTAAAGATAGCAGAGTCAGGGGATATGGGGTGAAGGCAGGAACGGGGTACTGATTGTGGATGATCAGCCATGATCACATTGAATGATGATGCTGGCTTGAAGGGCCAAATGACCTACTCCTGCCAGCCAGAATGTTGATTCCCCTCCAGTTAAGGTGTAACCCATCTCTTTTGTACAGGTCACCCCTACCCCAGAAGAGATCTCAGTCGTCTATAAATCTAAATCCCTGCTCCCTGCACCAGCCCCTCAGCTACACATTCAGATCCCCTATCTCTCTGTTCCTGCCCTCACCAGCATGAGGTATTGGAAGCAATCCAGAGATAACCACCCTAGGTCTGCGGAGGGCGCTCAGCATCGCCAAGGACTGCTCTCACCCCAACCATGGACTGTTTACCCTCCTACCATCCGGGAGGCGCTACAGGTCTCTCCGTTGCCGTACCAGCAGGTCCAGGAACAGCTTCTTCCCGGCGGCTGTCACTCTACTCAACAACGTACCTCGGTGACTTCCAATCACCCCCCCCCCCCCGAACACTTATTATTATTTATTCAAATCATTTGCTATGTCGCTCTTCCAGGGAGATGCTAAATGCATTTCGTTGTCTCTGTATTGTACACTGACAATGACAATTAAAATTGAATCTGAATCTGAATCTGAATCTAGAAGTCCTGCTTTTCAGCCTTCTTCCTAACTCTCTAAATTCACGTTGCAGAACTTCCTTCCTTCCCAACGTCGTTTGTGCCCACATGCGCAACCACTTCCGGCTGCTCGCCTTCCCTCTCAAGGATGTTCTGAAATCGATCCGAGACATCTTAAACCCTGGCACCCAGGGAGGCAACACACCAACTCGAGTCTCGCCTACCGCCACAGAATGTCCTGTGACAATGGAGTCACCCACCACTATGGCTCTGCCTGACGTCAGTCTCGCCAGTCGAGTGTCATCGTTGGGATTATAGACAATAGACAATAGGTGCAGGAGTAGGCCATTCGGCCCTTCGAGCCACTGACCTGTCTGACGCTCGGACAGGAAGCGCCCTCTGCCCTGACAGCTGCCAAAAGTAGCGATGTTACAAAACCTACCTTCAGCGGCGCTGCACGGGCTGTGTGCGCGACTTTGGCGTCTTTGAGGTGGGGGGGGTTGGGATTAAAATGCAGGTTTGTATCGCATGTCGGAGAAGGATTTCCTCGGGCTGCTAGTCGATGAAGAAAAACCAATCGGACTTCAGTTCCCGGTTTAAAAAAAAAATAAATAAAAAAATAAAAATCGCTGCACAATTTAATAGTTGGATTAAAGTAAAAAGCGGCTTTGAACGCCTTCAACGTGACAGATCGTAATATCAGGACAAAACAAAGGGTAAGTCGTGTATTTCACATATAATCTTGCTTCTTGGGGTGGCTTTAGTCTAATTTTACGATGCGAAAATGTTATTTAGTCCCCAAACGATTCGGCCATGTTGTTGCCTGCCGATATGGGGTTAAAATTCACGGCAACGGCAACGTTCCAATCGATCGCATTCCAGAAACACCCACTCGTAAGATGATTTAAATCCTCATTTCTTTTGGACAATCATCTCATAAGAGCATCTAAATCGTCTATATTTTGTGTAACTGTCTATCCATAATCAATATTTTTATACTAAATATTCACAACAGTTTTAGTCACATGTATTGTGCAAAAAATAATAATTTTGATTATATTGAGTGGATGTTTCTAGATTAATTTATGGGAATTAAACATTAAATTCCTTCCATTTGGCATATAAGTTCATGACAATGAGATTTTAAAACCACGTTATATTGTTAATTCTTGTGTGAATGGGATTAGTTTGTTATTTGGATACTTAGGCTATTTTAAAAAATTAGCCTTTTCTTAAGAAATGGATAGATGTTTAGATCTAGTAATTGAATTTAGATGAATTTAATTGATTAGATGAATTTAATTGACTATAGCTCTGCATTCAATACGGTCATCCCCACCAAGCTCACCACCAAACTCCACCAGCTAGGCCTCAGCTCGCCGATATGCGATTGGATCCTGAACTTTCTGACGGAGCGACCGCAGGCAGTGAGACTGGGCCCGCACCTGTCCTCCACTATCACCCTGAGCACCGGCACACCACAGGGCTGTGTACTAAGCCCCATGCTCTACTCCCTCTTCACTCACGACTGTGTTCCTGCATTCGACACCAACACCATCGTGAAGTTTGCAGATGACACAACAGTGATTGGGCTGATCACCAACGGTGATGAAACAAAATACAGGGCGGAGGTGCAGAACCTGGCGGACTGGTGCACACGTAACAACTTGTCACTAAACACCTCCAAGACCAAGGAGCTGATTATTGACTTCAGGAGGTCCCATAATGGAGAATACGCCCCAATCTCCATTTACGGGGAAAGTGTGGAGAGAGTGTCCAGCTTTAAGTTTCTGGGCACTCACATTTCTGAGGACCTCACATGGTTCACCAACACCGCTGCACTGGTCAAGAAGGCACAGCAATGACTGTTCTTCCTGAGGACATTAAAAAAGACTGGTCTGCCCCAACAGCTGCTGACAACGTCCTACCGCTACACCACAGAGAGCATATTAACGTATGGCATCTCTGTGTGGTATCTCAGCTGCACGGAGGCGGAGAGGAGAGCTCTTCAGCGCGTCGTCCACAGAGCGCAGAGGATCATTGGGACAGAGCTACCAGCCTTGGAGGGCATCTACCACACACGGTGCCTCAGGAAGGCCGTCAGCATCCATAAAGACTCATCACACCCCTGTAACGGACTGTTTGAACAACTTCCCTCCGGTAGACGTTACAAGGCCTTCTACGCCCATACCTCCAGACTCAGAAACAGCTTTATTCCCAGAGCTATAGCGGCTCTGAACCGGCCCTGCTGAGTGCCCCCCATCCCCCCTGGACTGTCTCCCTCGGATGGTCACGACACACAGCTTATTTATTTATTTTACTTTTCTTTTTCATCGGTTGGAGCTGCATACTAAATCTCGTTGCACTGACGTGCAATGACAATAAAATATATTATTATTATTATTATTATATTATTATTATTATTATTATTATTATTATTATTATTATTATTATTATTATTATTATTATTATTAATTGATTTGATGAAACCGATGAATATGAATGTTTTGTAGGGTATTTACTATTTGTTTTAGTGTTTAACTTTATCATTTCTACCTTTTTTCTAAAACTGCAAATAATAACTTGTTTCTGATAATGCTGTTCAGTGTTTTTTTTTCCTTTACATTTTAAACAGATGTCTCTGAAGAAGAAATGCAAAATTGTCAATCCAAATGCCCAGCAAAAGAGACTGATTTAGACAGCATTCGCAGAGATTATCCGAATTTGGACTACTCCAAATGTGATGATGTACAGGATATTCTTAATGGGAAAGTAGTGGGCAGAAAGGCATGTCATGTGTTGTTTGAAGAGCAAAAACTTGTAGTTTACAATGCCAAAATTGAAAAGTTGAGGAAAAACAAGGTGTACAGAGTTTCTTATTGGTTTCAATCTGAGGAGTATGATGATGCTACTGATTATGATATGCCAATGTGCCAGCTAGCAACTGATCTCCATAAAGACTTGGTCTATTGTTAGAATTTGTAATTTATTTACCAATCTGTTACGGATTTACAGCATATAATACAATAATATTAAAGTTCTGATCTTGAGAATATCACATTTTTGAATTTTCAAGGCAGTCTGGGTGTTTATTACTATTTCTGTCACAACAGTCAATTTTGTAATTAGCTACAATTAGGTAACTAGCTAATTATATGCCTTAATTTCAGGATATCCAAGTAAGATGTTTCATACTTGTTTCAGAATGCTTCAATCTACAATAACTGAAAATTTCATTCAGTTCTCTTAATTTTTAAGAACGTTTTGGGCTTTTGACTGTCCTCTATCACAGCTTTTGTGTTGTCAATGGAAAAGCAATTTGCTAATTTCCAATAACAATTTGCAAAAACAAGATGCTAATTTCCGAGTATGAAAATGGCCATAACTTTTTTAATACTGAAGATATGAAAGTGAATTAAGTATCAAATTAAACTTCCCTTTATGCTTTATCTGATGGGATAAATTGCAGACTTGATTTTTTAAATCTCAAAATTTTGTAACATTGCCCCCAAAAGGATGTACCTGTTTTCATTAGGTACAGCCACCGGGGTCTCCTGCACTACATGTTTACTCCTCTTCCTCATAGTCACCCACCTTCGCTCTTCCTGTATCCCTGGTGTGACAACCTCACTGTAGGTCCTGTCCAGGAAACTTTCGTTTTCCCAGAAGGCCCTGAGGTCATCCAGCTGCTGTTCCAGTTCCCCAACATATTTATTCAGGAGCTGCACCCAGACACAATTTCTGCTGGTGTAGTTGTCAGAAGCACCAGTGGATCTTATGTGCCCACATAAGAATGTACATAAATATTGTTAATGTCATCAAAATTAAAAATACCAATGTGAAGCATAATACTCCATGAATAGGAAATCACAATCTTTGTCAATTTACTAAACAATCTGGTGCGATTCCTGTTTGACAACCACATAAGTGGGTTTTAATCTCATTACATGCATTTCATTTCACCTCTGCGGCTATAGGATCATGGCAGCATACTTGTTCCATTTCACTTTCAATCCTACAACATGGGGGTGTCAACTCCCGATATTTCCCTATAACAGGCCGACCATTGCTCCACATTGACCCTCTGCAACAGGATGACCTCTGCTCCCGATGACCCCTTACAACAGATTGAACTCTGCCTCCGAAGGTTTGCTATCCACAGATCAACCTCGGCACCCAACGAACCCTTCAACTGGCTGTTATCAAGGAGTCTCTACAACAGGATTCCCACTGGTCCTAATGACCCCCGCAGCAAACTGATCCTTGCTCGTGATGTTCCAGAATAACAGGCTGATCACTCCTCCTGATGACCCTCGACAACAGTCTGATTTTTGCTCCCTCTGACCTCCTACAACTGGCTAACCTTTGATTCTGATTTCCCCCTGCAACAAGGGCGGCACGTTGGCACAGCAATGGAGTTGCTGCCTCACATCGCTTTCAGGCCAGAGACCCGGGTTCGATCCTGACTACGGGTGCTGTTTGTACGGAGTTTGTATGTTCTTCCGTTGACCGCATGGGTTTTCTCCGGGTGCTATAGTTTCCTCCCACACTCCAAAGACGTACAGGTTTGTAGGTTCATTGGCTTTGATTAAATGTAAATTGTCCCTAGTGTGCGTAAGATAGAGTTAATATGCGAGTATCGCTGTTCGGCGTGGACACGGTGGGTCGAACAGCCTGTTTCCACGCTGTATCTCTAAACTAAACTAAAAACTCAACCTTTACTCCTGACGACCCCAATAATAGATCTGGTCTCTGCTCCCGACGTCCCTAACAACAAGACAAACTCTGCCCCAATTGTCCCTTTTAACAGACCCATCTATACGTACTTGACCTCAAAATGGCCGGACCTCCAATCTCAATGTTCTCTCAGAGCAGGCCAGCCTCTGCTCTTCAAACTGTCTCACAATAAGTAGCCTTCTGATTCCAATCTCCCCCTAAACTGAAGATAGACAACAAGCGAAGGAGTAATTCAGCAGGTCAGGCAGTATCTTTGGAGAAAAATGGTTGACATTTCAGGTTGGGATCCTTCTCTGACGGACCCGACCCGAAACGTCACCCATCCTTTTTTCTGGAGATGCTGCCTGAGGAGCACTTTGTTACTCCAGCACTTTGTGTCTATCTTTGGTATAAACCAGCATCTGCAGTTCTTTATTTTGACATTCCCCCTAATCTGGCTAGCCTCCACGCAAAACTGCCCCACTGGAAAGCTTCTCTCCTGATCGTCTTCCAATAAGATGAGAATAAGACCATGCTGCCAACAGTATTACACACAGAGTTTGCTTTCATGCTTTTGCCGTCTGGGTAATTTAAATAATAAGTTACTGGCAATGTAAATTGCTCATTCTAAGCTTCCCCCCAGTCTAGTTTCAGTCAACTTGGCAACTAATCTTTATTTTGACAAAACACAATTACCGTTCCAAACTACTGTACCTAACCACCATGGACTCGATCCTCATATCTGCCTGATCAAGCCCTCTAGGCCTCGCTCAAACAGAGACACTCCAGAAGGTCACGCAGTCCTAAGCGCTCTCCCAGAAGATCAACACAGGACCTCATGGCAGCAGACTTTTATAGGTCCCTGGATCTCGAGGGGCCGAACCACATGGGGGTAGTCTCTTTACAATCCAATTACAGATATCGATTAACCCCATACATGAAAGACATTTCCCTTACCCAATAATACAGTAGCTAACACATTGTATTGAAACAGTGTTTCTCGGAGGAAGCGAACATCGCAACATGTGCTCTGATATGCCTAAGTTCATGACTAACTCAGTGGGTCAGGCAGCATCTGGGGAAGGAATGGCAGGGCGACGTTCCGGAACATAAAGTATGGAACACAGGAATAGACCCTTCAGCCCACAACGTCTGTGCCAAACATGATGCCAAGAAAACTCTTATTTTCCTGCATGTAATCTATATCTCCAAATCCATATCCATTTGCCCATCTAAAAGCCTCTTAAACGCTACTATTGTCTCTGCTTTCACCGCCAGCTTGGCAGTGCATTCCAGGCTCCCAACACCCTTGTGTAAAAATCTTGCCCTGACATCTCCTTTAAACTTTGCCCTTCTCTATAAAGCTATGCCCTCTAGTATTTGATATTTTCATCCTAGGAAAAAGGTTCTGACTGTCTACCCTATCTATGCCTGTCTACACTATCTATGTCGGGGCACTTCTTCAGAATGAAGAAGTGTGACTCTTCTGTAGAAGGGTCCAATCCCTAAACATCACCTGTCCATACCCTCCAGAGGTGCTGCCTGATCCTGCACTTTGTCCGTTAGTCAACATTTACAGTTCCTTGTACGTCAATTATGCTCCTTTATTCCTTTCCAAGAACCTTATCAATGTTTTCACTTTAATAATGTATCTGGTTTTCTTTCAAAAGCTACAATTTCCACAACCCGATTTAGGAATATATTTCAGATCACAATTCACTGTAAAACAAAACACATTTCATGCGTTACATGTTCCCTACACATGCACACACACACACACCATTTATCATCTGACATATGAATTCTCCTTATCACTGAAACAATTTCTTCATATTTATGCCTTTAAAACATACGATTTTGAGGTCCTTCATCAAAACTCTACTTAACTGAGACCACAGTAAATATTGAAACTCATCAGGAGTGCAGCAGTGGATTCACCACAACTATCTCACTGCCAGCTCATTGCCACTCAGCATGCAGAATTCAGTTCAGTTCTGTAGAAGAAAGTTGTACCCTTGGAATCTGCTGAGTTAATAGATCTCAACTGGAGAGAAAATGGGTGCATTGCAAACCGTTCAGAATAAGAACAGCAGGAGGTGGCCGCTCACCTTTGTACTTGTGGTGGCTCGGCTCGGTAATCTATGATTTAACGTTATATGGACAGGATAAAGCCACGCAGTGACATGTTGTCAAGTAGCCAAAACTCCCTATCAAGTCAGAACCATTTGATCTATTAATTGGTCTTCTGGGTCTATCACTGTCAAGAGGGAATTGTAAGAGGCAAATATTGTGGCAACTCAGGTATTTACAAGGAGTATTCTGAAAGCCTGGGATTTCATCCCCACAATATTGAAATCAGATATAAAATGCTGTGACAAACAAAATGTCTTCAAGACATAAAATTGAAAATAAAGTTTAAAACCGATATAAATGAAATGTTTTTTTTATCTTAACTCACATTTTTCTAAACCACTAAACATCTTTTTTTCAGCATTTACTTAAGTTTTAAAAATTTGGCTTGAAGGGTAAAAGACTGTTTACCACAGCCTGTGTTTATCTCTGGTATTTAAAACATGTGTCATTCAAAAAAATCTATTCATGAAATGCAGGGCAATCTGAAAATAGGTTGAAAAAGCCATGTCTGAAATTCTTATAAAGTTGCTTTGCCAGCAGAATGTGGTGGAGCGGAACAAGGACTATCCTGAAACGCCAAAGTCTCTCAAATAGTTGCAGCTGGCAAAGAGGAATCAGCTCATCCACCTGGGCTGAGATTCAAAATATCCACATGATTCTATGTCTGTCTTGACAAATCAAATGAACTTGAAGGGCCACTAAACAAGAACAGCTCTTATCTTGCATTTTCCAGAGGATCTACAATATTGTCACAAAAAGCAATTAACACACTACAGAATTCCACAAGATTATTTCCCCTACTCTTCTGTAGATGTCATCAGCCGGGCCCCCAATGGAGCCTAAGGCAGCGTTTGAATAGGTTCCACCATGCCATATTTTGCAGAAAGGTCCAAGAACTCAATCACGCATGCCCCATAAAAATGGAAAGTAGATTAGATCTCTGCCCAGAGTGTCCAGAAGAGGTTTACAAGAACGATCCCAGGAATGAGTGGGTCAACATATGATGAGCGTTTGACGGCACTGGGCCTGTACTCTCTGGAGATTAAAAGTATGAGGGGGGACCTCATTGAAACTTACCGAATAGTGAAAGGCTTGGATAGAGTGGATGTGGAGAGGATGTTACCATTAGTGAGATGGTCTCGGACTAGAGGCCATAGCCTCATCATTAGACATTCCTTTAGGAAGGTTATGAGGAGGAATTTATTTAGTCAGAGGGTGGTGAATCTGTGGAATTATTTGCCACAGAAGGCTGTGGAGGCTGTCAATGGATATTTTTAAGGCAGAGATAGATAGTTTCTTGATTAGTACAGGTGTCTAGGGTTATGGGGAGAAAGCAGGAGAATGGGGTTAGGAGGAAAAGATAGATCAGCCATGATTGAATGGCGGTGTAGACCTGATGGGCCGAATGGACTAATTCTTCTCCTATCACAAATAACCTTATAAAACTCTTGTCTATTCTCCATGCAGCAGAATATGAGGATTGAGGCGCTTTACTGCAATGTTGTCAGGGATGAGATTCACCAGATATGTGAGACAATTGGGATGCTTGGCTTGTTCTCCATTAAACTGAATAGGTTTATTAATATACAAGATCTTCAGTGGTCTGAGAGTAAAATTTGAGATTTTCTCACTAATGAGAGTTATGAACAAGGGGACGTGGCAGCAAAACAAAGCACCATCACGTAAAACCGAGTCGCGCAGCCATTTCTTCGCTCAGAAGGTGGTGAAGTTGAGTTGGCAATAGATAAATACTTGAACCATCAACGAATTGAGGGTTATGTGAAACTGGCATAGATCATCCATAATCATATTGAATGGTGGAGCAGGCATGACAGGCCTGGCAGCCTATTCCCACTTCAATGTTCTTGTGTTCTTGTATTAATGCATTGATACTGCACTATTCCCTTTTCTCATTTCAAGTTACCACCTCATTGAGTAACAAAGAGAGATTTTTTTTTGTGTGAAATCAACAGGAATTTCAATATTTTGCCGATTTTTATAATCATGGTTTCAAGGTTTCAAGGTCAGTTTATTGTCACACGTACAAATTAAGGTACAGTGAAATTTGAATCTTGCCAGAAAGTTATAATTTAGCAGCAGTGCAAAGTTAAATAGAATATCTTTCTTCATCCTTTACAATTCACTAAGTTTGCATTTCTAAACACTCATCATGTGCTAACCCACTCATTCCTGGAATCATTCTTGTAAACCTCCTCTGGACCCTCTCCAGAGCCAGCACATCCTTCCCCAGATATGGGGCTCAAATTTGCTCACAGTATTCCAAATGGAGCCTGACCAGTGCCTTAGAGAGCCTCAGCATTATATCTCTGTTTTTGTATTCCAGTCCTCATGATATAAATGCTAGCATTTAATTTGCCTTCCTTGGCTCCATATCACAGGTATGAAATTATTAATTGAGCCATTATTAACTTGTTGCAAAAGAGTGTTACACCTAGTTCTTCGGGTTTATGTAGCTTTCAATAACAATGGAAAACTATGTTCTATATCCTACCCATCTTATCATTTCCTCTGAAAATTCTAAGAAATAAAACAATGAACTTCTGCCTTCAAAAAATGTGTTTTCTTTCTGAAAACTCTTCATACTCCTGACATGCTGCGTATCTTCTGATATTTATGCATTTCTTCCAAAGAAAATATCATTTCATGGTTCGGAATCTTGAACATGAACAATAATCCAGAAGTGAGCTAACTAGGACCTCGTCCAGCTGTAACAAATCGTACTCTCCTTTAAAATCTAGTCCACTAGAAATAAAGACAGATATTACATCTGCCTTTTCTATTTTTTTCTACTTGACCCTGATGCTTAGTGGTCAGTTGTAAGAAACTGCAAAGGCTAAAACTGAAAGATGTTAGATTAAAGCTTTTTAGACCTCAATTATTCCTACCAAATTTATTACAAAGAAAAATTTGGTGAACTTTCATTTTTGCAGAGCAAAATGATTGATTCACAATAACATATGTTGATCCATCCACGTTGAACTCTCACATAATTTATCATTGTCTCTTAATAATATTAAGCTCCTGTTCACACTATTTAGAAAGTAATTTATCCTTGCTTCTTTGGCAACCCTGACTGTGTAACTCTCTATTATGCTGTCTAACTTATTAATAAATATAGTGAAGAGTTCAGATTCTGCACGAATCATTGGGGGACATCACTCATAGAGTCATAGTCATAGAGTGATACAGCATGGAAACAGGCCTTTTGACGCAACTTGCCCACATCGACCAACATGTCCCAACTACAAAAGTCCCACCAGGTCCATATCCCTCCAAACCTGTCCTATCTATGTATCTGTCTAACTGTATCTTAAATGTTGGGAATGTCCCAGTCTCTACTACCTCCTCTGGCAGCTTGTTCCGTACTACACCCACCACCCTTTGTGTGAAAAAAATCAGATTCCTATTAAATCTTTTCCCCTTCATTTTAAACGTATGTCTCCTGGAAATCACCACTTATCACTTGTTTCCAACTTGATTACACACCAATTTTTATTACTAAATGGAGTAGATTTATTTGGTTGGGTCTTGTTAGGAGACTCAGCTGGCAAAATGAACTCATTCTCTGCAGTATCATCAGTGTCATTTCATGATTTTTTCCATGAATGGCCTGGGTACGTGACATGATTAAATGGTAACCTCATTACAATAGACAATAGGTGCAGGAGTAGGCCATTCGGCCCTTCGAGCCAGCACCACCATTCACTGTGATCACGGCTGATCATCCAATGTCAAAGAATTGCTGTTTTGTGATATTTGTAGATGCTGATGGAATTCAAAAGGAGTTTTACACTTTCTTCTAATGATCCCCTTCCCCACCGTCCCAGTTTTGCTGGATAATTATGGATTGTGGGGGAAGGACAGACAGGATAACTCTACAAGAATATCACCTGTTTGGTGCACTTACAATTATAAAGCACACTAACTGCCCCAGCCTCATATCCCTGCTATCTTTTACCCTGCACTTCGGGGGAGCTGAAGTTTGACACACATTTGGACAGAAAGCACCCTGACACAGCATAAACCAGATTCATACCTCAAACTCAAGGTTCAGCAGCCGGATAGCCTAGATTTATAATCTAATTGGAACCTTGAAAAATGTTACCATATTAAAGGTGTTTTATATAGTTTGTGTTATGTCTCTAGCATAGCTGGCAATATATTTATCTCCTTAGCCATCTGTAAATTTAATTTAAGTTTTTCTTTGTATTACAATAATTCCTTATTTTAAAAATGGGCATAAATCCCATGGCTCAGGCCTTATGTTTCAAAATTTACAAAGACGGCTGTAGAAACAAAGAACTGCAGATGCTACACAAAAGGACACAAAGTTCTGGACTAATTCAGCGGGTCAGGCAGCATCTTTATAAGTGATGTTTCGAGTCGACCCGAAACGTTCCCTATCCATGTTCTCCAGAATTACTGCCAAACCCCCTGAGTTATTCTGGCACTTTGTGTCCTTTTCTGTTTCAGAGGTTTCGCGATGATTCAAAACACTCTGAATCAAATCAGATTGAAAACAGCACACTGCACCTTTAAATGGACTAATTCTTCGTTATTCCTGTTGTGTTGGCAAATCTTCAGACATGTGAAATTCAGGTCGTGCACAGCAACATGGTACAGTGTGTGCAATCTTGGCTCTCAGCGTTACTTGTTCATGGTATTGCCCACACACAAAGCATTGGCTGACTGACTGCTGTTTAACACCCAGGAAGAGCCTCATGCATGCAAGACCTCAGGCCAGCACAGGAAACACCCTGTCAGGTCATGAAGCTACCTACTACCCCAGAGATGGCCTTATAATGGGGCCACAATTGATCAAAGTCTGGCATCCTGCCTTATCAGTACTCAATCATAATTCAGGAATGAAAATGCTGCAGATTGCCCCTCCCTACTATTAACTTCCATTCAATCATAGCACAAAAAGTTCATGTGCTCACAGCTAGATGTTATCATCATGTGCCTTTTACATTTCTTTCTCATATTTTAATGCATTGCTGGTGAAATCTGAGTTGCTGATGAGCTTAGCTAAACAGTTTTACCTTTGACCTGATTACATTAAACTTGCCCAATCAATTTAAGTTCAGTATAAACATTATTTCCCAGGCTCCCTCTAGGCTGAGGGTGAAAAGGGACAAACTGAAGCTTTAAATTCAAGTATTTATAAGCAGCATTGAGACCCTGATGATGTTGAGATTTATTTATAACGGTGAAATATAATTAATGTTAAATGTTGGCTTCCTGAGCGAATCAGCACACTGAACTCATTACAGTAATTTCAAATTTAATTTCCACAAAATTGAGGATACATTTCACTTAATTTAGCAATGAAATTTAGAATGATGTGGAGATGCGGGAAAAAAAGTGATAAAGTCCACTGAACTGTCAGAGAACAGATAGATGGAGGGTAAATGTTTTGTTACTCAACAGCTTGGAAGCTATTAAAATTGGGCTCAAGTTACATTTAATTTAAATATCATTATACATGGCCACAACTACCTACATTCAGCCGCTTTCAGTTATTTACAAAACAATTCTACAGTGTTTTTTTAATATATAATTAACTGTTCAGTTAAGAAAAGAAAAAGAAAAAACAGGTTCATATCAATTAGAAAGTTAATAAAATACTCTGTAAGTACAAATTCAAAGTACGGTACTGCCATCTTTTCTATGTAATTTAACCTGTTTATATACACAAGCAGAAAATTGATTTCTCATCAAGAAAAGCTCACCAGCATAAGCCTTTACGCTGTTGCAATGTCTCAGCTCCCTTGCTTCGAAGCTGTGGACGTAATGTTTAGCAGCAGTAGCAGAAATATTATTATTTTTTTTACAAATGTACATTGTGTCCCTCAACAGATTGATATATTTCAGATTCATTGACAGCAAAGAGGCCAATGAACCTCTAGTATTTGGTTTGTCACAAATACACCAGGCGAATTCCGTGGCCTATATGCGTATTATTATACGTCTAAACCAATGGAACTATTTTTTTGGGGTACTTCATAGGAACACTGCTGGTATGTGCGCTGAAAGAGACCAGCTTGGCAGTCAGGAAAACATTTTATTACAAACCGCAGCTAAGGAGGCAGTTTCTCCAAAGGGCAGGGTCAATGAATACACTCTTTGTACGACATATTAGTAAAAATATTCAACATTACCTGGTACACTGTCCCAGCTCCCTCTACTGAAAATAAACTATACTGCCTCAAACTCTTTGCTTTCAAAAGTGACTTTCAAAAACACTTTCCGAAACAGGCACTTCAAGTTATTTTACAAAATAAATCCACAAACAATTTTTATTTGTGTATAATGTATATACCTGTTTGATCAGGAAGGGAAAGAAAAACATCAGGAATGTCAACGTTTGCAAATTCTTAGATGTGAATAAAAACGCTATGAAGTGTTTCACATTACAGACCATCAGTAATGTTTTGAAAGGTGTAACTCCACACAACAGAGGATTTATAAAAATGTCAATCATGCCATTTATGGAGGCAAATTTACTCCCTCTCTTTAAAAAGAAACATCTTTTTCTCTTCCGCCTTTACATTGTCCATTTGAAAAATGTCTTGCTGTGAAGCTGATTTCCACTGACATGACCTCACAACCGGCCTTAGTGATGAGAGAGGGGGTTTGCTGATGGGAAGAGTATGTGTGGAGGTTCATAGTCGGAGCACAGCTGCAGGGCTTATTGAAATTCTACACCAGAAATTCTGTTTCCCTATAACACACTTCACAACAAACACGGTGCCTTTTACCTCCTTCCCTTCACTTCATTACTTTACATATTGATAACATTTCCCTGTAATTGACAACAAGTTACGAAGAGCCTCAAGGTTCAGTAAAACCACTGTTGTGTCAATTAAGGAGCCAAGCAATCCCCGAAGCAATAGATCGCTAGGCAAATATGTCAGCCCTCTTTAATTTGTTGACAACTTCATCCATTTCAATTACTTAATTAAAAAGTTGTTCTGTTAATCCAAAGCAGAAAGTTTATGAGAGCAAAAGTTCAAATTATTTAAAGATCTCACTTAAAAAAAAAATCTTGCCAATGCAGCTTTTTAAAACTTTCCTTGGAAGAAGTATCTAATGTAAAGGAAAGAAACTAAATATTTAGGCCAAATGTATACTAATCTTTATCAGGGTAACATATGGATGACTACATGGTATTTCTTGAGATGACATCTTAAAAATTGTTTCAACTTTAAAGATTGGTTTTGATTAATTTTAGTTAACTTGTCAACTTAAAGATAATGACACTCAAGTTGAAAAGTCCAGTCTAAAAATAGATTTGTTCAAAAATATTTTGTTTTGACCCCTTAATTTTGAGCTAGGATTGTCAATTGGATACAGGGCATCCAGAATACTTAATACAATATTATGTAAGACAGTAAAACATAGAAAACTCCATTAAAAGATTATCTTTTCAAATGCAATGTAATCTTCTTTATTTTTAATATTTCCTTAATCACACGTAATTCCAATAAACGTATTAATTAATAGGTATTTCCATTTTTTCAATGAAGATTTTATCAGAATTTAGAAACTAAATAGTAAAGCTGGTTCGCACTCATTATGCAAAAAAAAATCCTGATTCATGAATAAAAGTGCATTGCAGATTAAATAGAGAAGGACGGCTCGCTGGCGATCCGAATGTGGTGATGACTGCAATGAGCCTTCATGGCCAGTTGCTGCTTGGACTGTGTAAAATGGTGCAAAAATCTGACGACTATTGCACATGGACTCAGTCAGCTCTTTCCATGCATGGGGTTCTTATAGAAACTTACAAAATTCTTAAGGGGTTGGACAGGCTAGATGCAGGAAGATTGTTCCCGATGTTGGGGATGTCCAGAACAAGGGGTCACAGTTTCAGAATAAGGTGGAAATCTTTTAGGACCGAGATGAGGAAAACATTTTTCACACAGAGAGTGGTGAATCTGTGGAATTTTCTGCCACAGAAGGTAGTTGAGGCCAGTTCATTCGCTATATTTAAGAGGGAGTTAGATGTGGCCCTTGTGGCTAAAGGGATCAGGCGGGATGGAGAGAAGGCAGGTACAGGATACTGAGTTGGATGATCAGCCATGATCATATTGAATGGCGGTGCAGGCTCGAAGGGCCGAATGGCCTACTCCTGCAACTATTTTCTATGTTTCTATGTACTTAATCGGGGACTCAATTGTCTTGATGTATGGCAATAATCTATACACACAAAATATTTTTCACCGTACCTTTGTACAAGTAACACCAAAAGAATCATTGAACCAATTTACATTCTCAAGAAACTACTACCCTTGCCTACATACGCACACACCCTTTCCCCCCTGCCCGCTCCATGCCGTAAACATGCTGAGATGTGAAACTTTACATTATGGATAATTTTTTGAAATCGATCGCTAAAAAATGCTTCATAAACTCTCTAAAATTCAAAATACTGGACGTTTTAGAAACAGTGCATCTTCAAATAGTGTAGATAATCAGCAAATGTTGGGATAGTGACAAATGCTGAGATATTCAATGATATTCTATTCACATTATTTTATGCAAAATATTAGCAAATAAAATATTAGCAAAACAAGTGTGTGTTCCAAATTTTATATGGTCTTAGTAAACACTAATATGGCTGGTTATATTATTAAAAATGCCCAACTGCTTGCTTATCATTTGTATGTATTTTTGCAAAAGTACAGGGGCTATTCTGATAGGCAAACTAAAACTAACTGTATGGGAATTTTTTATGCCTTAACCCAATTTTGTTAAACACTGTTCCTTCACGATAGTGAAGAATACAAATGTTTTCGAAGTAGCTATTTCTTGGACTAAATAGGTACACATGAGGCAAAATAAATCTAGTATTCCATTCCAACCATTCTACTTCAATTTTCCATCTCATGATTAGGCTACCACTTGGAACCCCTTGTGACTAGATGGTTGAGATGTGGAACACACCTTGCAGAAAATGTGCACAGATATTTTAGAGCTTTAAAGGCACATTTTGGAGTGACACATTGTGGAAGCAGGCCCTTCCACCCAATTTGCCCACACTGGTCAACTTGCCCACACTGGTCCCAGCTATACCTGCCCGCATTTGGTCCATCGCCCTCCAAACCTGTCCTTTCCATGTATTTATCCAACTGTTTGTTAAATGTCGGGATAGTCCCTGCCTCATCTACCTTCTCTGGCAGCTTGTTCCATACACATGTTACAAGGCAACAGGTTCAAGGATCTGACGAGTAGAACAGAAAAAGGCTCACTCGTCTGTTTAGTTGCAAATCAGCTTTATTGGCAAGAGAGGACAAAAATAATTGTCTTGGTATGTGCGGGGTCCAGTTTTACAGCACACACCTCTCTCTCTCTCTCTGCCTCCGTTCGCGGGGCTGATCGCAACTCAGCCCATCGGCGAACCCCTCTCGTACATGAACTTGAACTACTTTCTGGCTTACTGGCGCCTGCCTTTATACAGGTAAGAAATCGGGTATTGAAATAACTGGCGGTTAGTCATGGCCAATAGTGCTGCTCCCAAATTCGAGCAAGCCCCCCCCTCCCCCCCTTTGGAAACAGTGCTATCAGTTGCAGACTGGCACATAAAGCAATTCACACAGCAATACAGACTTAGGGTAAAGGTAATACACAGAGGGCTGCTGGTTAGCAGCGCAAAGGTTTAAACACAGCGTTGTTGGCTTAACGTGTAGGGATTGCAACAACGTGCTATGGGCTTTAAACACTGCTATGGGCTTTAAACAAAGAGCTACCAGCCACAGTGCTATGGGTCACAGACTGTTCGGGCAATATTCTCCTATAACATTCCACCCCTCGAACAGTCTGGTTACCGTCACATCCGGCCCACAGGCTTCACCTCGTTACATCCGGCCCACAGGCAGTAGTAACGTCCACACTGTCGTGATGCCAATCCGCACATAATATTGCCCAGAGTAGGAAAATCGAGGACCAGAGAACATAGGTTTAAGGTGAAGGACAAAAGATTTAATAGGAATCTGAGGGCTAACTTTTTCACATGAAAGGTGGTGGGTGTTGTGAGACGAGAATTTTGCCCAGATAGTCTGTGACCCATAGCGCTGTGGCCGGTAGCGCTTTGTTGCAATCCCCACGCACTAAGCTGACAGTGCTGTTTAATTCTATGTGCGCCAAACCGTTCTGTGTATTACCTTTGCCCAAGGTCTTTATTACTGTGTGTATTGCTTTAGGAGCCAGTTTGCAACTGATCGCACTTTGAAGGGGGGGGGGGGGGGGGGGGGGGGCGGGGGGTATCCAATGCAGTTGCCTGCCAATGATTGCAGTTTAAATTTGTGAGCAGCGGGGCATCGCGACGCGTGGTGGCGTATGCAGTGACGTGCGGTAACGCGCGGTGCTTCCCTATCGCCCCAGGATTTTGTAATGTTCAAAATTCTCGCGCGCCACCTGCGTGACATATCCCTTGCGCACGCTACGTACTGATGGCGTACGTGTAGCACGTGGTGGCGCATGGTTACGCACGGTGATGCACGAACATTGCCTATGCTAATTTATTATGTGTCACCGTGCGTCAACATCCGTAACCATGCGTCACCGCGTACGCCCGTTGGCGCGTCATTTGCGCGTAATTTGAGCGCCGCACCACGTGATCACCCGGGTATAAAGCGCGCCGAGTTTTGAACATTTTTCACTGGGAAAATCCTTGCCACGGAGATCGGACTAAAATAACAGTACAGTACGAATGACATCGCAATGGCTCCCAAAAGAAGCAGGGCCCTCAAGACCAAAGCGCGCGACTGTCGTACTGCTAGACGATTTTCGCGCGACTGGCACTGCCGGCCTGTCGCGTAAATGACGCGCAAATGACTCCCAAGTGGGACAGGCCTTTAACCGGCAGTTATTTCAACACCCGATTTCTTACCTGTATAAAGGCAGGCGCCAGTAAGCCAGAAGGTAGTTCAGGTTTATGTACGAGAGGGGTTCACCGACGGGCTGAGTTGTGATCAGCCCTGCGGTCGGAGGCAGAGAAAGAGAAACATAGAAACATAGAAAATAGGTGCAGGAGTAGGACATTCGGCCCTTCGATCCTGCACCGCCATTCAATATGATCATGGCTGATCATCCAACTCAGTATCCCGTACCTGCCTTCTCTCCATACCCCCTGATCCCTTTAGCCCCAAGGGCCACATCTAACTCCCTCTTAAATATAGCCAATGAACTGGCCTCAACTACCTTCTGTGGCAGAGAATTCCACAGATTCACCACTCTCTGTGTGAAAAATGTTTTTCTCATCTCGGTCCTAAAGGATTTCCCCCTTATCCATAAGCTGTGACCCCTTGTCTTGGACTTCCCCAACATTGGGAACAATCTTCCTGCATCTAGCCTGTCCAACCCCTTAAGAATTTTGTAAGTTTCTATAAGATCCCCCCTCAATCTCCTAAATTCTAGCGAGTACAAACCGAGTCTATCCAATCACCTGAATGGATCAACACTGGCATCTGCAGGATTTGATCGACTCGTATTGTTTTGGAATGTATATGGCGACTGCGATAATTATGTTACATTGAAAGGTCACAGTGAAGCAGTGATGGAATTGCATTATAACACAGATGGCGCATGCTTTTTCCAGTATCAACAGACAAAACTGTAGTCGTGTGGACATAGTGAGCTCGGAGCGGTCAGTGTAATGGTGTGGACACACTGAGTTTTGAGTGGTCAGTGTGATGTGACAATGTGGACACACTGAGCTCGGAGCGGTCAGTGTGATGGTGTGGACACACTGAGCTCGGAGTCCCCAACGAGGACCACAGTTGGTCTGTACAGGAAGCAACATTCGGGAGAAGGCTGCAATCCGTACGTTTCAAAACACGTACCAAGTACTCGCAGCAACATTTAACGACACAAGCGATCAGATTTTCCATCGTGATATTTATGACGACATTAGGGTTTGGGACCTCCAATAAAACAAGTTAATCTATACCATGCGTGGTCATACAGTCTCGGTGACAGGTTTAACCCTGAGTGGGGTAATGGAGAACATCACCAACCTCACTGACCACATCCATGAAGCCGTAGGGAGGATTTGAAGGGTCGTAGAACAATACCACGTCTACAACCTCCCGGGAGGATGGTGGCCTTTCAGGATGTTTGGAGGCTGGTTGACAACATTGGTGCACTGGGGACTGACCTTTGGGACAATCTTATTGGCCATAATATTACAAGGGAACAGGTTCAAGGATCTGACTGGTAGAACAGGAAAAGACTCACTCGTCTGTTTGGTTGCAAATCAGTTTTATTGGCAAGAGATGACAAAACTAATACTTGTCTTGGTCTGCCTGGGGTCCAGTTTTACAGCAGCATCTCTCTCTCTCGCTTATCCAGAAAGACTGGATAGACTCGGTTTGTACTCGCTAGAATTTAGGAGATTGAGGGGGGATCTTATAGAAACTTACAAAATTCTTAAGGGGTTGGACAGGCTAGATGCAGGAAGATTGTTCCCAATGTTGGGGAAGTCCAAGACAAGGGGTCACAGCTTATGGATAAAGGGGAAATCCTTTAGGACCGAGATGAGAAAAACATTTTTCACACAGAGAGTGGTGAATCTGTGGAATTCTCTGCCACAGAAGGTAGTTGAGGCCAGTTCATTGGCTATATTTAAGAGGGAGTTAGATGTGGCCCTTGGGGCTAAAGGGATCAGGGGGTATGGAGAGAAGGCAGGTACGGGATACTGAGTTGGATGATCAGCCATGATCATATTGAATGGCGGTGCAGGATCGAAGGGCCGAATGTCCTACTCCTGCACCTATTTTCTATGTTTCTATGTTTCTCTTTCTCTGCCTCCGACCGCAGGGCTGATCACAACTCAGCCCGTCGGTGAACCCCTCTCGTACATAAACCTGAACTACCTTCTGGCTTACTGGCGCCTGCCTTTATACAGGTAAGAAATCGGGTGTTGAAATAACTGCCGGTTAAAGGCCTGTCCCACTTGGGAGTCATTTGCGCGTCATTTACGCGACAGGCCGGCAGTGACAGTCGCGCGAAAATCGTCTAGCAGTACGACAGTCGCGCGCTTTGGTCTTGAGGGCCCTGCTTCTTTTGGGAGCCATTGCGATGTCATTCGTACTGTACTGTTATTTTAGTCCGATCTCCGTGGCAAGGATTTTCCCAGTGAAAAATGTTCAAAACTCGGCGCGCTTTATACCTGGGTGATCACGTGGTGCGGCGCTCAAATTACGCGCAAATGACGCGCCAACGGGCGTATGCGGTGACGCATGGTTACGGATGTTGACGCACGGTGACACATAATAAATTAGCATAGGCAATGTTCGTGCATCACCGTGCGTAACCATGCGCCACCACGTGCTACACGTACGCCATCAGTACGTAGCGTGCGCAAGGGATATGTCACGCAGGTGGCGTGCGAGAATTTTGAACATTACAAAATCCTGGGGCGATAGGGAAGCACCGCGCGTTACCGCACGTCACTGCATACGCCACCACGCGTCGCGATGCCCCGCTGCTCACAAATTTAAACTGCAATCATTGGCAGGCAACTGCATTGGATACCCCCCGCCCCCCCCCCCCCCCTTCAAAGTGCGATCAGTTGCAAACTGGCTCCTAAAGCAATACACACAGTAATAAAGACCTTGGGTAAAGGTAATACACAGAACGGTTTGGCGCACATAGAATTAAACAGCACTGTCAGCTTAGTGCGTGGGGATTGCAACAAAGCGCTACCGGCCACAGCGCTATGGGTCACAGACTATCTGGGCAAAATTCTCGTCTCACAACACCCACCACCTTTCATGTGAAAAAGTTAGCCCTCAGATTCCTATTAAATCTTTTGTCCTTCACCTTAAACCTATGTTCTCTGGTCCTCGATTTTCCTACTCTGGGCAAGAGACTCTGTGCATCTACCCAATCTATTCCTCTCATGATTTTATACACATCTATAAGATCACCCCTTATCCTCCTGCGCTCCAAGGAATAGTCCCAGCTTACTAAACCTCTCCCCATAACTCAGACCCTCTAGCAATGGCAACATCCTCATAAATCTGTTCAAGAAGGAACTGCAGATGCTGGAAGAGCGAAGGTACACAAAAATGCTGGAGAAACTCAGCGGGTGCAGCAGCATCTATGGAGCGAAGGAAATAGGCGACGTTTCGGGCCGAAACCCTTCTTCAGACTGATGGGGGGTGGGGGCGAGAAGAAAGGAAAAAGGAGGAGGAGGAGCCCGAGGGCTGAGGGAGAGATGGGAAGGGGAGGAGACAGCAAGGGCTAACAAAATTGGGAGAATCGTAGGTGATAGACTTCTGACCTCAGGGCATTTATACTCAGTACTTTGACTGATGAAGGCCAATGTGCCAAAAGCATTTTGGAGCACCCGTTCTACCTGCACCTGCACTCCTAGATGCCTCTACTCTACAATTAATGTCTGACATGCAGATTCTTAAAATATAACAGCTATTGCAATTTAATCTATGATTTTATTGTTTGTGCTATATTTTTGACTGTTCAGATGTTAATGAAAGCTTTTTATCTGATTTAATCCAGATGAGCATTGCCATGGTCAGGGAGTGATAATATCTTCATATTCCAGACATCAAAAGTGCCAAATGTACTGGAGCTCTCTCCACTCTGTCTCAGAAATGGCTCTAGTTTCAAGAGTATTCTCATACAACTAGGGTGTTCTGAACTGACGTCTCATGAGACTCAAGCTCAAGAACATTAGTCCTATTTATATTTATTTCGCATTTGATGCCATATCCTGAGTGATATTTGTGGATCTAAGGGTTTGGAAGATCCGTCCTTAACACTATTGTCTTAATGATGGCAAAATACTCATTTAGAATACCATGAAATGTTTTCATTACCGACTGGAGGTTTGCGCAAATGAATGGAAACATTCATTTAAACTTTATGGGGTAGGAAATCTGCAGCCTTTTTGACATTCTTGCACTGTAGCTTAGGTAGGAGTGCACCAGAAGGGTGGGAATTCAGGCTGGGATCAAGCCACAGAGGGTCCCAGCCTTGCACTGGAATTTCTGTTTAGTCTTGCCAGAGCCAGACACTGCTTTCCTTTGTGGGCTAGGGACTGCCCACGTTGGGAAGTTCCACATTCCTAACTCTCAGAGAGACCCAGTGTAGGGCTGGAACAGTGCATCCAGTGACTTTAAGTGCAAAATGGGGTTAAGTATTTTCATGGTGTGCCCATTCCCTTCCAGACACTTTTGGAGAGGTGTCATCATAAACATATTTGTGGCGAGAATAGGGACATTCAGAATGAAACATTTTCGGATACTTAATGTAAGTAGCTTGAGGTGCGACATTTGGATAGTGGCTGCCTTGGGATTGGGAGACTGGATGGGATAGATGTTAATAAAGCTACTCCTCAGCTGGTACACTATGAGAATCAATGAGTTAAGAGACTGGTAGCTGCAGTTGGTGCTTATAATTGGCTGGCCACAAGTGCACTGATAGGCACTTTCGATAATACAAAGAGATACTGTGGACTTATCCAAGGAACGTTCACGTATTTTAAGGCAACAAGAAAGTTGCACCGCAATGATGGTTTAAGGGTAGGAATTAGCAGAATGAAGGGGAAGGCTTGAGAGGACATATAAAAAAATATTAAGACTGGAAACGAGCTAGTGGAAGAAATAGGGCAAAGGGCATAAAAGCAAGGTCGAGAGCAAAAATGAAGCGGAATAAAAATATGGCCTGGAATTCAGAGCCGACATTTAATCTGGACTGGATTTGAGATTCAGTTGGTCTTACTGCACTGGTGTTTGTCTGCGCCTGGGAATGGCTGACTGTCGGAATGATATTATCCATTTGAAGGAGAAGTTATTGAAAAGAACGAAGCAATGATTAACAAGTCACCAGGGATTTTCATTGGCAAAACTGGTCAAATGCATGGTAATAAAAATGGTCATGAGAAACCATCTTAATGAGTCCCTACATCCAGGCAACTAAAGTAATGAATCGTATGGTCGTTTTAAACAAAAAATAGGAATTTATGGCAGTAAATAGGACTCTAACTGATATTTTGTGTCACATCCAGTCAGTTTCAGTCTGTGGTTCAACAACATGTGAGTGAAATGTAATGTAAGGGTTTACTATAAGTAGATATCTATACATATATAAGCACACACAGTGGACAAAGCGTTTTATCTGGCATACATTGATTTACAGATGTACGTAGCAGGAAGAGGGAAGGAGCAATTGAATCACGGGCAAAAAGATATATTAGGATAACATCTTATTTCAGTTTTTTATGACATTTAAACACAGTTTAAACACAGTTTAAATGTTCCAAAACCTAATCTGAAGCTGGGTATAATTTAAGGCAGTGAATGCAAACAATTCTGGAAGAATGTCAATATGACAATGAAGAAATGTTTAAAAAAATCATCCATTTGTCAGAGGAATTCTGTACGTGAATATAATCTCTCTTTTTCTGTGATGACAGAAAAAACCCCCACATTATTTATAGACACAAAAAACTGGAGTAACTCAGTGGGACAGGCAGCATCTCTGGAGAGAAGGAATGGGTGATGTCGAGCCCCTTCTTTAGACTAGTCAGGGGAAAGGGAAACAAGAGATATAGAAGATGATGTGGACAGATATAGAACAATGAATGAAAGATATGCAAAGTAACAATGATAAAGCAGGCCATTGTTAGCTGTAGCATGGAGAGAATGAAAGCTGGTGTGACTTGGGTGGGGGAGGGATGGAGAGAGAGAGGGAATGCAGGGGTTGCTTGGTTAGAGGAATCAATATTCATACCACTGGGCTGTAAGTTGCCCAAGCGAAATATGAGATTCTGTCCCTCCAATTTGCATTTAGCCTCACTCTGACAATGGAGGAGACCTAGGACAGAAAGGTTGGTGTGGGAATGGGAAGGAGAATTAAAGTGTTTAGCAACCGGGAGATAAGGTAGGTGCAGGCGGACTGAGCAAAGGTGTTCAGTGACACAATCCGCTTTCCACAGAGACCGTTCCCTCTGCTACTCCCTGGTTAACACATCTCTTCCCACCCAAACAACCCCAAGTACCTTCCCCAGAAACTGCAAGAGATGCAACACTTGCCCCTAAACCTTCTCCGTCAACTCTGTCCAAGTACCCCAACAGTCCTTTCAGGTTAGGCAGAGGTTCACTTGCACCTCCTTCAACCACATCTACTCTATCCGTTGTTTAAGATGTGAACTATTAT
The DNA here is from genome assembly GCF_010909765.2 of Amblyraja radiata. Taxonomy (NCBI): domain Eukaryota; kingdom Metazoa; phylum Chordata; class Chondrichthyes; order Rajiformes; family Rajidae; genus Amblyraja; species Amblyraja radiata. The sequence goes on along the minus strand of NC_045957.1, from coordinate 137,306,457 downwards.
ATATCGGCCAGACCAAACATAGACTGGGCGATCGTTTCGCTGAACACCTTTGTTCAGTCCGCCTGGACTCACCTGATCTCCCGGTTGCTAAACACTTTAATTCTCCTTCCCATTCCCACACCGACCTTTCTGTCCTAGGTCTCCTCCATTGTCAGAGTGAGGCTAAACACAAATTGGAAGAACAGCATCTCATATTTCGCTTGGGTAACTTGCAGCCGAGTGGTATGAATATTGATTCCTCTAACTTCAAGTAACCCTGGCATTCCCTCTCTCTCCATCCCTCCCTAGCCCAAGTCACACCAGCTTCCATTCTCTCTTAGCTACAGCTAACAATGGCCTGTTTCCTTTATCATTGTTACTTTTTTGCATATCTTTCATTCATTTGTTCTATAACTTTCTACATCTTCATCTATATTTCTCGTTTCTCTTTTCAGTGACTTTCAGCCTGAAGAAGGGTCTCGATCCGAAATATCACCCTTTTCTTTTCTCCCGAGATGCCGCCTACCCCGCTCTAATCCAAGGGAATGGCTAAGAAAAAGAAGAGGAACAAGAGATCTTGGAGTTCATATATATCTGTCATCTAATGCTGGACTGCAGTTAGCAAGGCAGTGAAAATGCACAGTAACCCTTTTTTTCTGTCACAGTAGATATAAGATGTAGAGAAGTTACAGCAAACCTGCATAGACCACACTTAAGAGTAATAAATACAATTATGATTGCTGCATTTAAAAGGGAAAAGTGTCACTAAATAGAATCTGTATACAACAGAAATGTGAGGCTTACACATCAGGAAAGGATAGACAGACCTGGTTTCCTTTCTCTTGAGCAATGTGGTATGAGAACAAACCTATTATCATTTATTTTTAAATTGTGAAGTTATTTTGATGGAGAATGGATACAGAGAGAATGTTTCCTGTTGTGAGTACGAGCTTAACTAAAAGCCATATTAGTAGAACAGTGACCAAGTAATCAAATGGGAAATTCACAAGAAAGTTCATCACTCCAAAGGTGGTGGAAATGTGGAACTCACTAACAGAGGGATTGGTTGAAATGAATGGGTAAGGGATGGATAGAAATTTAAAGGGGGGCTAGATAAAGCACAAAGAAGATGATGAAAGACTAAAGGAAATTTGGATAGAGCATATAAGCCAGCATAAGTCAAGTCAAGTCACATTTATATATATAGCACATTTAAAAAACAATTTTCGTTGGCCAAAGTGCTTTATATTTGTTATAAGAATAGCACAACAAAACAAGCTACATACATATATACATGTAGCCCTCACTCAGAGGACGTCAGGAAAGGCTTGGGAGTATAGATAAGTCTTTAGTCTTGACTTAAAAGAGTCGATGGAGGGGGCAGTTCTGATGGGAAAGCATAAGACATAAAATGCTGGAGGAACTCAGCAGGTCAGGCAGCATTTGTGGAGAACATGGATAGGTGACTTTTTGGGCCAGGGCCCTTCCTTATCATAGACTGGCTCTGCCAAATTGCTTAGTCTGTGCCATTTACCCAATTCAAACCTAAATATCACTTCATCTGTCAGAATGGAAAACTTAAAGATCGTTTTGTATCTGTAGCAAATTTGTACATTCAGCAGGGCAGAATGTCACTGATACTACAATCATTATCTAACATCAGACTTGGTAATCCCTCAAGAAATATGAGACACAAGAAAAATATATGATTCATTTTCACATGTCACTTGTCCAGGCCTGGTCTCCTTATTATGACTGAACCACACATTGTTAGAACCTGAAGATACTTTTGTCAGTTATTGGTTAAGTGCTTTTAGTCAAGACTGTTTGATAAATAAAGATCATCAATCAATTTGCTAATGTGATTTTGTGTGGAGCCAAAATCTCGTGCATTGTTTCCAACACATGTAGATTGCTTTATAAAATTCTTGATAAATTCTTAATGCTAACAAATGGCTTCTATTTTTATTTAATGTTTGGAAATTTTAAATTCTAAAACCATATTAACTAATGCATTTTCTTCGATATGTAGATTTAAGAAGATTTAGAAATTCACCAACAATGGATGTAACTGCTGGAGTAATGATGTGGAGCAGTATTCATTGGCGATAATAATATGGAACAAGCTGGATTGGGACCAGAACATACTGGCTACTAACTTGATCGCTTAACGCTTGTTTTTTCAGTGGCAGGCGTATAAAAATCAACATTTCCTGGAATGGAACACAATTACAATGGTTTCTGAGTTATTCCCCTGCGTTCCAGCATTTTCTGTGACAAATTTTGCGCACACAGACTGACTAGTCAGTTTCTTTATCGGGCATACAATTGATGACATTATTTCTCATAAAATGCTCATTTAAAGTGGTGCTGGGAGAAACGATGCCGCCTGGAGCTATGCTCCTGGTAGGGCCACCCATGGCAGTAAGGTCGAGGGGGGGGTCTCTGACAAAGAGCAATCCAACCAAGACCTCAACGGTGGAACAGGCGGAGGATGATGGTTGACCTTAGTGGAGCGTCACAACGGCTCGGAAGACGGATGAAGGCTGCAGCAGAAAAGGGTCTCCGGTCGTCTTAGACTCTATGCCACTGGATTCTGTCCCAGATCTGTCATGGGGTGGCTGTGTGTGCACCAGTCTCCCTACGTTAAACAAAGTCACGCACAGGGAATAACACCCTGGAGACACCCATGGTCAGCCATGACCGAAGGGGGCCAAAGAAGAAGGGAGAAGCTGGTTCATGAGATTCCGAAGCGCCTGGTGTTGGGCCAACGATAGTTTAATAATACTGAACAAGAATAGGCAACACTGGAAATGCTCAGCAGGGCAGGTAGTATCAGTGGGGGAGAGAAACAGAGTTGACATCAAGAGTCTAAAACCCCTCCTCACCATTGGTAAATATAAAAAAACAAACACAATGCCCAGTCCTGGTAGGTGAATTGGCCACCGTAAATTACCACTAGCAAATTAGTGGGCAGCAGGAGTATCAGGGTAAGTTGACGGCTATCTGAGAGAGAATAGGTTATACAGAAATAAAAACAGATAGTGGTGCAAACATTCAGCAGATCAGTCAGCACCTGTGGAAAGAGAAACAGTTAATGCTTCACGTAGAACACTCTTCACCAGATCCACCCTGGAGCCTCCTCAATATTGCCAGCAGGATCTTTAACCCCCATTGCACAACCCTAATGACAACCCTCCCTCAGCACAGAACCACTATGGACTTTGTTTAAGGTTGCACTTCATACTTCAGCTTTCACTATTATGGTCTGGTTACCTAGTATTAACTGATCATTTATTGTATTATTGTTGATTTTTGATTTATCCGATGTGCTGTTGCATTAATATGCCTGTAAAGCTGCAGCAAGTAAAGAATTTCATTGTTTATAAATCATAGGAGTAAGGGTGAATGGTTCAGTGCAAGAAAGACATGACCTCTGTGGTTTGTTTTTACCTCATGTTTATGGAGAATAGTATAAGTGACACATTGGAATAGTTAGTCATAGAGTGATACTGTGTGAAAACAGGCCCTTCGGCCCAACTTGCCCACACCAGGCCACATGTCCCAGCTACACTAGTCCCACCTGCCTTGCATTTGGTCCATATCCCTCCAAACCTGTCCTAACCATGTACCTGTCTAACTGTTTCTTAAATGTTGGGATAATCCCAGCCTCAACTACCTCCTCTGGCAGCTCGTTCCATACACCCACCACCCTTTGTGTGAAAAGGTTCCTATTAAATCCTTTCCACTTCACATTAAACCTATGTCCTCTGGTCCTTGATTCACCTACTCAGTTATCTTGATGTAACAAAGATATGGATTAGCATTTCTGTAAAATCAATCCTGAATGGACGACACTTAAAATATATCACTTGGGATATAAAAGCTTGATCTAAAAGCAACAGACTGCAGATGCTAATCTGCAGAGTTGAAAATGCTCGGGAAAGCCAGCAATCAGGCAGCATCTGTGTGGATAGAAACAGAGTTCAGGTTGAGGTGATTTTATCAGAACAGGAAAAGTTGGAAACCAAACATGTTTCAATTTGAAGAGAACAAAAGGAATATTTTTGACAGGGTGGAGTCCAAGACATACAAATAGAGATAGTAACGCCAGAGACTAAATGCCAACGGCTTGTTCATCACAGATCACCTGACATTTAAAGCTGTAAATAGATGGAGATCAACAAAGATAGAGGAAACTGAAGAAAAACAAATGAAGCTGGCACTAGAAGATGCAGAACAGGGTAGTTGCTGCGATTCTTAAGTAAAAGAGATTGCTGGAAAATACCTATCCAGATTTTCAATTTGCCCATTTTATACGGCAGCATTTTCCAGTATTATTCACAAGATTTCTAACACCTACTGAATTTAAAAGATCAATTCTCTGTTGGGGTCTGTGCAAACTATAAAACTGTTCTGTCCTATTTTGGTCCAGTAGCAACCCCCTTCTGTATTAGAAAGCCATCTGTGGCCTGAAAATATTTTCATTACAAACTCAGTAAATCTTGCCGCAATGGCTGGCTTTATAACAGGCTAAAGAAGGCCCCTAATGTACTACTTTCAAAAATATGCATTCTCTGTGGCTTGCTTCGTTATGTATTTGACAGCTTGTTATATTCTGAATGAGTTGGGTGTTACTCATTATAATGAAACCTGGCAAAAGGTTGAGCGCTATAAAAAGGAGCTAATGGGACAACACTCCGCAGAGTATTACTGACTCAAACAACTAAAATCTTTATTGAAAGATGTTTAACCAGCTCACGCAGCTCTCAAGCAGAACTATGTACATAACTGTGTTTACTGAGATACAGATTAACATTTAGATTTGTAATATTTTGTTATGAAATGGCCAGAAGCAGCCTGCAGTTTCATGGGACCCCAAGGAGTGATCTTGCATTACTGAGCTCAGAGGTTGATTTTAGATGTTATTAGACTAATGATTACAACCATTGATTAGTCGTAATATCTGGAACAACATGGCCAAGCATGTGTGGCTATGCTTTCCCCTTTTTGATAAAGGGAAAGAAGAAATCAAGATTCTTTGCCTAATGCAGGAGACTAATTTGGCCTATCTGTTCTGGTCATGTTGAGGAGGCGTTAAAAAAAAATTTCATATAGAATATTTGCAGTGGCAGAGGTTACAAAAGCACTAGTGATAAACTGTGTAAAATAATGCTTTAGAAATATGCTGAATAGTGATCATAAGTAGAGCCACATTTTTTCATTGTCAATCACCAGTAGATACTTTTGATGTGTAGTCATAATAGCGGTTTTCGGGGGAAATACACACCTGTACCCAGAACAAGGACACATATCGACTAACCAGTCTACCTGGGTTGCCATGAATAATGCAGTTGTATCTATCAAATGCCCTGAAGAAGGCATTTCAATTGCTGATCCAAATGTAAGCATCTCCTATGGTATAGTCCTGCCCTAATTTAGATTTTGTGCCCAAATCTTTGGGGTGGGGATCGAAACCCAGAACCATCAGACACCCAGGTTCAAATGCTACAACAGAACCAAGGTTGTTATCTTATGTAAACCTAAAAAGACAATTTCATTTTAATTTGGCGTGCAATGAAATGACATTTGTGATTCTACTACAATAACAAGCATGGTAGATTATATGATGAGATATTGAGCAGGAATTGTATGAAAGCACATAATCCAGGCTGATACTTAGGTGGATTATTTAGGGATTACTGTACTATTCATAGTGTCCACAATCTGGGTCCTGTGTTGACTACCTGAGCCTCTCCTGTTGCCTGACACATTCCTTCTATTTCCATCAAAACTGCTGAAACATGGTTAATCCCTGAACAAAGCAAATCTGAACACGGGATAAAGATAATTTCTGGAAGGGATTACACCACCGTTTCCAAACTGTTGCAACGCTTGTTAGGTAAAGTCAATCAGAAAAGTTTTCATTGTGAGAAAATCCTTGTTAAACAGGTTCAGGCAGTAAAACTGCATTTACATCTCTTTTAATTATATCAAATGACACATGTTCAGATATTTTTCAGAATTGTCTTTTGGCGCAAGGATGACACTAATTGGAATCAGATAGGCCATTATTTTTCATTCAACGAATGAATCGTGCAAAGTATGAAGCTTCTTCCCTTGTAAAAGTAAAAAAAATTTTGTGATAGGTTGAGCAGTCCATTAAAAGGGACTGGTTTTTCCGAGCATAAGGCATTTGGGGATAGTCGATTCTTTAACAAAGCACATGCAAGATAGAGACTAGATCTTCCACCATCTGTTAGCTCCTCCTGTACATTGTCCTTGAAGGCCACACAAGACAAGAATTTCACCTTTTAAGATGTTGAATTTAGTTTATTGTCACACGTATCGAGGTACAGTGAAAAGCTTTGATATCAGGCATATCATGTTGGGGTTCTACTAAGTAAAAATGGGCACAACTCACTTCTCCAGGCTCTTTCTCCACAATTCCCTTGAAGCACATTTTACAGCAATGCCAACAGCTGTGCTAACTTGATCAGATCAAAGAGTTACGAGCTCTGATTCTTTTTTGAGGAAGTGCGGCCTTGTGAAAATATGCTCGTCCTCTTCCACAATCCTAATGCCGCTTCCTGAAGCAGTGCAGGTGAACAGTGCTGCGATGTCCTAATTCTCCTCTGATAGAGCGCTCAAAGTTTGAGGTTTAATTAATCATAAGCATCAAAGATTTCTCATTCACAACTATTTTGCCAATGTGCATCAAATAACCACAAGTAGCAATTGTCAATATCTTGAACATCAAGAACATTCTTTTTCTGTTAATTGTTACCTTTTCAATCTGTGTTCAGAATGAATCAGACTGTTAAGGTGTTGGCAAATTCTAACATCATCTACATAACCAGAGTCTATGCAGATCAAACATCCTTGAAAAGATGTGGTATTACTTAGCATGCTCTTTGCACCAAAGTTGCATTTACATACTGTTAATATAGCAACAGCCTTGCCTAACTAGCCTCATGCCATTCCAAGCCATCCAAGGATCTTATAGACAAATATAAAATTATTAAGGGATTGGACAGGCCAGATGCAGGAAAAATGTTCCCGATGTTGGGGGAGTCCAGAACCAGGGGACGGCCATTTAGGACTGAGATGAGGAAAAACCTTTTCACACTGGCAGTTGTGGAATTTGCTGCCACAGAAGGCAGTGGAGGCCAATTCACTGGATGTATTCAAGAGAGAGTTGGATATAGCTCTTCGGGCTAACAGAATCAAGGGCTATGGGGAGAAACCAGGAATGGGGTGTTGATTCTGGATGATCAGCTGAAATCATATTGAATGGCGGTGCTGACTTGAAAGGCTGAATGGCCTACTCCTGCACCTATTTTCTATGTTCCTATGTTTCTAAGCCATCTTTGGCTCTGCCCTCTGGGAAAAGTAGATTTGAAAGTCTAATAACATAAGATGGTGCAAAAGGTAAAGCAGCCCCATTACACCACAGTGGTACAAGATATATCTGGCAGATTGCCACCTACCAATTCTAAATGCATAGAAGCAAAGGCTGTACTGACTACATGCTCCACACCGTGGCAGAACATTGTGTTCCATCACACTAGGTCATGAAGCAGAGTATGAATTTTCTAATCATGAGCAAGAGCTGAAAATGCAGATCATTAAAGGATGTAAATCTATGCAACCAAATGAAAATCAAAGCCACTTCAATGAAATAATGAATACAGGCTGCTGCATCTCTGGAGAGAAGGAATGGGTGCCGTTTCGGGTCAAGACCCTTCTTCAGACTGAAAGTCACGGGAAAGGGAAACGGGAGATATAGACGATGATGTAGAGATAGAACAATGAATGAAAAATATGCAAAAAAAACACCGAGCATAAAGGAAACAGGCCATTGTTAGCTGTTTGCTGGGTGAAAACGAGAACCTGATGCGACTTGGGTGGGAGAAGGATGGAGAGAGAAGGAATGCAGTGGTTTTGGAGTTTTGGAGTGAACAGGATCCAAAGGGAGAATAAATGCCAAGAAAGAACTGTTTACTTGAAACCATCAGCAGAGAACAACTTGTAGAAAGAAGGAATTGCAGATGCTGGTTTCCAAAAAAAGGGCACATAGTGCTGGAGTATGACAACGGATCAGGCAGCATTTCTGCAGAACATTGGTAGGTGTTGTCGGGACCCTTCTGGAGACGGACTGAACTGACTGACAGAGAGAACTACTGCCAGCATCATCAAAAGTGGACAGAAATCAAAACAGTGAAATAGCAGCTATCCTCGTCAGACAGAATGTCCTGCTGAGAGGAAGCAGTACAAATGTTGCATGGAAAATTCTTCAAGCCCAATGCGTGAAAACTCAGCAGTCAAGTGTTGAAACCAATGCAAGAAACAACATAATTCTGAAGATTCTGAGTGGACAGTTATTATTCAATGCATCATCAGAGCACTAATCCATGAATAAGAGTGAACGCTCTCGATTTGTGAATCACTGTACCAGTTGAGACAGGTGCTCTGTCAATGTGATGAGAGAACAGACAGACATTCAACAATATTCATGTCCTTACAACAACACCACATCTTTGATGGTTAAGGGAATATTTCCATCACAAATGACATATAAATCCAAATAGTTAAAATGATAATTTATGTCATTTTAGGAGATTATGATATCTTACTGAATTTCAAGACTGTGCAGACAACATACTAAGTGGTTTCAACTAACTCCTGTGGGTACAAACCGATAAAAATGTATATTAGTTTTGTGTGAGTATGCATGCGTTACCCAAAATAGTGACACTAAGCGACATCAAATCTGAAATGAACCAAGATATTCTGTTCCTGTATATAGCAACAACCCTCAGAGATGTTACACGAAGGGTGGCACAGGAGCGCAGTGGTAGGGTTGCTGCCTTACAGCGCCAGAGACCTGGGTTCGATCCTGAGTATGGGTGCTGTCTGTATGGAGTTTGTACCTTCTTCCCGTGACCTGCATGGGGTTTTTTCCGGGCGCTGCATACTCCAACGAAGTACAGGTTTGTATGCTAATTGGCTTGGTAAAATATAAATTGTCCCAAGTTTGGGTGGGATAGTGTAAGTGTGCGGGATCACTGATCAACCCAGACTTGGTGGGGCGAAGGGCCTGTTTCCACATTGTATTTCTAAACATACTTTGTGAGACTTATATAAAGTTTGTATTGAATCCACAGTACCTTGTGCTTCATTCAACAGTCAGTAATAGATCGGGTGGATGCAAAGTCTCTTGGCCAGAGTAGGTGAATTGAGGACCAGAGGACATAGGTTTAAGGTGAAGGGGAAAAAATGTAATAGGAATTTGAGGGGTAATATTTTCACACAAAGGGTGATGGGTGTATGGAACAAGCTGTCGTGGGTGTATGGAGGAGGCAGTTGAGGTTGGGACTATCCCAACATTTAAGAAACAGTTAGACAGGTACATGGATAGGACACTGAAGAAGGGTTTCGGCCCGAAACGTTGCCTATCTCCTTCGCTCAATAGATGCTGCTGCACCCGCTGAGTTTCTCCAGCATTTTTGTGTACCATGGATAGGACAGGTTTGGAGGAATAGGGACCAAACGTGGGCAGGTTGGACTAGTGTAGTTGGACATGTTTCCACACAGTATGACTCTTTAATAAAACATACTATAGACAATGCTCATGTAGGCCATCAAGCAATCCTGAAACTAAATAATTGTTGAGATGCTTCTCAGGAGGAAATTGGTTGAACAAAACATCAACACATGCCTTCATGCCAGATTTATCCAAAGGATTAATATCAATGTTGACTTGGCAGACCTATACGCTGGTGATCATTTCCTTGTGATTGTCAATGACTCCAGCAGAATCTCTATTGTAGAAATTGTCAGCTTCATTTTGCCAAAAGCTACCCTTCTATAACCTGAGTATATCTTGGCTCTTTCTGATGTACTGGAAACAGTTAAGACACATAATGGATTGCTGATCAACAATTATGATTCCGAGATGAATGCAAATGACAGAGGTTTCATACTGCCAAGATCACTTCTTGCCACTCGTGAAGTGGAGAGGTATTAAAATGTTCAAGAAAATTTGGTCACACAACTCATATTGAAGGGAAATCGTAGCCATACAGAATGGAAACAGACCCTTCGACCCAAGCTTCCCATGCTGACCAACATACCCCATCTACACTAGTGCTATCTGCTTGCATTAGCCTATATCTTTTAAATGTTGTGATAGTATCCTATTCTACTACCTCCTCTGACATGTTGTTCCATATACCTACCACACTTCGTTTGAAAAAGTTGTCCCACGGGTACCTATGAAATCTTTCCCCTATCACCTTAAGTCTATGTCCTCTGGTTCTTGATTCCCCTACACTGAGTTACAGACTCTGTGCATTTACCATATCCATTCCCCTTATGATCTTATACACCTCTGTAAGATTACCCCTCAACCTCCAGCGCACCAAGGAATATAGTCCTAGCCTGCTCAACCTTTCTCTGTAGCGCAAGTCCTTGAGGCCTGGCAACTTCCTCATAAATAGTCTCTACACCATCTTAACAACATCTTTCCTATAACAGGGTGACCAAAACTGAACACAGTACTCCAAATGTGGCCTCACCAATGTTTTGTACAACTGTAACATAACATCCCAACTTCTATACTCATGTTGCATCAACTGACAGGAGTACTAGCTGTTACACCAGTTTTTGAACAATCTATGCATAGCTATTTTCCAGTAAGATCCCATGCTATGTCAAAGTGACAAAGGCTAAAAGAACATCAATAGAGGTAAATGTAGAGAAACGCATAAAGTTCAAATCTATGCCACCACAGTCTGGTGACAGAACTCTTCTGAAAAGCAATAACCACCCAGGTAAGCAAGCAACTCCATATGGCACACAGCTATTTGAAGTTCTGTTATTAAAGACTCTATGGCATCATTCTTCACAATAAACCTCAAAGCACACAAACATGTATTATCAGTCAATGCCAAAACAGGTAGTCACAAGATTAAAGATGAAATCACACCGCCTCAGTACCCTTTGGAGATTTCCATACATCGGGAATGAAACTAAATTAAACTAAACAACCTTCTTCATATCTGAGGCACTCTGCAACAATCTGCCAGGGATGGTGGCAGAAGCAGATACAATAGTGGCATTTAAGAGGCTTTTGGATAGGCACATGGAAATGCAGGGAACAAAAGGATAGGGATCACACACAGGCAGATGAGATTAATTTATATTGGCATCATGCTTGGCGCAGACATTGTAGGCTAAAGGGTCTGTTCCTGTGCTGTACTGTTCTATGTTCTAAGTGAAATAAAGATTGAAGGTTAGCATGGTTCTTTTAATTAACATTAGATGAGATGAAGTATTGTTATCAATTGTTATAATTAAAGGAATGGTTCCTTTAATTAACATGAAAAGTGGTGAAATTTTGTTATGTTCATAAAATTACTTTTAAAGACTGCTGTGTGTGTGTGCATTTCTTTAAGACTTTATGATTTTGCGTATTTCCTGGATGTAGGGTGTAAAGAAAGCAGCCATTGTTCTTAACCACGCAGAAGTTAATTTGCCTAATAAGGCACATATATCAAAGATTTACCATTTGAGGATAAATTGACCAATCTGCTTCAAGAGATGAAACCATGCTCCCAACTGACAATAAATACAGAAAACACAGGAAATACTTGTCAGGTTAGATAATACCTTTGGAGAGAAACTTAACTTTTCAGTTCCATTATCTATTATCAGGCTATTGAGCTGAAATATTAACTGGTTAATAGTTATATTTTGGCCATCTGTCCTATTATCATTTTATGGGGCTGAGCATCATATATTGTTTGACATTAAAATCTGCTAATACCTTGCGATGTTTTGCTATGTCAAAAGCGCTAACAAAAAGCGCACACAAAAATGTTTGCCTTTGACTTTCCCAATACGATAAGAAACTCACCATTCTGTATATCTGATTGGATTCATCCAAAGTATGCTACCTCCTGGGAAGGAGGTGCAGAAGAAAAACGAGGAGCTGCAGTAACTCATCGGGCAGCAGCATATCTGGAGAAGATACGTTTCAGGTTGGGACACTTCTTCAGACTGACTGTGGGGGGAGGAGGTGAGGAAGAAAGCTGAAAGAGAGGGAGGGCAGGACCAAGGCTGGCAAGTACTAGGTGGATACAAATAGGGGGTATGGATGGCAACCATGGCAGATGATTGGACAGAAGCCTGAGATGAAAAGGCATAAAGTGTGAGACAAAAGAATTGAAGAGTTGCGACTTGTAATGCTGGAGGAAGCAATGCAGATGGAAGGGGAGTGGATGGGAGAAATAGGTGGCAGGCTGAGGCCAGATGCCAGCTCCTCCTCATACTTACTACCCCTTGACTATGATCCCACAGACGAACACCAGGCCATCATCTCCCAGACTGTTTCCAATCTAATCACCTATGGCAATGTTCCCTCCCCAGCCTGCAACCTTATTGTTCCCCAGCCTCGCACTGCCAGCTACTTCCCAAAATCCACAAACGGGTCTGGCAGACCCATTGTTTCTGCCTGCTCCTTTTGACTCTTTTGACTCCCTCACTTCCTTCAAGTTAAAGGTGTAGACATGGGCACTTGCTTGGGGCCCCAGCTATGCCTGTTCCATGTGAACACTGATCCTAATCCCCAACTCTTACTCAGCTACAACAATGCCTGCTTGATTTCACTCTGATTTGATGGGTCTTTCCAGGATTTTCTGTTTTTATTTCATTTATAGAATCTGTAGTGTTTTTTTTACTATTAAAAATTGGATATTTAGCATGGGAATCAGCAGCTGCAGACGAGAACGCCCCACCACCCAGATGATCACCTTCGTGAAGGCCGGAGTGCAGCTGCCAAGAACCACAGCAGCCAGGAATCCATCAGGAATCCTGGCGACTGCGCAGGACTGGCAGCTTTCCGTAGATCTGGTGAAACAGCTGAAGTTTCCACAGCACATTGCCACGACCACCCTGAGGCCAGATATCCTCCTGGTCTCAGATGCGACCAAAAACATCGTCTTGTTGGAACTGACAGTGCCGTGGGAGGACCGTCTGGAGGAGGCCCACGAGAGGAAGATGACCAAATATGAAGAACTGGTCATAGACTGCCGCAAGCAGGGCTGGAAGGCAAGGTGTATGCCCATCGAGGTTGGCTGCAGAGGTTTTGCAGGGCAATCACTCTACAAAGCCTTGAGTGCACTGGGCATCAACGGAGTGGCAAGGAGAAGGGCCATCAAGTACACCACAGAGGCAGCGGAGAAGGCCTTGAGATGGCTCTGGATCAGGAGACGAGGTCCATGGGGAGGAGCGATTGCCACCTGAACACAAGTTGTGGTCTGATCAACCACGGCTGGGTCGCCTCGGTGAGGGTGTCTGATGTTGATAGACCCGAAACACCCAATGACCCCAGGTTACATCACTGATGATGTGTTCAGGAGCATCTATCGATGTATTTGTATCAATCACAGAGAAACATAGAAAATAGGTGCAGGAGGAGGCTATTCGGCCCTTCGAGCCAGCACCGCCATTCATTGTGATCATGGCTGATCATCCCCTATCAATAACCCGTGCCTGCCATCTCCCCATATCCCTTGACTCCAGTAGCCCCTAGAGCCTTATCTAACTCTCTCTTAAATCCATCCAGTGACGGCCTCCACTGCCCTCTGTGGCAGGGAATTCCATAAATTCACAACTCTCTGGGTGAAAATGTTTTTTCTCACCTCAGACTTAAATGACCTCCCCTTTATTCTAAGACTGTGGCCCCTGGTTCTGGACTCACCCAACATTGGGAACATTTTTCCTGCATCTAGCTTGTCCAGTCCTTTTATAATTGTATATGTTTCTATAAGATCTCTCCTCATCCTTCTAAACTCCAGTGAATACAAGCCCATTCTCTCTCACACATAAAGCAATCAATGGGAATACTACACAAATAAATTATTATTTGATAAATAATAAAATCATATCTTTCAATGAATCAATAGGTTGGGATTACGACTTATATTATTTTCCATAACATACGCTGATATCTATATTACTAAAAGTCTGTTCTTGACCGGTTTTGGCCATCTGTGCTGCGATTTCCGAGAGAACGCCGCCACCTACGGCCGTCATTTTTGGCCACCTTGCTCAGAGCCCCCCTCCGCCGTTTGTGTGCCGAGGATTTTTCCCGTCGATGAAAAATGACAGAGATATTAATGATTTTACAAAATTCCCCATTCTCTCTGCTGCCCCTGCTGGCGGCAGGGGGGAGGGACTATAAAACCAGGAAGTGGTGTGCCTCAATCAGTGTCTGCAAGCTGGAGGAAGGCAGAGGGTCACGTTTCTCTGAGCTGTGAATAACACTGAACACATGTCTACTCAAATGTAAGTGTCCTTAGTGGTACTAAAACACTTGCAGAATGTGTCTATTGGTTCTAAAATGTTTGCAAAAAGTGTTTATTGGTTCTAAAATGTTTGCAAAAAATGTCTCTTTTGGTTCTACAATGCTTGCAGAATGTGCCTTTTTTGGGTCTAAAATGTTTTTTAGGATCTCCCCCCCCTCTCCTCTCCCCCCCCTCCTCCTCTCCCCCCTCTCCTCTCCCCCCACTCCTCCCCCTTTCCTCTCCCCCCTTTCCTCTCCCCCCTCTCCTCTCCCCCCCTCCTCCTCTCCTCTCCCCACCTCACCCCTCCTCCCCCCCCTCTCCTCTCCCTCTCCCCCCTCACCTCTCCCCCCTCCCCCTCTCCTCCCCCCCTCTCCTCTCCTCCCCCTCTCCTCTCCTGTCCTCTCCCCCCCCTCCTCTTCCCCCTCCCCCTCTCTCTCTCCCCTCTTTTTCTCACCTCCCTCCCCTCCCCCACCATTCCTCCCCTAAACCCCATCCTCTCCACACACCCCTACCCCCTTCCCTACACCCTCCCTCCCCCTCCCTGCTCCCCACCTCTCCCCCTCCCCTCTCAGCACACTCTCTCTCTCCCCCTCTTTCCCCTCCCCCTCTCTCCTCCCCCTCTCCCCCCGCTCTCTCTCTTCCCTCCTCCCCTCCATCCCCTCCCCCACCCTCCCTCCCCTAAACCCCCTCCCCTCCACACCCCCTACCCTCTTCCCTCCACCCTCCCCCCTACCCCCCCCCTCCCTGCTCCCCACCTCTCCCCCTCACCCCCCTCTCAGCACACCCTCTCTCTCCCCCTCACTCTCCTCCCCTCCTCCCCCACCTTTCCCCCCTCATCCACCCTATCTCTTATCCTCCTCTCCACCCCCCCCCCCCTCTCCCTCTTGCCCCTCTCTCTGTGTCTGTGTCTCTTTCTCTGCCCCTTCTCTCTCAGCCCTCACTCTCTACCCCCGCCCCCCCCCCCCCCCAAGTGTGACTGCAAGTTGGGGGCAATGCGTCAGTAGATAGGGTGGTTATGGGGTAAAAGGAGCAAATTAATAATATTAATATAATATCAAGGGGGGTAATTAGCGTGAGTGCGGGCGGGGGGATAGTTAGTGTGTGTGACGCTGCATGCCGCCTCCCCCCCCCCACAACCGCACGTTGGGGGAACAGACCCAACGGGTCTGCACTTGGACTAGTTTAAGATAAAACTAGTCATTTCCCTGTGAAGTGTGAAAAATCATAGAATTAAAAAAGATTTGCTGATTTCCAAATCGCAATGGTTTTGAAATACTCCATACCTAGTTATTGCTACTATTTCAAATCTTCACACTAGTAGGCTGACTCCAATAAATAATTGTAATATATATATATATATATATATATAACATTTGCAATTAACCCTCCATCCAGCACCATCTGCCTGCCACCAAGACCTGAAAACCCCCCATTTTTTCACACTTGCTATCTGTGAACTCTAGTATTGTTCAATCCTAATCATTTTGGGCAGTACTTCAGAGGCAAGTATCCCATTCTAATTACACATCTGAGGAACTGGCATGGGTGAGTGGATTATTACTGAGTAAGTGATGTCAGATAGTGATGTTGGTGACATTTTCTGTCAAGTTGCTGATGATTGGGAGTAGACTTTTAGTCAATAATTGCAAAGTTGATCTTTGCAATTTTTTTGTGCATTTGACCGAAAGTGCAAAAATGACTCATTAAACAATTAAACCAACACTTGCTCAATTCATTTTTGGAAGTAAATTGAGAGGTGCAAAAAGAACTAAAATAACAATATTGCGGAAATTATTTCAAGCAATTAAAATAGAATTAAACACTATATGCCACAAAAGGATTAGATCAACCAGAATAATCCCAGGCAAGAGTAAACTATAATATACCACAAGAATTTCACAATATAATGCAAGTATTTCATAATACAAGTATTAATGGTAGAAGTGTATTACTAACTGTCAGAAATGCAACTAACACCTCCTACTGACCTACAATATTTTTGGAACCAAATTGCAATTTCAGATGATTTAACAAGTACCATTAGTAAAAGTCAGTTGCCACAACACACATCAACGAAACCATGTTTTTTTTAATTACTAGTTGATTATTCTTACCACTTCAGTGGGTCTGTAGTACTTGGGATCCACTTTTATATGCACTTGGTCAGTTTCCTTACACTTTCCCACTTCATTTCTACCTTGACCTTCCCAGCTGGAAAACAAGAAAAAGCCATAGTTTTAACTATAAAACACTTATTCTTATTACATTATGAAATTCTCATATGTACACATGGACAGACATAATATGGATTCAGAGCTTGTCCCACAACCACTGGCGAGGGTAGGAAAGGATACATATAACAATTACAGCACGGAAACAGGCCATCTCGGCCCTACAAGTCCGTGCCGAACAACCTCTCTACCTCATCATACATCAAAGATTTTATGGTGCACAAAGCAGGATAATTGGAATACAATTCAATTCAAAGCAGGAGAATACAATTGATTGGTAAGACTGATAAATCAAATCAAATTGATGATTTACTTCCAGAAATATATATCAAACAAATATATTTTGTCTGACAAATAGTGGGAGGGAAGTGATCTGGGTAAAATAAGTATGTTGGAAATAGGATCAATGTGGGAAAAGAGGTTGGATCAGGATTGAAAGAAGGGTTCAAAAGGGAACTGCAGATGCTGGAATATGGAAGATACACAAAATTGCTGGGGAAATTCAGCGGGTGCAGATCAGGGGGGTCTGAAGAAGGGTTTCGGCCCGAAACGTCGCCTATTTCCTTCGCTCCATAGATGCTGCTGCACCCGCTGAGTTTCCCCAGCAATTTTGTGTACCTTTGAAAGAAGGGTTGTCAGACTTGAAATGGTAGAGAGGTTGAGGCAGGATGTTGCGAGAGGGTGTGTAGGAAAGAACTGCAGATGCTGGTTTAAATCAAAGGTGGACACAAAAAGCTGGAGTAACTCAGCGGGACAGGCAACATTTCTGGAGAGAAGGAATGTTGTGAGAGAGGTCAGGGTAGGAGATGGTTGGAAGGGTTAGGTCAAGTGTCACTTGCCATGGCTATAGAAAATGGGTCAGTGCACAGAATGGTGTCAGGCAAGCAAATTGTTTATTGGGCTTAGAATAAAAGAGCTGCTATCTCCATTGATGTATCACAGGTAACCCATTCCACCTCCCTTGTTTTTCTGTTGTGTTTTTTTTTTGCTTTCTTTTTTATTTGTAACTTTCTACCCTCTCTTTTTCTCGCTTTCTATAAAAAATAAAAATACTAGAAGCAGAAGTAATTGATAATGGAAAATTTTAATAATGTATGACTGATGTATATGAAAAGTTTTTTTTCTACTATAATATGTAATTACATTGTATAATATGTCTACTTCTAATAAATAAAAAAAAATAAATAAAAAAAAGAATAAAAGAGCTGCACAGTACTGAAACAGGCGCTCCAGCCCATCACAGCCATGGTAACTATATTGCCCATCTGCACTAATCCTGGTTGTGCCAATAAGCCCATATCTGTCTATGCTTTGCCTAATTAAGTGCCTAAATGGCTCTTAAATCTAATGATTGAATCTGATTTCATCACTTCCACCAGTGACGAGTTCCAAATATCAACTTCTCTCTGAGTAAATAAAAATTTGCTCCTTATGTCTCCTTTAAAACTCTTTCTTCTCACCATAATCCTATGCCCTGTTTTTAATACTCCTACCATAGGGATTTTTTTTTAAATCTCTATCCTTTCCAATAGCTCTCATAATATTAATAACTCACTCTTCAAGTCAAGTCAAGTCAAGTTTATTCGTCACATACACATACGAGATGTGCAGTGAAATGAAAAGTGGCAATGCTCGCGGACTTTGTGCAAAAAGACAAACAAACAAACAAACTACAAACAGAATGTAACAGAATCACATATTCTTTTCCATATTAAATATTGTGGGCGGAAGGAAAAAGGGAAAAAAACAGCAATTTAAAAAAAAGCAGTAGAGTGGTTCAGTAAAGTTAGTCCCTGGTGAGATAGGAGTTTACAGTCCTAATGGCCTCTGGGAAGAAACTCCTTCTCAACCTCTCCGTTCTCACAGCATGGCAACGGAGGAGTTTGCCTGACCGTAGCAGCTGGAACTGTCCGTTGCAGGGGTGAAAGGGGTCTCCCATGATTTTATTGGCTCTGGAGTTGCACCTCCTGATGTATAGTTCCTGCAGGGGGGCGAGTGAAGTTCCCATAGTGCGTTCGGCCGAACGCACTACTCTCTGCAGAGCCTTCTTGTCCTGGGCAGAGCAATTCCCAAACCAGATTGTAATATTTCCAGACAAGATGCTTTCCACAGCCACTGAGTAGAAGCACTGGAGGATCCTCGGAGACACTCTGAATTTCCTCAATTGCCTGAGGTGGTAAAGGCGCTGCTTTGCCTTACTCACGAGTGCTGCGGCGTGTGATGACCATGTCATAACCTCAGAGATGTGGTCTCCCAGATATTTAAAGCAGCTCACCCTATGCACATCTTTGTTCCAGCAAAAAAAACAAACAAGCACTGTCTATTCAATCTCTCGTATAAACAAAGTCCCCCAAACCAAAGAGACATCTAGGTGCATCGCCTCTGCGCCATCTGCAATGCCCTCATATCCTTGCTGGTGAGATGCAGGGGTGACCCAGGAGGGAAATCATCTGCCATACAATTGCGAAAAAATCCTTGATTTTACTTTAAGTTTTATATTTCCGGTAAATCAAATTGCACACTGCATTCAAACGTGGCACTCCGCGATCCAATTTCTAGGCATTATTTTTACAGCACTGCAGCTGCAGCTGTGAATTCTCAACATAATTATACTACACAAATATATATAAATACAATCTCTGTAACAGTCTTTGAAAATTAAGAATGTCTTCCTGGCAAACTTCACTATCCATTCAAAACAAAATGACAGATTGTTAAAAAAATTGTAACATAAGTTACCTTTAAAATTGCAGTTCTTGAGGCAAGTTAAACTGCTATAAGATTGAGGGAACTCTCAAAAACAACAAACTAATAATTAAAACATACTAATATCTAACTTGTTTTCTAAATATTTAACTGAAGGTGGGGAAAAACATGACATCTAAATAGGATTAAGCTAAAGCTGAAATACCACAAATAAACTTCTAAAATAAATATATTTTATATTATGATGTATATTTTATACTTTATGGAATTTCAAAATAATTATGAGCGAATTATAATCTTTTTTTAAAGTTTGGCTTTGTGGGAATAAATATGGCTTAATACAGCATTAAAATGTACAACACCGCATGTAACGAAGCATAGTATAGATATAATCAGCGTCAAAACCTCTGGATGTCAACATTAAACTATGCATCTGTGTGCAGTCGATACTGTTGCCAGATTTCCTCTATTGTAATGGCGAAAGCTGATAGCTTCATAATTATTTCTCGTTGCAAATGCCAAAACATGATCACTTAGTTACTGATCAGAAAGATAAAAACCACATTCTGATGTTACATAACTTTTCACGAGAAAGAGACAGACAGGCAGAGAGAATCAAAGAAAACCGACATCTGATATCAACAACAACAACAATCAACAATCAGTTTTATTCGTCACATTGCTCATAAAGTGCAAGTGAAATGAATTTGCAAACTAGTTTGATTTCTTCAATACAAAGGTAAGTCAGGAAAGGGATTTTCATACAATTGGATTTCAAGCTAAACATTTTGCCACTAAACATGTAGCTTTAGGAGAAATTTAATTGAAAGTGCTTATCAATGAAAAACACACAAAAACACAATCTAAAATTTAACACAAAGATCCACCACAGCATTTACCACTGTGGTGGAAGGCACAACATTTGGCCAGTCCTTCTCCATTTATGAGAAAGTGACAGAAATATCAATAGAATGATGCAAGGTGAGAGTGTTAACATTCTTTCCAACTTAGTAAGTGTATTGGCACATTAAATGTCTACAAAGTTCGGCAGCTTACTAAATAACCGCAAAAACAATTAAAATTCTTTCAGAAAATAGTGAACGGTCCAAAGGTAAATTATCCTGTTCCAGGTGTCGCAATGATGATAAAGTGCCAGTGGTCACCATCCTGCTCATTCCCCGAAGACCGGAGAACTGATGAGGAGGGAGCCACTGGAGATGTCGGACGTGAGGAGCAAGGGGCGGCAGGAGGGTGAACTGGGGTATTGGCTCCAGAGCCTTCAAGATCGGGAGCCGTTCAGTAGACCGAGCACGTGGGCGGACCAGACCTTGGACTGTGGAAATAGCGGCAAAACATGGCAGTGTCTACATGAGTAACTATGCGAAATGAATTTTACTGTGCAGTTGCACACGTGACAAATAAAGCACCATTGGACCATTAGAAGTCATCTGATAAGTCGATGTGTACAATTGAATCGGTGTGTAAACATTTCAAAACATCGATGTAAAATTACCATTATTGACAAATTGACTAAAGTGCATCTGAGGGAAAGGATGTAACTTCTGCATTCTGACAGGGCTCAGAAGTGTAATGTATATTATACCTTAAGAAAATTATGTTTTTGGAAACAAAAATTGAAGTTGTGCTAGGTTGAGGCATGGGTAATGTTGAGGCTTGGTCTGTAGCAACTAAAAATAAAAATATCAAACTACGGAATCTAGTTTAGTTTTGTTTAGTTTATTGTCATGTGCAACGAGGTACAGTGAAACGTTTTTGTGGTGTACTAACCAGTCAGCGGAAAGACAATGCATGATTACAATTGACCCTTTCAATCTACAATTGAAGAAGGCAAAGCAAAACACATAAAGCGTGGGTAAAGGAGAGTTCAGAATCTACCAGGAATGATGAGAATTAGTTTCTACAGGAAATGTGTCATTTTAGAAATTGAAAGTGAAGTGTAATCATTACTATTTTATTACTTGGTAATTAATAATTATAGATATCATAAACAAGAGAAGATAGCAAAGAAATAAAACAACAGCTTTGAGAGTTGTGAAAATACATAAAATGTTAACCAGCAAGACTTGAGCTACTTTCCTAGTAACTGAGTAAAAAACCCCAAAACTGAGCAGAATTTTATGTTCCCAGAAACAGTGCATGATTGCTTCTTGATTAATTTTGCACAATCTGCACCTTTCTTGATTCGTGAGTCAAGAGTGTTTTTTTGTGTATTATTGTGTACTTATTGAGTAATAATTCAGACAATTTGGATCAAGTAGAATTTAGGGGAGCATATAGAAATCAATATTTGCAACGGAATTAGAAGGTTGCATTTATCACACGGATGTTGTCTTTTCACCAAAATTAATGTTAATAGATAAAACAATTAAAAATGGCAATTCAACTGCACTTCTACATTGCATATCTTAACATAAAGATATGTTGGTAACCCAAAGAGAATGTTGGCAAGGATAGTCAAAATGCATTCAGTTATTTTAGGTGGATTTTGATTATCTGCACAAATAATAAGGCATTTTCCATCCTTTACGAAATTATATAGAAATCTCAAATTATCCTTATTAGATGTTTATTAAAGCCAGATTAGCAAATAGAAATGTTGCTCATAAAATTGAAAAGAGATCAGTAAACAATGGTTTACATGACAAAATACTGATCAGATTCAGATCAGTTTATATCCATTTACACCAGGGTGCAAAGAAACTCCTTGTTCACACGAAGTTCCTGGAATAATCAGTTTACATGGTAATGATAGGTACACCAATAAATACAAAGACAAATGCAAAACAGCACAATTCTACAAAGATTGTAGTGCAATCTAAAGTAGTGCAAAAAGAAAACAAATACAGTAGTTTAAAAAAAAACTCCCCTTATATCATGACAAAAAAGACAATAGACAATAGACAATAGGTGCAGGAGTAGGCCATTCGGCCCTTCGGCCATTCAATGTGATCATGGCTGATTATCCCCAATCAGTACCCCGTTCCTGCCTTCTCCCCCTATCCCCTGACTCCGCTATTTTTAAGAGCCCTATCTAGCTCTATATTGAAAGCATCCAGAGAACCTGCCTCCACCGCCCTCTGAGGCAGAGAATTCCATAGACTAACCACTCTCTGTGAGAAAAAGTGTTTCCTCGTCTCCGTTCTAAATGGTTTACTCCTTATTCTTAAACTGTGGCCCCCTGGTTCTGGACTCCCCCAACATCGGGAACATGTTTCCTGCCTCTAGCGTGTCCAAACCCTTAACAATCTTATATGTTTCAATGAAATTCCCTCTCATCCTTCTAAACTCCAGCTGCTCCATTCTCTCAGCATATGACAATCCCGGGAATTAACCTTGTAAACCTATGCTGCACTCCCTCAATAGCAAGAATGTCCTTCCTCAAATTAGGGGACCAAAACTGCACACAATACTCCAGGTGTGGTCCCACTAGGGCTCTGTACAACTGCAGAAGGACCTCTTTGCTCCTGTATTCGATTCCTCTTGTTATAAAGGCAACATGCTTACTTTCATAGACTGATGTACAAGGACCCCCAGATCCCATTGTACTTCCCCTTTTCCCAACTTGACGCCATTTAGATAGTAATCTGCCTTCCTGTTTTGCTACCAAAGTGGATAACCTCACATTTATCCGCATTAAACTTCATCTACCATGCATCTGCCCACTCCCCCAACCTGTCCAAGTCACCCTGCATTCTCATAGCATCCTCCTCACAGTTCACACTGCCACCCAGCTTTGTGTCATTTGCAAATTTGCTAATGTTACTTTGAATCCCTTCATCCAAATCACTGATGTATATTGTAAATAGCTGCGGTCCCAGCACCGAGCCTAGCGGTACCCCACTAGTCACTGCCTGCCATTCTAAAAGGGACCCGTTAATCCCTACTCTTTGTTTCCAGTCTGCCAACCACTTCTCTATCCATGTCAGCACTCTACCATGTACATCATACCATGTGCCCTAATTTTGCCCACTAATCTCCTATGTGGGACTTTATCAAATGCTTTCTGAAAGTCCAGGCACAGTACATCCACTGGCTCTCCCTTGTCCATTTTCCTAGTTACATCTTCAAAAAATTCCTGAAGATTAGTCAAGCATGATTTCCCCTTCGTAAATCCATGCTGACTCAGACCGATCCTGTTACTGCTATCCAAATATTCAGCTATCTCATCTTTTATAATTGACTCCAGCATCTTCCCCACCACCGATGTCAGGCTAACTGGTCTATAATTCCCTGTTTTCTCTCTCCCGCCTTTCTTAAAAAGTAGGATAACAATAGCTACCCTCCAATCCACAGGAACTGATCCTGAGTCTATAGAACATTGGAAAATTATCACCAATGCATCCACAATTTCTAGAGCCACTTCCTTAAGTACCCTGGGATGCAGACCATCAGGCCCTGGAGATTTATCAGCCTTCAGTCCCATCAGTCTATCCAACACCATTTCCTGCCTAATTTGGATTTCCTTCAGTTCCTCCGTCACCCCAGATCCTCTGGCCACTAGTATATTAGGAAGATTGTTTGTGTCCTCCTTAGTGAAGACAGATCCAAAGTACCTGTTCAATTATTCTGCCATTTCCTTGTTCCCCATAATAAATTCACCTTGTCGGTCTTCAAGGGTCCAACTTTGGTCTTAACTAATTTTTTCGTCTTCACATACCTAAAGAAGCTTTTACTATCTTGCTTTATATTCTTGGCTAGCTTACCTTCATACCTCATCTTTTCTCCCCATATTGTCGTTTTGGTTATCTTCTGTTGTTCTTTAAACATTACTCAATCCTCTTGCTTCCAGCTCATCTTTGCTACGTTGTACTTCTTTGCTTTAATTTCTATACTGTCCCTGACGTCCCTTGTCAGCCATGGTCATCCCTTTCTCCCCTTGGAATTTTTCTTCCTCCAAGGAATGAACTGGTCCTGCACCTTCTGTATTATTCCTAGAAACACCTGCTATTTTTGTTCCACAGTCATCCCTGCTAATGTATCTTTCCAGTCAACTTTGGCCAGCTCCTCCCTCATGGCCTCATAGTCCCCTTTATTCAACTGCAACACTGACACCTCCGATCTACCCTTCTCCCTCTCCAATTGTAGATTAAACCTGACCATGTTATGGTCACAGCCTCCTATTGTCTCATTAACCTCGAGGTCCTTTATCAAATCCAGTTCATTACATAACACTAAATCCAGAATTGCCTTCTCCCTGGTAGGCTCCAATACAAGCTGTTCTAAGAATCCATCACGAAGGCACTCTACAAAGTCCCTTTCTTGGGGTCCAGTACCAACCTGATTTTCCCAGTCTACCTGCATGTTGAAATCTCCCATAACAACCACAGCATTACTTTTACTACATGCCAATTTTAACTCCTGATTCAACTTGCACCCTATATCCAGGCTACTGTTTGGGGGCCTGTAGATAAATCCCATTAGGGTATTTTTACCCTTACAATTCCTTAGTTCTATCCACACTGATTCCACATCTCCTGTTTCAATGTCACTCCTTGCAAGGGACTGAATTTCATTCCTTACCAACAGGGCAACCCCACCCCCTCTGCCCATCTGTCTGTCTTTTCGATAGGATGTATACCCTTGAATATTCAGTTCCCAGCCCTGGCCCTCTTGCAGCCATGTCTCAGTAATTCTAACTGAGTCTCAAGCACTGGCGGTAGTTATTCTAAAACCACAGAATCAAAACCAAGGATCCATTAAATATGCAGTTTACCAGGGAGTACAAATACCTTGGAGTGTACCTGGACAGTAAACTGGACTGGTCCAGGAATGCTCAAGCTCTGTACAAGAAGGGACAGAGCTGGCTGTACTTTTTGAGAAGGCTCTGTTCCTTCAACATTTCAAGATATCCTTCTTCCAAGTGGCTATCAAACCTCACAACTCCTCCCCATTTTGCCATGGGGTAGACTGAGAATGACCCACATCCCCCAAGCCTTTCCACTCGTCACTTTAATCTCATGTTTCATGTATTTTGTGTTTTGTGCATTTTGTGTTTTTATGACTGTTGGCAGATCATTTTCCCTCCTGGGTTAAATAAAGTTATATTGTATCATATCGTATATACAATTTATTACTATTAAAACACATAGTATGTGCGATAACACCATGATAAGTGCTCAACCAAGAAAACTAAGCCCAAAGCCAAAGTAGTATCTAAACTGCTTATATACACTTATGCGAAGGACAATAATTAACTCCATATGCAATAATAAACTATCTACATGTTAACAAGCACATAACAACTGATCATATAGATGCAAGTACATCATTGGGGTTATCAAGTGGGCACCTTCCTTCACTGGTGTTTCGTTGAGTTGGGCCCATGACACGTAAGGAAAGCTCATTTATGTTCAGTTATCAAGGGAAATGAAACTGAAGTGGGGAAATGGACCCGTGATAAAGATGAACCATGATTTAATTCACTTTAAAAGACTCGGAAGTTGAACAGTAGACTTTTTCGGATCTGAACATTGCTGGCATTTATCAACCCAGGGCTCGAAATTAACGGTTGCCCGGGTGCCACTGATCACTCAAAGCGCCGCCGGGCAACCTAAACACCGAGTCATTTTGCCCGGCTTGGCAACCAGATACTGGTTTATACCGAAGCCAGACACAAAAAACTGGAGTAACTGCGCGGGTCAGGCAACATCTCTGGAGAAAAGGAACGTGACGTTTTGTGTCGGCGGTGACGACTGTATTGCATGGTAAAGATACTAGGTGCGTGGTGACGAAGGGAATGATGGGCCCCGCACAGCGGCTCCATCTCCACCTCCTCCCGCCCGCCCTGATAGCGGCCACTGCTTGCAAACCCGCGCTTTCAATACAAACCCTCCCGCACGCCGAGGCAGGGAGGAGGGTTTGTATTGAATGCGCCGTTAGCGGGTTTGCAACCAGCGGTCCTTTTCAGGGCAGGCGGGGTGCGGGAGGAGGAGGTGATGAAGCCGCTGTCGCGGCCCGCTGCTTGCAAACCCGCTAACGGCGCTTTTAAAACAAACCCCACCTGTACGCCGTGGCCGGGAGGAGGGAGAGAGGGGGAGGCCTCGGCGTGCAGGAGGGTTTGTTTTAAAAGCGCCGGTAGCAGATTTGCATGCAGCGACCCTTGTCAGGCCGGGCGGGGGGCGGGGGGCGGGAGGAGGAGGTGATGAAGCCGCTGCCACGGCCGCTGCTGCTGCTATTCGGGACCCGTCATTCGCTCCGACACTTCTGAAGCAGTTGCACCATAGATCCAATAGCTATAGGCTGTCTGAGCTGCATCGCTCGGCCCCGCACCTTGCTGTTGGCTGGCAGAGGATGGAGGCGGTGGCGAGGAAATCCCAACGGCCAAGGCAGCGGGGCGATGTTGTCCGAGGAGCGCTGACCTTCCCTCCTCCCCACCTCGCCCCCTCTCTCTCTCGTACGACCCCTCCACCCCTCCCCCCCCTATCCTGGGACCCTCCTCTCCATCCCGCACAGATCCCCATTCCCGCCTCTAATCAGTCCTCACTGACATCCCCTGTGCTCCCCTCCCCCTCTCCCCCCCCCCCCCCCCCAATCTATTCATCCTGCGCTGATCACCCTATCCACCTCGCATTGATTCTCCTGCCACCCCCCCCCATCTATCCACCCTGCACTGATTCACACACATCCCCCTCCCTGACCCTATTGTGCTGGAAATGTCTTCATTGACTATGTTTGATAACGGAATGCAATCAAATGTGTTTCAATTCCCACTATTTGTTGTAATCCATAAAGATGGATTAATTAAATTGTGAACACGTGAAACATTAAAACCGCAGTGTTCGATTGTCACTGCTGCCATTGACACGTTATTACAGATTTCATTTTAACGGCAAATCAATGCTCTTAATATGGAGTATCAGTACTGTAGTTATTTAATGAGTAACATTCACAACTATACGTACGCATATATGTTACCATGGTCCAGGATTTATTGACACAGGTTGATCATACGCTGAATAATCCAACCACATTTTTGTTTGGAAGTGGAAAGAACTAATAGAAATTGCATTAATTGCAATATGTAAAAAGAGTTGAGATACTGTCTTATAATTTTGCTGCATGTCATTGTGGGATATATCATGTCTTGATTGGTGAATATGTTTAGTTTGTGACTTTATTTGAAGCAGAAATAATATGTGAATGCTTCATTTAGTATAATTCCAACTGGTAACTATGCACTTCGTCCGAGCACATTATCGCACGCGTCATGCAAGCCATCTTAAATGACCACCTAAACTGTCATTTGGCAACCTAAAAAGTTGCCGAGGTTGCCCGGCTGGCAACAGGGAAAAAAAGTTAAGCGAGAGCCCTGACAACCACTCCTTGTTTTCTTCAGAAGGAGGCAGTGAGCTGGCTCATTGAACCACACAGCAGCCCTTCTGGTGAAGTTGCTTCCATGATACTGTTGGGGAAAATCTTCTAAGGTTCACATCCAACAATCATGACGGAATTGCTAATTTTTTCCAAAAATTAACTTGGACAGTGATGGGTTGATGTTCCTATACACCTGAAGCCCTTGTCCTTCTTGAATGTTTTGAGCATGGGTTTGGAAGGGATCGTTTTAGATACCCAAGTGAAAAACTGTTGTGCATGGTGGTATGGTCTACTTATGCTACGTAAGTGGTCGAAAGGTCTTGGAATGGGCACTCAGCCTCTGAACTGCTGTTTCTGCAGCTCTATACGGGTGGTCTTGCTGAGTCTCTGGCTGAACAATGACCTTGGATGTTAATGGTGGGGGGTCAGTAATGAGAAAAAGGTGGTCCTAGCAATGTCCACAGGGTTAATTTTTCATTTCCTGAGACCCCAGTGCATTTGAAAATCCTGCTTTAGGATCACAAGGGAAAATGGCATTGTATAGTTTTAGCTTAGAGATAGAACACGGAAACACACCCTTTGACCCACCAAACCCACACCAAGTATCGATCAACCATGTTCTATGTTACCCATTTTCATATCCACTCCCTACACACGAGGGACAATTTACAGAAACAAATTAACTTACAAACCCCCGCATTTTTGGGACGTGGGAGGAAACCAGAGCTCCAGGGTGAAACCCATGAGGTCATGGGGAGAATGTCTAAACTCCATACAGTCAACATCCAAGGTCAGCATTGAACCCAGGTCTCTGGCGCTGTGAGGCAGCAGTTCTACCAGCTGCGCCACTCTGCTTCCCATAATGGTATGTGAGCGTCTCAGCAGCACACACCATACTGCCAGTGCTGGTCAGATGAAGTGCTTTCTCCCATTCTCTCCTACATATGCTGCTCTCGGGCACTTGGGAAGTAACAGTGGTCACAAAACTATTCTGTGTGTGCACATTTTTCTGTTGTTCCAGCTGCCGTGGAAACTACCCTGAAACATAAACAGAACAGCTCTCACCGCACCAAGGTCTAAAATTACAACGGTTAGGATGATGATTAGTTCTTAGGAAATTCCATTATAACCACTGGTCTTTTATCCAGGACGAGGAGGGCAGAAAGTCCTAGTCAGGGATCAAATGTTTGAGATCAGAGGAGAAATTATGCAACATGCAAATAATTAAGGATACGTATAGTTCTAAGGCAGTTTGATAAGTCTTAAAGTACCAGGTACTTCCACATGAACACAACTCTAATAACAAGGGGGTGAAAATTGGGTGAACGTCTTTAATTTCCAATATTATCAGGTTGGCTACATCAGAAAAGTCTCCTAGAAAAGCGCTTAATTAGCCTCATTGGTTTCTGCATTGGTCTATTAAACACATTCCAGCCAATCTGTGATTTCTTCTATAAACTAAAAAATAATAAACTCTGTTCTAAGATTTAACGAGTGAATAATTTGGAAAAAAGCTGCTAAGAAACAGGTGCTATGAATTCAAGAATAGGAGAAGTGGTTATAATGAACGCCACAAGGAAATTGGAATAGTTGGAAACCACCCAGGGCGGTAGTCGATCATCGTTTTTTTGCATGTATTACTTACAGGATGGTAAGTTTGTTTTAAATAGGAGGTAGAGGAGCTGACCCCGTGGAAAGATTAGGGTGGAGAGGAGGAATGGTGATAGACGAGGGAAACTGGCAGGATGCTGTAGAACGGTGAAGGGAGAAATCACATGTGGGCCACAGATGCAATTAATGCAATTAATTGGCTGGCAATCTGATGTGAACGTGAATGGCTCTTTTTAAAAGCAATATATTTCCTGGACAGATAAGGAGTGGCAGAAAACTAGCGTGACTGAAACAAAGCTGGGAAAATGAGCCAGAAGTTGTCTGCCATTATTAATGCTGATAAAATAATCTCTTTTAGGCAGGATGCTGAGCTATATCATGAGTTCCTGATTGATGTAAATGGCTGGATGATTTGCACAGCATTGCTACAAATTTCCCCCAAAATTGGGTCTTGCTGTGACTATCGACGATTTACAACCCAAATACAGAGGAACAGTACAGAAATTAACGGCTGATATTGAGGGTGCCACTAATAACATTAGCGATAGTCTTGACATAAAACACAGCTGTGGAGACCTGGAGAATGAACGGTTAGATCTATAACATTCACCCCTGCAGAAATTGGTCTAAGGCTTGTAAAACATTCTTCTATTTCTTTTAGCCTCCTTTTATTCAAGTCAAGCCAAAGCTCGTCCCTACTTTCCTATTTTAATTGTGATCTGAGGAAAGACATTCTTGCCATAGAGGGAGTACAGAGAAGGTTCACCAGACTGATTCCTGGGATGTCAGGACTTTCATATGAAAAAGAAAGACTGGATAGACTTGGCTTGTACTCGCTAGAATTTAGAAGATTGAGGGGGGATCTTATAGAAACTTACAAAATTCTTAAGGGGTTGGACAGGCTAGATGCAGGAAGATTGTCCCCGATGTTGGGGAAGTCCAGAACAAGGGGTCACAGTTTAAGGATAAGGGGGAAATCTTTTAGGACTGAGATGAGGAAAACATTTTTCACAGAGAGTGGTGAATCTCTGGAATTCTCTGCCACTGAAGGTAGTTGAGGCCAGTTCATTGGCTATATTTAAGAGGGAGTTAGATGTGGCCCTTGTGGCTAAAGGGATCAGGGGGTATGGAGACAAGGCAGGTACTGGATACTGAGTTGGATGATCAGCCATGATCATATTGAATGGCGGTGCAGGCTCGAAGGGCCGAATGGCCTACTCCTGCACCTATTTTCTATATTTCTATCTCTCAGCATTTTGCTGAATCCATTCATTTTGCAACTCCCTAGTCCAATCATCAGTTCTCACCAATCACCCCTTTCTGAAGGTAATTTCCCTTACAACTACACCCAAAGAGTCTTTCCAGATGAAGCAGTGATTTATATGCGCTACTTTCTAACAGGTGTACTGCATGTGGCATTCACAATGTAGTTGCACCAACCAATGCAGTTTGGGTGACCACTTTGCAGAGAATCCGCATTCTGTTTACAGGCCTTAGCCTCTTGTCGCCTAGCACTATAATTCCTCATCTTACTTCCACTGACCAATCAGTGCATGGCCTCCTGCACAGTAACAATGAGGTCTGAGTCAGACTTGAAGAGCAGCACTGCATCTTCTGGCTGATCATAATAACCATATAACCATATAACAATTTACAGCACGGAAACAGGCCATCTCGACCCTTCTAGTCCGTGCCGAACACGTATTCTCCACTAGTCCCATATACCTGCACTCAGACCATAACCCTCCATTCCTTTCCCGTCCATATAACTATCCAATTTATTTTTAAATGATAAAAACGAACCTGCCTCCACCACCTTCCCTGGAAGCTCATTCCACACAGCCACCACTCTCTGAGTAAAGAAGTTCCCCCTCATGTTACCCCTAAACTTCTGTCCCTTAATTCTCAAGTCATGTCCCCTTGTTTGAATCTTCCCTACTCTCAGTGGGAAAAGCTTATCCACGTCAACTCTGTCTATCCCTCTCATAATTTTAAAGACCTCTATCAAGCCCCCCCTTAACCTTCTGCGCTCCAAAGAATAAAGCCCTAACTTGTTCAACCTTTCTCTGTAACTTAGTTGCTGAAACCCAGGCAACATTCTAGTAAATCTCCTCTGTACTCTCTCTATTTTGTTGACATCCTTCCTATAATTAGGCGACCAAAATTGTACCCCATACTCCAGAATTGGCCTCACCAATGCCTTGTACAATTTTAACATTACATCCCAACTTCTATACTCAATGCTCTGATTTATAAAGGCCAGCACACCAAAAGCTTTCTTTACCACCCTATCTACATGAGATTCCACTTTCAGGGAACTGTGCATAGTTATTCCCAGATCCCTCTGTTCACCTGCATTCTTCAATTCCCTACCATTTACCATGCACGTCCTATTTTGATATGTCCTGCCAAGATGTAGCACCTCACACTTATCAGCATTAAACTCCATCTGCCATCTTTCAGTCCACTCTTCCAACTGGCATAAACCTCTCTGTGGACTTTGAAAATCTACTTCATTATCCACAACCCCACCTATCTTAGTATCATCTGCATACTTACTAATCCAATTTACCACACCATCATCCAGATCATTGATGTACATGACAAACAACAGTGGACCCAACACAGATCCCTGTGGCACCCCACTAGTCACTGGCCTCCAACCTGACAAACAACCATCCACCATTACTCTCTGGCATCTCCCATTCAGCCACTGTTGAATCCATCTTGCTACTCCACCATTAATACCCAACCATTGAACCTTCTTAACCAACCTTCCATGAGGAACCTTGTCAAAGGCCTTACTGAAGTCCATATATACAACATCCACTGCTTTACCCTCATCAATTTCCCGAGTAACCTCTTCAAAAAATTCAAGAAGATTAGTCAAACATGACCTTCCAGGCACAAATCCATGTTGACTGTTCCTAATCAGACCCTGTTTATCTAGATGCTTATATATATTATCTCTAAGTATCCTTTCCATTAATTTGCCCACCACTGACGTCAAACTAACAGGTCTATAATTGCTAGGTTTACTCTTAGACCCCTTTTTAAACAATGGAACAACATGCGCAGTACGCCAATCCTCCGGCACTATTCCCGTTTCTACAGACAAGCACTAGTAGTCAGGATTGAATCCAGGTCTCTGGTGCTGTAAGGCAGCAACTCTACCACTGTGCCACCTTGCCGCAATTTCATCTTTGTGAAATGTAGAGTAGGAATATATGACTGGCAAGATCCTCCACTCCCAGATGGGGAAAAAAAGAAGGAAAATGAAACAAAACTAGCTGAACCAATATTACGGATGGGCAACTATTACAGACAAAAATCAAGCTATTTGAAGTTGTAGAATTTAATATTAATGCAGCCTTCTGGACCTAATATTAAATTCTACAACTTCAAATAGCTTGATTTTTGTCTGTAATAGTTGCCCATCCGTAATATTGGTTCAGCTAGTTTTGTTTCATTTTCCTTCTTTTTTTCCCCATCTGCGAGTGGAGGATCTTGCCAGTCATATATTCCTACTCTACATTTCACAAAGATGAAATTGCGGCAAGGTGGCACAGTGGTAGAGTTGCTGCCTTACAGCACCAGAGACCTGGATTCAATCCTGACTACTGGTGCTTGTCTGTACAGAGTTTGTACGTTCTCCCCATGACCTGCGTGGGTTTTGTCCGGGATCTCCTGTTTCCTTCCACACTCCAAAGACGTACGGGTTTGTAGGTTAATTGGCTTGGTATAATTGTAAAAGTGTCCCTATTGTAGGATAG
The DNA here is from genome assembly GCF_010909765.2 of Amblyraja radiata. Classification (NCBI taxonomy): domain Eukaryota; kingdom Metazoa; phylum Chordata; class Chondrichthyes; order Rajiformes; family Rajidae; genus Amblyraja; species Amblyraja radiata. The sequence goes on along the minus strand of NC_045957.1, from coordinate 137,273,472 downwards.
CGATAGTATGCGGCGATCGCTGGTGGGCACGGACTTGGTGGACCATAGGGCCTGTTTCCGCGCTGTATCTCTAAACTAAACTAACTATCCTCCTACAGTACTTTATTTAGCCTGTATATTTTTGTATCTGGATGAATACTTTAATGAGTGAATACTTTATCGTCACACGTGACAAGTCACAGTGAAATTCTTTGCTTGCTTACCCAAGGAATGCAAATAGTCACCACATAGAGGGCGCTTACAAAGTTACAAAGTACCTCCGCACCAGGTCCCCCTTTCTTCACCCCCTCTCCCCCTCCCCATCCCCGTCCTCATGGCCGTTCCTCCATTGTCCATTGTTCTTCCCCCTCCCTCACAACGATCCATGGATGTGTTCCCATTCTCTAGCTGCTCCCATTCACTCATTGACTAGATAAACTAGTTCATGGTCACCTGGGTCTCAGTCCATCAGAAACATCCTCCTCTCCCACCCTTCCTGCAGCTTAACAAGCTTCCCACTTTTGACCTGGCTCTGTTTCTCATCCTACAGATGTGACCTGATTTGCCAATTATTTCCCACAATTTCTATTTTAATTTAGATTTCCAGCATTTGATTTTCAATGTTCGAAGTAGTGAACCTGGTTCATATTTCTTGCTTACTACATCTTCCGCTGGAGCAAACTGCACATTTATTCAGAATCAATTGAGATAGAAAAGATGTAGAGGATGTGAATCAGAAACAAAATAACCAGAAAATAATTGTGCAGAAGTTGCTCAAACTAATCTTGAAAGACTAATCAATCTATCTATATATTACCAAAACTCTCATCTTGTCTGTGAGTGAGTTTACGTGTTTGTTTGTGAGCGTGTTTTCATGGCCTGGACTGTGCCAAAACTGTACATGATAGCGCTTCAATTTTTGCACCACCTTACTCACCATTGTCCTGTGGTGTGTTGTATCATGTTTCGTTCAGATTGATGTTATATTTTACGTTATGCACATTTTTAACTTTACAAAATCCCAATTTGAAAAACAATTCTTCCCTCTGCACTGGCAGTTACAGCTATGATGTCACAATGGGATTGTAGCCCTGCCCACTGCAAGGTTGCAATCCCAGTCCTGCCAGTCCTAGCAAGTGCAATTGCATTTTTTAAAAATTAAAACGAGTGAATAAGGGAAAATGAGCAGCCGCTGCACAGTTGGGGGGCTATGGGTGAGCGGTGGAATATTGCGTTGGGGAAACGGGTTGCATTGGGGGAACTGGTGAGTGGTGGAATATTGCCTTGGGGAACGGGTGCGTTTGGGGACCAGGCCTTCCGTGTGACAGGGACCCAACTGGTCCCACTTGGTATAGTCAGTACTAAAATTGGGTCTGTTATTGTTTACTTTCAGCAATTCAGGGAAAATGTAACATCCAAAAGAAAAATCAAACTGGGAATAGGAATGGACCCTCACACATTGTTTGTGTTTCTGCCTCCAAATTAGATGTGGGATTGAACTCCACCCCAGGAATAGAGCAATTGGGCGTTTCGGTGTTTGTCTCCGAATACTGGACTGAAATCCATGTACTCAGAAGTGCACTAAATGTTCTGAGGTTGGCTGAGAGGTGACCATGTGAAATGAGGAACGCCGTGTTCCTGAGTTGATGTGTTCAGATTGAGCTATTGGTGCAATGGGCCCTGAAGCAGCCTTGGGCTCAATTATAACTGGCACTACTCCAAGTGCCATAGAAGGAGTAGAGAAGGTTCACCAGACTGATTCCTGGGATGTCAGGACTTTCATATGAAGAAAGACTGGATAGACTCGGTTTGTACTCGCTAGAATTTAGAAGATTGAGGGGGGATCTTATAGAAACTTACAAAATTCTTAAGGGGTTGGACAGGCTAGATGCCGGAAGATTGTTCCCGATGTTGGGGGAGTTCAGAACAAGGGGTCACAGTTTAAGGATAAAGGGGAAATCTTTTAGGACTGAGATGAGAAAAACATTTTTTACACAGAGAGTGGTGAATCTCTGGAATTCTCTGCCACAGAATGTAGTTGAGGCCAGTGCATTGGCTATATTTAAGAGGGAGTTAGATGTGGCCCTTGTGGCTAAAGGGATCAGGGGGTATGGAGAGAAGGCAGGTACAAGAGACTGAGTTGGATGATCAGCCATGATCATATTGAATGGCGGTGCAGGCTCGAAGGGCCGAATGGCCTACTCCTGCACCTATTTTCTATGTTTCTATGTTTCTAAGTGGCTAACTATACAGATCAGATGCAGCCTGCAGCTACACAGAGGCCATCAACAACAATGATCAACAACAGGCCGGTCCTACAACAACAATTTAGTCCCACCACCAGGGCAACGGGCCTTTATGGCCAAGTTAAGACTGACATTTGTAATAACTCTGAACTTGAAGGGTACAAAAGTGGCGACCCTTGTGCACTAACTATATGCAATCTCTTACTATTATTTTCTTGTTCTTAAGTATACATATACCAATGTATGGTATGCAAAGGAGGAATTTCACAGTCCCTAGTTAGATATGACAATAAAGTACCATTGAACCATTGATGAAACTCGCTGTACTACGGGTGGAGACTGGAACTCCATCCTCATTGTGAACAGGCTTTATTTTGCTTCCCAGTAATATATCTTAGCAGAGAAGAAGTAATCATCACATGCAGATATATCACATCCAGCTTATTGTATCTCACTTTCTCAACCTTTTTATGACCCTACAATGATGTTCTTGGTTTCTTGGTACTCCAAAATATTCCAAATGGAATTTAAACTGGAGGTGGTGAAGGGAGGACTTAAGCCAGAAAGGGTTATTGGGAAGAAAGAGCTACTTTAAATTTAGTTGCTTCTGGTTGGGTAACTATAGTAGGGTGGAGATTATTCCATGCTTTAATTGTGCGGGGGAAGAACGAATTGCTGTACACATCCGTCTTTGTAGCTGGAATCACAAATTGGATCGAATGCCCTCGTCTGCTCCTAATTGGTTTGGATTTGGTGTAGGTCTCGTAATCTATGTCGAGCTGACCATTTAACATTTTGTAAAAACAGGTCAAACGGTGAGCTTCACGTCTGTCTTGGAGAGGGTTCCACTGCAGTGAATTCAGAAGTTTGGTAACACTCGCTTCTCTCTCATAGATGTTAGTAACAAATCGAGCTGCCTGGCTTTGGACACGTTCGATGGAAGAAATGTTTTTATTTGTGTATGGGTCCCATGCTGCAACTGCGTAGTCCAAATGAGGTCTAACGAGGGTGAAGTATAACTTCTCCTTGACAGAAGTTGAACAATGATGGAAGTTGCGCCTCAGAAAATTTAGGACACCTGTTGCTTTCACCATTGCATGATGAGTCTGACCATTCCAATGCAGATCATTCTGCAATTTGATGCCAAGATACTTGGTTTGTTTGGATTCTTCAAGGGTGGCACCAAGTATATTGTAAGATGTTTCGCCTGGATTCCTCCTTCTGGTGACACGCATGGTTTCACATTTGGAAGGGTTGAACTGCATGCCCCATTGTTGTGACCACTCAACCATAGTATCGAGATCCTTTTGAAGAGCATCTTCATCATCAGCTGACTTAATTGGACGGTACAGCAAACAACCATCAGCGAATAGTCTGGTCGTACTTGCGACTTTTTCATGGATGTCATTTATGTAAAGTAAAAACAGATGTGGGCCAAGTACTGTGCCCTGAGGTGTACCACTCAACACTGGATGCCAATTGGAGCTCTTTCCGTTCACACACACACACGCTGAAGACGTTTTGTCAGGAGACTGGAAATCCATCGTTTCGTGTTGGAACGAATACCATAGAAGTCAAGCTTCCGAAGCAGTCTCTGGTGTGGGATGACATCAAATGCTTTAGAAAGGACTAATTGTCAAGACTGCAGGCAGATTTGATTTGAATGTTACTAAAGTAAAATGCGATGTTTGGAAAATCTTGGAAAATACTCATGTGGGCAGGTGCATCAATATACATATCATGCAGTTCATGTTTCAAATCAACTTCTCTGAACAAAACTTGTTGAAATCATTTGTTACTGTCGCCACCTATGCTGCTGGATCTTCTGCATTATTTACAGCATTTTCTATTTTGGTTGAGCCATTGAAACAATTAAACCATTTATCTTTAGTTTCTGCCATAGACCAATTTCTCTTCCTACTCAGCACCACCGGAAATTGGAGGAGCAGCACCTCATATTTCGCTTGGGCAGTTTATACCCCAGCGGCATGAACAGCTTCTTCTAATAGCTGGGACATATACCTCCCACCCTTAATATGAAGAAGTTGCCCTTTAGTTTCCTTTTAAATCTTTCCCCTCTCATGTTAAATGCCTCCGAGTTTTAGGTTCCCTGGGGAAATGATTGTGACCATGCACCTTATCTATGCCACCCCATGACTGTATACATCTCAGCCTTCCACACTCTGGGACAATGATTCCAGCCTATCCAGCCTCTCTTTATAACTTAAGCCCTCCAGTCCAGTAATATCCCTGGAATCCTTTTTACCCCCTTTCCAGCAATAAAACTCTTTTGGCCATATATTTTAGAATCGAATAAAACAACCTAGTTTTAGTGATCAGTAATAAATCGCCACTTGATAAGAATCTGAGAAGAAGGAAACATTTTCTGATTTTGACCATAATATGGAGGCATAAGAGGAAGAATCCTGATGCAGCGTCTTTCACCGAATCATTCCTTTGCCCCCACAGATGCTGCTGGACCCACTGAGTTCCTTTAGCAGTCTGGTTTTTTTTTTGCTTTGTGACTACAATATTATTGTAATCTAAGATTTGAGAGCAAAGATAATTCACAATCCAAGATTTTACGTTTAAGTAACATAAAGTTCAAATTGAGGAGAAATGAACTAGCCACAATAAACTCAGTTGAACTATGACTGGGTAAACATACAAACCGTAAGAAGCATTCAAAGCTCCATCTGGCACAGTCCAAAATTAGCTGATAATTCTAATATGTAAAAATGAGGCATATTTTGGTAGGTATTTAGGTTAGGGTCGCTGAAGAAGGGTCTCAAACGGAATTGTTTGCACAGTACATAAAATGTACACTGCTTATGCAGGAGAAATCAAAGTTGCAATTTGCCAGCCAAGTCTTTCAGCACACGGTCAGCAAAGACTCTTAAGTAATCTCAGTGATTTTAACAACGATTAAGAAAGTTTGGACCAAGGTCAAAATTTGCGAATCTCCCAGTATAAAGAATAGGCCCATAGTTGCTGAGTTTCCTTTCTTCGATCCTTTGCCTCCAAACATAACATGTAATCTGCCTTTCGGAGACACATATCATCAACACCCATTGAATAAGCTGCCGTAGCATAAATGGTTACAACCTTGAGTTACTCTCTGTTCAGCTAGCTCTGTTTGGATACATATTGCTGACACAGACTACATCCTAGTTTGGGTACCTGCAATAATGCGAATGGCAGCAGTGGCAGAGTGGTAAATGTGCCTTAGACCCTTCCTCTTCTTCTTCTTCTTGCAAATGAAACATAAATAAACCAAAGGAATAGTTAGATCTCAAGCTGGGTGTTGAGCAGCCAGGTTGTTGTTTCTGCGTCAATGTCTGCCAGGCCCTGAGCTCCATTTGGTGGGTGGTAGAGCGGGCACTCAGAGATGACATGGTTGGCTGCTTGTTGCTCTGCTCCGCTTTCACAGGCTGGGCTCTGGCGGAGCCCCCTTCTCCACATGCAGGCATTGAAACGCCCAACTCCAGTACAAAGTCTGTTGAGCTTCACCCATGCTCCACTGGGGAGGTCAGACCCTGGGCAGCTTTTATCTGGTGAAGAGATGTAGCTGTGTAATGGAGATGAGGTTGCCTTCCACTCCTGTGACCACTTGGTGGCTATCCAGTGTGCTTTTGTCTCCGTTGGCTGGATGGATGCTAGGAGTTTTTTACCATGTGGAGCAAAGGGGTGACGGGACTTCAGTCGGGGTGGCCTCTGCTCTCTGCTGATAGCCTGATGGAGGAGATGATCTGGGTCCATGGCACGACGGGATAGTGCCAGAGTTGCTGCTTGCCTTCGGATCCCTGCAGGCGGAATGCCTGCGAGTATAGGGAGCTGCTCGACTGGAGTAGGTTGAAGGGACCCAGAGATGGTTCGCAAGGTGCTGTTCAGGCTCGTGTCTACCAGGCTAGTATGTCTGCTTCTACTCCATACGGGTGCACAGTATTCAGCAGGAGCATACACAAGAGCTAAGGCAGAGTTGATGGACTGGCTCCCCAACTTGTTCCTGCCAGGCGTCGGATGAGGCCGCTACGTGCCATGACCTTGTCGCCGACACCAGCCAGGTGTTGACGAAATGTGAACGACCTGTCCAACTTTATGCCTAGGTAAATGGATGTTTGTGGGAAGTATAAGCGCCTATTGTTAACGAAGACAGCTAGCTCTCCCTTCGCTTCCTGTTTAGATGAAATGCTGTTGACACTGTTTTGTCTTTGGTCAGCTTTGGACACCACTGTGGTATGTATACTACCAAAGTCCCAATGTCTTGACACAAGGAGTTTTAGATTGTCTCCCACTCTTTGTGTCTCATCAGGATGGCTAGATCGTCAGCATACCCATATTTCCCAGCAATGGTCTCTGGGAGGTCATGGATGTACACGTTGAAAAGCAGCTGAGCCAAAACGGATCCCTGTGGGACGCCATTATTCAGTCTACGGAGCTTACTCTGCTGTCTATCACTGGTCTTAAGCACAAAGCTGCGGTTTGATATCAGCTCCATGGTGTAGCGTACCATGCGCCTGTCTGGCAGCAGCCGAAGTCAACTATCATTTTTTATTCCCCAAACTGTATCAGTTAATTTAATGAACCTGAAAATTAATGAACTTGAAGGACCTAATGATCTACAGTGCCCTCCATAATGTTTTGGACAAAGACCCATCATTTATTTATTTGCCTCTGTGCTCCACAATTTGAGATTTGTAACAGAAAAAAAATCACATGTGGTTAAAGTGCACAGTCAGATTTTAATAAAGGTAGTTTACACCCCAGCGGTATGAACATTGACTTCTCCAATTTCAAGTAATCCTTGCTTTCTCCCTCCTTCCCCTCCCCTTCTCAGCTCTCCCACAAGCCTACTGTCTCAGCCTCTTCCTTTCTTTTACCCCCCCCCCCCCAATCCCCCCGGTATCAGTCTGAAGAAGGGCCATTGACTCGAAACATTGCCTATTCCTTCGCTCCATAGATGCTGCCTCACCCGCTGAGTTTCTCCAGCATTTTTGTCTACCTCAGATTTTAATAAAGACCATTTTTATACATTTTGGTTTCACCATGTAGAAATTACAGCTGTGTTTACACATAGTCCCCCCCATTTTAGGGCACCATAATGTTTGGGACACATGGCTTCACACGTGTTTGTAATTGCTCAGGTGTGTTTAATTGCTTCCCTAATGCAGGTATAAGAGAGCTCTCAGCACCTTGTCTTTCCTCCAGTCTTTCCATCACCTTTGGAAAATTTATTGCTGTTTATCAACATGAGGACCAAAGTTGTGCCAATGAAAGTCAAAGAAGCCATTATGAGACTGAGAAACAAGAATAAAACTGTTTGAGACATCAGCCAAACCTTAAGCTTACTAAAATCAACTATTTGGAACAGTTTGAAGAAAGAGAGCACTGATGAGCTTCCTAATCACAAAGGGACTGGCAGGCCAAGGAAGACTCCACAGCTCTCTTTCTCTCACAATTCTCTCTATAATAAAGATAAAATCCCCAAACCACTGGTTAGCTGCAAACATAGGATGGCCAGGTTACAGTTTGCCAAGAAGTACTTAAAAGAGCAACCACAGTTCTGGAAAAAGGACTTGTGGACAGATGAGATGAAGATTAACTTATATCAGAGTGATGGCAAGAGCAAAGTATGGAGGAGAGAAGGAACTGCCCAAGATTCAAAGCATACCACCTCATCTGTGAAACACAGTGGTGGGGGTGTTACGGCCTGGGCATGTATGGCTGCTGAAGGTACTGGCTCACTTATCTTCATTGATGATACAACTGCTGATGGTAGTAGCATAAATGAATTCTGAAGTGAACAGACACATCCTATCTGCTCAAGTTCAAACAAATGCCTCAAAACTCGCTGACTGGCAGTTCATTCGACAGCCAAACAATGATCCCAAACATACTGCTAAAGCAACAAAGGAGTTTTTCAAAGCTAAAAAATTGTCAAATCTTGAGTGGCCTAGTCCATCACCCTATCTGAACCCAATTGATCATGCCTTTTATATGCTGAAGAGAAAATTGAATGAGACTAGCCCCAAAAACAAGCATAAGCTAAAGATGGCTGCAATATAAACCTGGCAGTGCATCGCCAGAGAAGACACCCAGCAACTGGTGATGTCCATGAATCAGATTTCAAGCAGTCAATGCATGCAAAGGATATGCAACAAAATACTAAACATGACTACTTTCATTTACATTGCATTGCGGTGTCCCAAACATCAAGATGCCCTGAAATGGGGGGACGATGTATAAACACTGCTGAAATTTCTACATGGTGAAACCAAAACGTATAAAAATGGCCTTTATTAAAATCTGACAATGTGCACTTTAACCACATGTGATTTTTTTTCGATTACAAATCTCAAATTGTGGAGAACAGAGGCAAATAAATAACTGATGGGTCTTTGTCCCGAATATTATGGATGGCAATGTACGTTCCAGACTTTGAACGGTGTACTTATGGATATCAAGAATACACTGGATATCTGCTGCTAAAATTCTGTTCTGGAATGATTCTGAAAATTTAAAGGTAGAATAAGTGATCCCACCCTATATGTAAGGGAGAGTGAAAACGGGAATAGTTGCTTCAGATCCATGCCTTTGGAAAATGCTGGAATAGAACCATCAAAAATAAGTGCAGGAGTACGCCAATCGGCCCTTCGAGCCAGCACCGCCATTCAATATGATTATGGCTGATCATCCAGAATAAGTACCCTGTTCCTGCTTTCTCCCCATTTCCCTTGATTCCATTCGCCCCAGTATCTAACTCTCTCTTGAATACAAACAGTGAATTGGCCTCCACTGTCTTCTGTAGCAGAGAATACATAATGAAGGCCAAATATTTTTAAGGCCAGGCATTATTGTGTATTTTTAAAGCAGAGATTGACAGGTTCTTGATAAGTAAGAGTTTCAAATGTTATGGGGAGAAGGCAGGAGAATGGGGTTAAGAGGGATAGATTGATCAGCCATGATTGATTGGCGGAGTAGACTCGATGGGCAAATGGCCTAATTCTGCTCCTATGACATGAATTATGATGGATGTAAAATCAGGGTGTTAAAATTGTATGATTAGAGGATGTGGAATTGGAAGTAATATATCTGCAAACATAGAACCTGGAATAAAGGACAGCACAATTTGTTCAGCCCACAAAGTCTCTGCCGAACATGATGCCAAGTTAAAATAATCTCCCCTGCCTGCATGTGATTCATATCCCTCTATTCCTTGCACATCCATTCACAACCTATTTCAATGATTTGGCTGAGGAGACCAAATATTAATTCCTGAGTTTGTCATTGATGAGTAGAGCCAGGATTTTGCCATAAATGCCATATGGCTTTTCATGCCTTTTTGATGATTTCACCAGGATAATGCCTTTTTCACGATCGAGTGCCTAAATCAGCCTTTTTTTCCATTTTGCTAAAAGGTTGTGCTATTTTCTCTAGTTGTACCGTGATTACAATTACATTTTCTATGTTAACACGTTAATATTAATGTTATTATTAACGTGCTAACATAGTATAACTTACAAGAAAACTTCCACCACCGGGACGATACAGGGATCGGTCATTCATTCGTTCGTGCCGCTGGTTCAGTTTTCTCCAAGATCTATTTAAGAAAGAACTGCAGATGCTGGAAAATCGAAGGTAGACAAAAAATGCTGGAGAAACTCAGTGGGTGAAGCAGCATCTATGGAGAGAAGGAATAGGCGACGTTTCGGGTTGAGACACATAAGAGATTAGTATACAAACTTAAAGCACACGGTATTGGGGGTTCAGTATTGATGTGGATAGAGAACTGGCTGGCAGACAGGAAGCAAAGAGTAGGAGTAAACGGGTCCTTTTCAGAATGGCAGGCAGTAACTAGTGGGGTACCGCAAGGCTCAGTGCTGGGACCCCAACTATTTACAATATATATAAAACATTTACAATATATATAAAAACTATTTACAATATATATATTTTTAAAAGCAGCCTACCAGAGGACTGGGAGGAATTCAGAGTCCAGCAGAGGAGGACAAAGGGCTTAATTAGTAAAGGGAAAATAGATTATGAAAGAAAACTGGCAGGGAACATAAAAACTGACTGCAAAAGCTTTTATAGATATGTGAAGTGAAAAAGATTAGTTAAAACAAATGTAGGTCCCTTGCAGTCAGAAACAGGTGAATTGATCTTGGGGAACAAGGACATGGCAGACCAATTGAATAACTACTTTGGTTCTGTCTTCACTAAGGAAGACATAAATAATCTGCCGGAAATATGGAGGAACTGAGTGAAATCCAGGTTAGCCGGGAAGTGGTGTTAGGTAAATTGAATGGATTAAAGGCCGATAAATCCCCAGGGCCAGATAGGCTGCACCCCCAGAGTCCTTAAGGAAGTAGCCCCAGAAATAGTGGATGCATTAGTGATAATTTTTCAAAACTCTTTAGATTCTGGAGTAGTTCCTGAGGATTGGAGGGTAGCTAATGTAACCCCACTTTTTAAAAAGGGAGGGGGAGAGAAAATGGGGAATTACAGACCAGTTAGTCTAACGTCGGTAGTGGGGAAACTGCTAGAATCAGTTATTAAAGATGGGATAGCAGCACATTTGGAAAGTGGTGAAATCATTGGACAAAGTCAGCATGGATTTATGAAAGGTAAATCATGTCTGACGAATCTTATAGAATTTTTCGAGGATGTAACTAGTAGAGTGGATAAGGGAGAACCAGTGGATGTGTTATATCTGGACTTTCAGAAGGCTTTCGACAAGGTCCCACATAAGAGATTAGTATACAAACTTAAAGCACACGGTATTGGGGGTTCAGTATTGATGTGGATAGAGAACTGGCTGGCAGACAGGAAGCAAAGAGTAGGAGTAAACGGGTCCTTTTCACAATGGCAGGAAGTGACTAGTGGGGTACCGCAAGGCTCAGTGCTGGGACCCCAGCTATTTACGATATATATTAATGATTTGGACGAGGGAATTGAATGCAACATCTCCAAGTTTGCGGATGACACGAAGCAGGGGGCAGTGTTAGCTGTGAGGAGGATGCTAGGAGGCTGCAAGGTGACTTGGATAGGCTGGGTGAGTGGGCAAATGCATGGCAGATGCAGTATAATGTGGATAAATGTGAGGGTATCCACTTTGGTGGCAAAAACAGGAAAGTAGACTATTATCTGAATGGTGGCCGATTAGGAAAGGGGGAGATGCAACGAGACCTGGATTCTCATATCAACCTCCTCACAGTTCACAGTGCCACCCAGCTTTGTGTCATCTGCAAATTTGCTAATGTTACTTTGAATCCCTTCATCCAAATCATTGATGTATATTGTAAATAGCTGTGGTCTCAGCACGGAGCCTTGTGGTACCCCACTAGTCACTGCCTGCCATTGTGAAAGGGACCCGTTAATCCCTCCTCTTTGTTTCCTGTCTGCCAACCAATTTCCTATCCATGTCTGTTGAATTCTGACAATGATTAATTTGGATCAATCTCTGTGAGGCACTCCTGGGAGAATTTGATCCTTACAATGCAGTGTTGGATTGGCATGCCCTTCGAGCTTGAAGAAGTCCTGACCTGAAACGTCGCCTATCCACCTTCTCCAGATGCTGCCTGACCCGCTGAGTTACTCCAGCACTTTGAGTCATTTTTTTTGTAAGTCAACATCTGCTGTTCCTTGTGTCCACCTTTTATTTACCTTCATCAATTAGATCATTGGTTCCCAACCTTTTTTAGCTCATGGCCCCCTTGGGACCTTTTAATTTTTGTGTGGCCCCCCCTGATATTATTAGCGGAAAAAAAGTACTTCAATATTATTATACCTTCCATAATAATATCAGTGTCTATTAATTGCACATATATTCTCTTTTATTCTATTCCACAAACATCAAACATATTTCAACTGCATAGATTTAAATTTATCAGAACTGAAATTTAGGAGGCAACAGGGTGGTAGCTCTGTGGCCCCCTTCATTGAACCTGTGGCCCCCTAAATCCCATTTTTTTTTCTGTGAATTTGCCATGGCCCCAGGTTGGGAATCGCTGAATTAGATTACCACCTCCTTCCTAATCATCAAAACTGCTTTTGCATATGTAAAGGTGGGAAATTTATTGGATTTGGATTGCTTTAGTTGCTATCTGTATCATAAATATATTTGTTAAGAGTATATTATCAAAGATATACATTTTACTGTTCAGGGCAACAAAATAAATTATTTTATCAGTGTTGCGCTCGAACCTTTCGATTTTGAAATTAATGTCACTGCATCGCAGATGATAAAATCTTACTCCAGAACAACATTGAATATCTCCTGGCCCTGAACATTGAATTCTCACAATTCTGTTAACCCTTGCTGTCTCCTCCCTACCTCTCCCTCAGGCTCCTCCTCCTCCTTTTTCCTTTCTTCTCCCCGCCTCCCCCCACCCCTTATCAGTCTGAAGAAGGGTTTCGGCCCGAAACATTGCCTATCTCCTTCTCCATAGATGCTGCTGCACCCGCTGAGTTTCTCCAGCATTTTTGTGTACCTTACATTAAAAACAATGTCTTCTTCTTATACCAATCTCAGTTCCATAAAAGCCTTCCAGACATATTAGCTAACTTAAGTTGAATGTAAACAACTCAATAAAAGCTACAAAGATTTATGCATGTTTAACAGAGTCGCAAGCCAAGAATGGATTAGTTTCAACATGTAGCTTGCCCAAGTTAAAAGCAGTTTCTTCCTTCCCTGAAACACTTAATATTTAAATAAAAAGATGCTGCGTGCCAAATGAATTAAAAGATCATGAGTTACTTGCAGTTCTAATCACAATATTAAACAGCAAAGTACGTATCCCTCTTGCTTTCTTATCTCCCAGTCACTCACTAATCGCTGCATGTCTCTCCCCCATCTCAACACTATCCCTTCGCCCTCTCTCACCTTCCCCCTCCATCTCTCTCTCTTTGCCCTTCCCATTTCATTATTTCTCTCTCTCTCTTTTGGGATGGAAGTGTGGTGCATTGAGATTGCAGGCTGGTAGTTTGGTAGCAGCTTCAGCAGACAATAGACAATAAACAATAGGTGCAGGAGTAGGCCTTTCGGCCCTTTGAGCCAGCATCGCCATTCACTGTGCTCATGGCTGATCATCCACAATCAGTACCCCGTTACTGCTTTTTCCCCATAACCCTTGACTCCATAATCTTTAAGAGCTCTGTCTAACTCTCTCTTGAAAGCATCCCGAGAATTGGCCTCCACTGCCTGCTGAGGCAGAGAATTCCTCAGAATCACAACTCTCTGGGTGAAAGCGTTTTTCCTCATCTCCGTACTAAATGGCCTACCCATTATTCTTAAACTGTGGCCCGTGGTTCTGGACACCCCCAACATTGGGAACATGTTTCCTGCCTCTAGTGTGTCCAATTCCCTAATAATCTTATATGTTTCAATAAGATATCCTCTCATCCCTCTAAATTCCAGTGTATACAAATCCAGTCGCTCCATTCTATCAACATATGACAGTCCCGCCATCCCGGGAATTAACCTTGTGAACCTACGCTGCACTCCCTAAATAGCAAGAATGTCCTTCCTCAAATTTGGGGACCAAAACTGCACACAATACTCCAGGTGTGGTCTCACAAGGGCCCTGTACAACTGCAGAAGTACCTCTTTGCTCCAATGCTCAACTCCTCTTGTTATGAAGGCCAACATGCCATTAGCTTTAGATACTGCCTGCTGTACCTACATGCTAACTTTCAGTGACTGATGAACAAGGAACCCCCAGATCTCATTGTATTTCCCCTTTTCCCAACTTGACACCATTCAGATAATAATCTGCCTTCATGTTCTTGCCACCAAAGTGGATGACCTCACATTTATCCACATTAAACTGCATCTGCCATGCATTTGCCCACTCACCTAACCTGGCCAAGTCACCCTGCATCCTCATAGCATCCTCCTCACAGTTCACACTGCCACCCAGCTTTGTGTCAACTGCAAATTTGCTAATGTTACTTTTAATCCCTTCATCTAAATCATTAACATATACTGTAAATAGCTGCGGTCCCAACACCAAGCCTTGCGGCACCCCACTAGTCACTGCCTGCCATTCTGAAAGGGACCCGTTAATCCCTGCTCTTTGTTTCCTGTCAACCAATTTTCTTCCCATGCCAGTGCCCTACCCCCAATACCATATGCTCTAATTTTGCCTACTAATCTCCAATGTGAACCCTTATGTGGGACCTGGCTTTCTGAACGTCCAGCTTTTTCCTTGTCCATTTTCCTAGTTACATCCTCAAAAAATTCCAGAAGATTAGTCAAGCATGATTTCCCCTTCGTAAATCCATGCTAACTGAGACCGATCCTGTTACTGATATCCAAATATGCCGCTATTTCATCTTTTACAATTGACTCCAGCATCTTCCCCACCACCAATGTCAGGCTAAGTGGTCTATAATTCCCTGTTTTCTCTCTCCCGCCTTTATAACCATATAACCATATAACAATTACAGCACGGAAACAAGCCATCTCGACCCTTCTAGTCCGTGCCGAACACGTATTCTCCCCTAGTCTCATATACCTGCGCTCAGACCATAACCCTCCATTCCTTTCCCGTCCATATAACTATCCAATTTATTTTTAAATTATAAAAACGAACCTGCCTCCACCACCTTCACTGGAAGCTCATTCCATTCAGCCACCACTCTCTGAGTAAAGAAGTTCCCCCTCATGTTACCCCAAAACTTCTGTCCCTTAATTCTCAAGTCATGTCCCCTTGTTTGAATCTTCCCTACTCTCAGTGGGAAAAGCTTATCCACGTCAACTCTGTCTATCCCTCTCATCATTTTAAATACCTCTATCAAGTCCCCCCTTAACCTTCTGCGCTCCAAAGAATAAAGCCCTAACTTGTTCAATCTTTCTCTGTAACTTAGTTGCTGAAACCCAGGCAACATTCTAGTAAATCTCCTCTGTACTCTCTCTATTTTGTTGACATCCTTCCTATAATTAGGCGACCAAAATTGTACGCCATACTCACCAATGCCTTGTACAATTTTAACATTACATCCCAACTTCTATACTCAATGCTCTGATTTATAAAGGCCAGCACACCAAACCCTTTCTTTACCACCCTATCTACATGAGATTCTACTTTCAGGGAACTGGGCACAGTTATTCCCAGATCCCTCTGTTCACCTGCATTCTTCAATTCCCTACCATTTACCATGTACGTCCTATTTTGATTTGTCCTGCCAAGATGTAGCACCTCACACTTATCAGCATTAAACTCCATCTGCCATCTTTCAGCCCACTCTTCCAACTGGCATAAATCTCTCTGTAGACTTTGAAAATCTACTTCATTATCCACAACCCCACCTATCTTAGTATCATCTGCATACTTACTAATCCAATTTACCACACCATCATCCAGATCATTGATGTACATGACAAACAACAGTGGACCCAACACAGATCCCTGTGGCACCCCACTAGTCACTAGCCTCCAACCTGACAAACAACCATCCACCATTACTCTCTGGCATCTCCCATTCAGCCACTGTTGAATCCATCTTGCTACTCCACCATTAATACCCAACAATTGAACCTTCTTAACCAACCTTCCATGAGGAACCTTGTCAAAGGCCTTACTGAAGTCCATATATACAACATCCACTGCTTTACCTCATCAATTTCCCGAGTAACCTCTTCAAAAAATTCAAGAAGATTAGTCAAACATGACCTTCCAGGCACAAATCCATGTTGACTGTTCAAAATCAGACCCTGTTTATCCAGATGCTTATATATATTATCTCTAAGTATCCTTTCCATTAATTTGCCCACCACTGACGTCAAACTAACAGGTCTATAATTGCTAAGTTTACTCTTAGACCCCTTTTTAAACAATGGAACAACATGCGCAGTACGCCAATCCTCCGGCACTATTCCCGTTTCTAATGACATTTGAAATATTTCTGTCATAGCCCCTGCTATTTCTACACTAACTTCCCTCAATGTCCTAGGGAATATCCTGTCCGGACCTGGAGACTTATCCACTTTTATATTTCTCAAAAGTGTCAGTACTTCCTCTTCTTTGAATCTCATAGTTTCCATAGCTACTCTACTTGTTTCCCTTACCTCACATAATTCAATATCCTTCTCCTTGGTGAATACCGAAGAAAATAAATTGTTTAATATCTCCCCCATCTCTTTTGGCTCTGCAGATAGCTGTCCACTCTGACTCTCTAATGGACCAATTTTATCCCTCGTTATCCTTTTGCTATTAATATAGCTGTAGAAACCCTTTGGATTTACTTTCACCTTACTTGCCAAAGCAACCTCATATCTTCTTTTAGCTTTTCTAATTTCTTTCTTAAGATTCTTTTTACATTCTTTATACTCCTCAAGCACCTCATTTACTCCATGCTGCCTATAATTATTGTAGATCTCTCTCTTTTTCCGAACCAAATGTCCAATTTCCCTTGAAAACCATGGCTCTTTCCAATTTTTACTATTTCCTTTCAACCGAACAGGGACATAAAGATTCTGTACTCTTAAAATTTCACAGTTAAATGTCCTCCATTTCTCTTCCACATCTTTCCCATAAAACAAACTGTCCCAATTTACTCCTTTTAAATCCTTTCGCATCTCCTCAAAGTTAGCCTTTCTCCAATCAAAAATCTCAACCCTAGGCCCAGTTCTGACCCTCTCCATAATTATATTGAAACTAATGGTATTGTGATCACTGGTCCCGAACTGTTCCCCAACGCATACCTCTGCCACCTGACCCGTCTCATTTCCTAACAGGAGGCCCAGCACCGCACCTTCTCTAGTAGGTACTTCTATGTATTGCTGCAAAAAACTATCCTGCACACATTTTACAAACTCCAACCCATCCAGCCCATTTACAGAATGTGTTTCCCAGTCTATGTGTGGAAAATTGAAATCTCCCACAATCACTACCTTGTGCTTACTACTAATAGCTGCAATCTCCTTACATATTTGCTCTTCCAATTCTCGCTCCCCATTTGGCGGTCTATAATACACCCCTATAAGTGTTGCTACCCCTTTCCCATTTCTCAGTTCCACCCAAATAGCCTCCCTAGACAAGCCCTCTAATCTATCCTGCCAAAGCACTGCTGTAATATCTTCCCTGATAAGCAATGCAACACCTCCACCTCTTGCCCCTCCAATTCTATCACACCTGAAGCAACGAAATCCTGGAATATTTAGTTTCCAATCACAGCCCTCCTGCAACCATGTTTCACTGATCGCCACAACATCATACTTCCAGGTGTCAATCCAGGCTCTAAGTTCATCCACCTTTCTTACAATGCTCCTAGCATTAAAATATACACATTTAAGAAACCCACCCTCTCTTATTCTCTGTTTATTGTCTTTTTCTTCTCTCTCCCCTACATTTTGGGTCAGAGTGCTACCATTCTCTGCCTCCTGCCTCACACACTGACTGCTAGCTTTCCCAATTTGAGTCCCTCCCCCCAACCATACTAGGTTAAAGTCTCCCCAGTAGCCTTTGCAAATCTCCCCGCCAGGATATTGGTCCCCCTCGAGTTCAAGTGCAACCCGTCCTTTCTGTACAGGTCACACCTTCCCCAAAAGAGGTCCCAATGATCCAGAAACTTGAATCCATACCCACTGCACCAGTCCCTCATCCACTCATTTATCCTCCACCTCGCTCCATTCCTACTCTCACTGTCGCGTGGCACAGGCAGTAATCCTGAGATTGTTACCTTTGCAGTCCTTCTCATTAACTCTCTACCTAACTCCCTAAATTCTTCTTTTAGGACCTCTTCTCTTTTTTTACCTATGTCGTTGGTACCTATAAGTACCACAACCTCAGGCTCCTCTCCCTCCCATTTCAGGATTTCTTGGACACGTTCAGACACATCCCTGACCCTGGCACCAGGGAGGCAAACTACCATCCAGGTCTCCTGTCTGCGTCCACAGAATTGCCTATCCGACCCCCTGACTATAGAGTCCCCTATTACAATTGCCCTTCTCTTCTTTTCCTTACCCTTCTGAGCAACAGGACCGGTCTTTGTGCCAGAGGCCCGGCCGCTGTCGCTGCCCCCAGGTAGGCTGTCTCCCCCACCCTTACTCAAACATGAGTACTTATTTTCAAGGTGTACAGCCACCGGGGTACTCACCAGTCCCTGCCTCTGCCCATTGCCCTTCCTAACTGTGACCCAGTTTTCTGTCTCCCGTGGTCTTGGAGTGACCACCTCCCTGTAACTCCTTTCTATGACCTCCTCGCTCTCCCTGAGCAGACAGAGGTCATCGAGTTGCTGCTCCAGGTTCCTAACACGGTCCCTTAGGAGCCCCATTTCGACGCACGTGGCGCAGATGTTGACGTCTGGAGGGCACTCAGACTCCATGACTTCCCACATCTGACATCCAGAACAGTAAACTGCCCTGGCCCTCATTCTCCCCCTTATCCGAATACAATAAAGCCTTACCCGGGATACAAGCCAATCAGCTGCTTCCTCTGGTCCTCTTCCACCAATCAGAGGCTTCCACCAGACTCCTTCTCTGGAAGTGTGATGTAACGTTGCAGATTTGGGTAACTCCTCCTCGCACCAACGGCTCCCTGGGCCGTTTCTTAAAAAGTGGGATAACATTTGCTACCCTCCAATCCCCAGGAACTGATCCTGAACCTATAGAACACTGGAAAATGATCACCAATGCGTCCACGTTTTCTAGACCCATTTCCTTATGCAGTTGAGATCGAGATCTGGGAAATGCAGATTGATTTAGCAGAATGAATCACCAGTCTAGCAGTGGAGATCCGGGGCCCTGCTAGAAGTCTGAGCAGCGGGAGATGGGGTGGCTGCTGCCACATGATGCAATTTGTGATGCTGTGCATGGTCTTCATAATGAACTCAGACATTGGGCCAGATTACTGTATATTCAACTGATCCTTTAACTTTGCTTACCATCAAGCCATGCAAGCAACTTGCTGCTTAAAGCCTGTCATTGTTAATCAGAGTAATTCAAGAACAGTTGTAGTTGACTTTGTGAAAAAAACAATACAGATAATTTCAAAAATGTTAAAATCATTTTATTCTGCTGTTTTTTAGTTAAAGCCGTGCAGAAAAAATAAATAAAAAATGAACTAAACCTTAACTTGAACAGAAGTTCAGAACATGTTGATTAGCACGGGTGTCAGGGGTAATTGGGTGAAGGCAGGAGAACGGGGTTGAAAGGGAAATAGATCAGCCATGATTTAATGGAAAACTTGATGGGCCAAATGACCTAATTCTGCTCCTATAACATGAATTTATAAACCTATGAACTAAATATACCATTTTAACAATCCTAGGCCATCCTACTCACACATGATGTGCTAACTATAGCTGCCATTAAGCTGAGAGTCCTTCCACTCAATGTTACCTCTGGACTTAGCGGTCAATTCAGGATGAAACAAGAGATGAGACGTGCTGGCATCTGAAACCCAATATATATTGTACTTCTAGCTGCAGCATGCAAGCACAGAAGTTCAGAACATGTTGACCCACAAACTGCAAGCAACTGGCGGTTCTATGCAGCTTCTGGCAAGCTGTCAACATGAACCATCCATTAACTGTGATTACTTGAGAACCCTGAATGTATACAAAATCACATTCAGGATTCAATAAGACGATCAGCCAATTCACCTGAGTTAGGGCGTAATAAAGATACATAATATCATGAAAGAGAAAGGAATATTCTATTTTACCATATCTGATATGATTAAAAGTATGTATCCTATTAGGTAAATTCCCTCAGGCAATTCCAATGAAAAATACCTTGGAGTTGTTGTTGGGAAATCTATATGTGAACTCCATCATCATTTGGCACAGTGCCAGCCAAGGACATTTTCTATAAGGTATAGAACTGCAGATAAAGAACTACAAGCAATCATCCTTTATGGCTGGTGAAACATAACTGGCTGCTGTCATGAACCACAGTGGGTCGCAGGTTAAGAGAAATGCAAATATGAAACGAGTAGAAACAATACCATTCTGTCCTTAGGCTAATCTACTGAATTCTAACATCAACAGTGATTTGGGGGCAGGAGGAGTTCAACTGTGTGCTTACATGTGCCATGAGCTCATCAAAGAAACATGTTGTGCAGACCTGTCTTCCCCTGTTGCACGTTTGATTAAATCACAAGTTATATGTAAAAAAGCTACATATTTTGTGCTAAAGAATGTGAATTATGTCATGTGATATCATGTGAGTTATACTGATCTCTTATGGCATAATAAAAAGCACAGAAAATATGATAAACAATTATTAAAAACATCAGTCCATGAATAAGTCTGTGTATTCATTTGAATGTGGAAGAGATGTACCCTGTGCTCAAAGCCAGCAGAGCAATTTTAGCCATCAGTCAAAGTGATGGCACAAAGTACTTGCTGTTCCACCGAGAACAAACATATGTGTGAGTGCACAAGCAAGTTATTTCACCCTGGGCATGAAATAATTGTCTCACACACACCCATTGGGTCAATAGAAGTACACTTGGCAATGTGTTCTTTTGATTTGTCATGTAAAATCACAATAGTTTTAGATAATTAATAGTTTAAAATGGGTTGGTGAATGTCAAGTCACCCAAACATTGTCAGAATTTTATAATTGCTGCATTGAAATGTGTGTCACCATTGATAGCATCAGACTAAGAATTGCATTGTGTCATAATAGAAAAGAGAGCAGTTGCTCAATAAAATCAATTTTATACTGACGCACTTTTAGTTTGAATATGTCTATAGTTCTCAGGAGTAAATAGCGAGGAGTGTTTAATTGTCATTTGCAGTGCAATCCAACAATGAAATTCCCACTTGCTGTAACAACAACACAGATGAGATGTTAAATGGACGCCATTTCAGGTGGACATACATGACGCAGAGCATTATTTTGAAGAAGAGCAAGGGAGTTATTTACACTCCAACAGATTATTTGATTATTATCATACTTCTACATGTGGGACCCCAAGTGAAAGACTTGGATTGAGTGGATGTGGAGAGGATGTTTCCACTAGTGCCTGAGTCTAGGACTAAAGGTCATAGCCTCAGAATTAAACGGCGTTCCTTTAGGAAGGAGATGGAGGAATTTTTTAGTCAGAGGGTGGTGAATTCTTTGCCACAAAAGGCTGTGGAGGCCGTCAATGGATATTTTTAAAGAAGAGATCAATAGATTCTTGATTAGTACGGGTGTCAGGGGTTATGGGGAGAAGGCAGGAGAATGGGGTTAGGAGAGGGATAGATCAACCATGATTGAATGGTGGAGTAAACTTGATGGGCTGAATGGCCTAATTCTGCTCCTATCACATGATCTTATGACTTATGACCTTATTGCAATTTAGCAGCCCCTACGTTTTAAAAGTGACAACTCTTGAAAAGGTTCATTAGCTTAAAGAACTCCGTGACATTCTGATGGGGCCATAAAAGCTAATAAATAAATGTTCAAAGTCACGTTAAAATAGCCTTGGCACTACCTCATATTAATTACCCTGCAAAAATGGACTTCCCGAATGGCAAAATCAAAGACAATTGTGACATCAGGATTATAAAGCCAATTGCTGAATCGTGAAAGCAATGAGACAGTATACAAAACTAGACAGAAACTAAACCAGGTATTTGAATAAAAGCAAATAAAATGACAATCTGCCTATTAACAAAGTGTTCTAAGTAAGGCCAGTGTCACAGATTACTTGCACAGGTATTGTTAAGGGTAGAAACATAGAAAATAGGTGCAGGAGTAGGCCATTCGGCCCTTCGAGCCTGCACCGCCATTCAATATGATCATGGCTGATCATCCAACTCAGTATCCTGTACCTGCCTTCTCTCCATACCCCCTGATCCCTTTAGCCACAAGGGCCACATCTAACTTCCTTAAATATAGCCAATGAACTGGCCTCAACTACCTTCTGTGGCAGAGAATTCCACAGATTCACCCCTCTCTGTGTAAAAAATGATTTTCTCATCTCGGTCCTAAAAGACTTCCCCCTTATCCTTAAACTGTGACCCCTTGTTCTAGACTTCCCCAACATCGGGAATAATCTTCCTGCATCTAGCCTGTCCAACCCCTTAAGAATTTTGTAAGTTTCTATAAGATCCCCCCTCAATCTTCTAAATTCTAGCGAGTACAAGCCGAGTCTATCCAGTCTTTCTTCATATGCAAGTCCTGCCATCCCAGGAATCAGTCTGGTGAACCTTCGCTGTACTCCCTCTATGGCAAGAATGTCTTTCCTCAGATTAGGAGATCAAAACTGTACGCAATACTCCAGGTGTGGTCTCACCAAGACCCTGTAGGTAGGCTTCTTGTGTATGATGTTGGAGACACTAAGCTGCTGCTGATTCTATGTGTTGGAACATAGGACCCTTCAGACCAGTAAGATAAATCTCTGTACATCTGGATCAAGTGAGGCAGAAATTTCTAACGGAGGCAGCAATTTCTGATGGCCAACTCTGATCAGCGAGATGTGACACACTAGTTCTGATGATGCACAACTTTCTTATACAAGTCATTTACATCTCTAATTGCACATTAGCTATCATTATGTTATCAAGTATATGTTTAGGAATATCATTTAGTAATATTTAAATAAAATCAAAATGCTAGCATCCCAATTAATGCAATACAAAGGTTAAATTGATTTGTTTTCGTTGACATCCAGAGGAATTCAGGGAATCCCACTGGAAATGAAAAAAATCTTGATAAACATTATTTGAAGGCCACAATATATGTCTAAAACTCCACATGACAGAGTTTCACAAGATATTGCGTTAATAATTTTGCATTTTTAGCTGTTCCTGGTTACCTTTATAACTTTTAAATTCTTTATATCTTTTACAGTTTTGAAATGTCTCTGAATCTTAGAGAGAATGAAGAATGAAGAATGAGTATAGACGTTGGGTGGTCATGTTGCAGTTGTATAAGACATTGGTGAGACTGCATTTAGAATATTATGTTCAGTTCTGGGCACCATGTTATAGTAAAAATATTGTCAAGCTTGAAAGGGTTCAGAGAAGACTCACGAGGATGTTGCCAGGACTGTAGGGTGTGAGCTATATGGAGAGATTGAGTAGGCTGTGCCTCTATTCTATGGAGCGCAGGAGGATGAGGGGTGATCTTATGGTGTACAAAATCATGAGAGGAATAGATCGGGTAGATGCCCAGAGTAGGGGAATCGAAAACCAGAGGACATAGGTTCAAGGTGAAGGGAAAAATAATTAATAGGAATCCGAGGGAGAGACGAAAGAAGGAGATGTCAGGCAAGCTGATTCAGTGTGATGCTTGCAGTATGTGGGAGGTCAAGGACACCGCTGGTGCCTCTGGCTGCTACAAATGCGAAAAGTGCATCCAGGTAGAGCTCCTGAAGGGCCGTGTTGGGGAACTGGAGAAGCAAGTGGATGACCTCCGGTTCGTCCGAGAAACGGAGTCGTTCCTCGACAAGTCTTACAGTATGATTGTTACACCTAAGGTACTGGAAGAGAGAAGGTGGGAGACAGTGAGAACGGGAGGGAATCATGGAATGCCAACATCCCCGGGTGTTGTACCTCTTGTGAACAGGTTCACCCACTTAGAAGCTGTCGGGACAGAAGAGGTGTTTACACTGGGCGGCGGACTGGCTTGTGATGCGAATAGGGCTGTTGAGCCAAAACCAAAAAGGCCTAAGGCAGGCAACGCCATTGTAGTAGGAGACTCATACACTGGTGCTGGGCCCAATGCTATTTGTCATCTATATCAATGATTTGGATGGGAATGTACACGGCATGATTAGTAAGTTTGCAGAATACTTTAAAATAGGTGGTATTGTAAAAATGAAGATGTTTATTAAGAATTACAGCAGGTGGTGAATCTCTGCAACTCTCTGCCACAGAAGGTAGTTGAGGCCAGTTCATTGGCTATATTTAAGAGGGAGTTAGATGTGGCCCTTGTGGCTAAAGGGATCAGGGGGTATGGAGAGAAGGCAGGTACAGGATACTGAGTTGGATGATCAGCCATGATCATATTGAATGGCTCGAAGGGCTGAATGGCCTACTCCTGCACCTATTGTCTATGTTTCTGTGTTTCTATGATCTTGAGCAGCTGGGCAACTAGGTCAACCCAGAGGAGGACCTTCACAGTGAATGGTAGGGTACTAGAGAATGTCCAGGGAATTGAGTATTGAAGTTGGGACATTATATTATAGCTAGAGGGGGGCAGAATCAAGTATGAGGGGGCATAGGTTTAAAGTGAGAAGCAAAAGATTTAATAGATTGAATGAATGAATGACTAAATTTATTGGCCAAGTATTCACATACAAGGAATTTGCCTTGGTGATCCGCCTGCAAGTGACAACATGGCATACAGTTAGGAATGACACATAAAACATTAAACATTAATAATAAAATATTATCGATTAATAGGAAGTTGAGGGGCAACATTTTCAAACAGAGGATGGTGAATATTTAGAATGAGCTACCAGGGAAAGTAATTGAGGCAGGCACAATAACTACGTATCAAATACATTTAGACACATACCTGGATAGGAAAAGTTTAGACAGATATAGGCAAAATAGGAGCAAATGGGATTAGCTTAGATGGGGTAGCGTGGATGAGTTGGATTGGTATGGATGTTAAGCTGAAGGGCCTGTTTGCATGCTGTATGAATCTATGATTCTTCCCGTACACAATAATACGTTAATCTTCATAATCACTTTCTAAATGGACCAATCAATAATTGGTATCAATCAATCAATAAATGAAAACGAGCTTGATATTTTGTTAAATCTCGGAATAAACTGCAGTAAAGATCCTCAGAATGCACTGCCTGGGCAAAACGAGTACAGAGAGTTCAAATGAACTTGACATTGATCTTATTCATTCATTCTATTAATTGGATCTGAGCATTCTGCTTCTTGAACTGAACAAACATAAAGATGAAGAATGTAGAAACAAGGAACTGAAGATGCTGGTTTACACAAAAGGACACAAAATGCTGAAGTAATTCAGCGGGGTCAGCATCTCTGGAGAAGATGGATAGGTGACCTTTCGGGTCAGGACCTTCTTCAGAAACCCGAAGGTCTGGGATGGAGTCCAAGCCGAAACGTCACCTATCCACTTCCTCCAGAGATGCTGCCTGACCCGCTGAGTTACTTCAACATTTTGTGTCCTTAAACATAAAGAAGAGTTTGTGTGCACGTGTGTAAGATATAACCACTAGCTCTGATTCTTATACTTGATCTGCTAATATGACAACGTGAGCCATTTGTAATAAAAATCATAAATAAATATTTGGATCAGGCAAACAAAGTAAACAAGTATATTGGAATGACAAGATGTCATGGTAAAAATGCCTATATCAATGTAAATGACTACATATTGAGACAACATCATATTTTAGTTCAGAGTTCAATGGATCAAGCATCAAATAAGGAATAAATGATTATAAATGTATCCTAATTAATTGTAAAATTGGTATTGGGTTGCTTATAACATGATGCCACATCACTTAAACAAGCAAATGTTTCAAAGTTTCACCCATTCTGTTTTGTGTAGTTTTACATCAAGTAGAAATGTTTGGACATAATTTTTCTATTCGCTACCAGACTGCAGTATTTATAGATCTTTGGTGACTCTACAATAAATTGACAATAATCAATTTATTTCTCCAATGTATCTTGAGAAAGTAAATTACTTTTGATGCATTTCTAAATGCAAAGATGTAGTAAGGTTAGAATACAACGATGTTTCTGAGGCCCATTCTGGTACTCACACAATGGTCTTGCCAATATGATTGAAGGATTTTTCAACAAATTCTCGAACACTGTGTACTTCACCAGTGGCTATAATGAAATCTTCTGGTTCATCCTGTTGTATCATCAACCACATTGCCTGTTAAAAGAAAAAAGAGCAGAGTGAATCATCAGTATTTTCCTAAGTAGACACAAAATGTTGGAGCTACTTAGCGGAACAGGCAGCATCTCTGGAGAAAAGGAATGGGTGACGTTTCGGGTCAAGACCCTTTTTCAGACAAGCGTTAGGGGAAAGGGAAACGAGAGATATAGATGGTGAAGTAAAGAGATATAGAACAAATGAATGAACGATATGTAAAAAAGTAACGATGATACAGAAAGAGGCCACTGTTAGCTGTTTGCAAGGTAAGAACGAGAAGCTGGTGTGACTTGGGTTGGGGAGAGATGGGGAGTGAGGGAATGTAGGAGTTACTTGAAGTTAGATAAATCAATATTCATACCACAGGGTTGTAAGCTGCCCAAGCGAAATATGAGATGCAGTTCCTAAGTAGAGTCTTAATTGATGGTTTTAGTTAAACCAGCACATTGTTACTTAAGATCATAGTTCCATTTGCAAAAAGGCCTGAAGACATATACTGTGATTCTTGTAAAATGGTTTTCATTTTCACTAGTGTCAGTGATGCATGTATGCAGAGATGCACAATATTTCAGAGATCATCAGGCAATCTTTGTGTTTTGGCAACTTGCAAACACATTGTTTCTAACGTGCCAGCTCTGACAGGTTATTTCCAGCCATGACAATTTTCATTTTCATTTGTTTGCTATAATCTTACAACAGTAATTTGACATCTTAAGGCAGGTATTATGTGCACAACAACTTGAATGAACTTGGGGAAACCAAAACAGAAATTTAGAGGACTTTTCAAACTGCATACATGGTCAGATCACACAAGTGTGCAAAAACTCTTTCATAACGTATCTTTCAGTGCATAACATAGCAATTTAAGCATAAATGGTCTGCAGAGTAGATAACTAAGACTTAAAACTTGCATTCTTCCCTCACAATTAAAACACACTCTTTCTGGTAAAAAGGATAATGTGCAACTATTTTTCCCAATGGTCTGCAAGCTATCCAAAAACTGAGCAACCAGTCAAATGCCAAGAATGCATATTTGTCAATTGTTATTGATTTCTGTATAAAAGCTAGATCTGAGTTTTGTAATTGTGGCCAAAACTACATTGGCTTTTTCTTTTTCTTAAATCTCCCCTTTCTTTTCATTTCCTGTCAAATTGATCAGGGATAAATATCGGCATAAAAATGAAATTACCAAAATGATTTTTTTTTAAACAAGCCAGCTCTGACAGGTTTATACAATTTTCACTTTCATTCGCTAGCACTAATCTTACATTAATTTGACATCTTCGGGCAGGTATTATGTGCGCAATAATATGGACGTGGGGAAACTGAAACAGAAATGTACAGGACTTTTCAACACAACCATTGTACTTCATGGCTTAGCACTGTTGGCAGGTTTGCCATCCTTTGATCAAGAACCTTTTGAAAGTTAAATCATCCAAACCTGAATACAATCAAATGATATATGAGTAATCAAACCATACATGAGGAATCAAACCATACGTGTGGAACAGGATGAACAGAAAGATTCCTCCAAGTATTACTGGGCAGAAAATTGTCTTAAATGTGCAAAGCCTGATCATTAAAGCACAATGTTTTGGGCGTTGTATGCTAATGAATTTCTTAGCAGGAATAAAACATCCCACTGTGAAGTGTCTGACAAATACATTTTTAGAGGTGTTCATCAAGTGGGCGGCATGGTGGTGCAGCAGTAGAATCGCTGCCTTCTGCCCCTGTCCCACTTAGGAAACCTGAACGGAAACCTCTGGAGACTTTGCACCCCACCCAAGGTTTCTGTGCGGTTGCCGGAGGTTCCCAGAGGTTTTTGTCAGTCTCCCTACTTGCTTCCACTACTTGCAACCTCTGGCAACCATCTGCAACCTCCGGGAACCGCACGGAAACCTTGGGTGGGGCGCAAAGTCTCCAGAGGTTTCCGTTCAGGTTTCCTAAGTGGGACTGGGGCATTACAGCGCTTACAGCGCCAGAGACCTGGGTTCGATCCCGACTATGGGTGGCGTCTGTACGGAGTTTGTACGTTCTCCCTGTGACCACCATAGGTTTTCTCCGAGATCTTCCACTTCCTCCCACACTTCACAGATGTACAGGTTTGTAGGTTAATTGACTTGGTATAAATGTAACTTGGCCTTAGTGTGCGTAGGATAGTATTAATGTGAGGGGATCGCTGGTCAGTGCGGACTCGGTGGGCCGAAGGGACTGTTTCCGTGCTGTATCTCTAAAATAAAATTCTAGTCAAATTATATTTTCATGTAATTCTGTGCAGTAAAAGTAGAATGGAGGTGGCCAAAATCATGAGAGGAATAGATTGGGGAGTAGAAGCACAATCTTTTGCCCAGAGTAGGAAAATCAAGAATCAGAGGACACAGGTTTAAGGTGAGGGGGGAAAGAATTAATAGGAACCTGAGGGTAACTTATTCACACAAAGGGTGGTGGATGTATGAGAATGTATGTTGCCGGAGATGGTAGTTGTCAGGTATTATCGTAACATTTAAGAAACATTTAGACAGGAACATGGATTGGACATGTTTAGTGGGATATGGGCCAAATGCAGGCAGGTGGGGCTACTGCAGATGGGAGATGTTAGCCCGTGTGATCAAGTTGGGCCAAAGGGCCAGTTTCCATGCCGTAAGACTCTATGACAATGGCAAAGCGTTTTTGGACCATGAGAAAATGTGAAAGAAAGTTTTTAAACCAGTATTTCATCTATGCCACTATCAAGTGTATTGTCACTATCCTCTATGAGAACAGACTGATTCCTGGGATGTCAGGACTTTCATATGAAGATAGACTGGATAGACTCGGCTTGTACTCGCTAGAATTTAGAAGATTGAGGGGGGATCTTATAGAAACTTACAAAATTCTTAAGTGGTTGGACAGGCTAGATGCAGGAAGATTGTTCCCGATGTTGGGGAAGTCCAGAACAAGTGGTCACAGTTTAAGGATAAGGGGGAAATCTTTTAGGACCGAGATGAGAAAAACATTTTTCACACAGAGAGTGGTGAATCTCTGGAATTCTCTGCCACAGAAGGTAGTTGAGGCCAGTTCATTGGCTATATTTAAGGAAGTTAGATGTGGCCCTTGTGGCTAAGGGGATCAGGGGGTATGAAGAGAAGGCATGTACAGGATACTGAGTTGGATGATCAGCCATGATCATATTGAATGGTGGTGCAGGCTCGAAGGGCCGAATGGCCTACTCCTGCACATATTTTCTATGTTTCTATGATCACCAACAATATCCACCACCACAGAAAAAGTATCCAAAATCTCAACAGATCACAACTTGCTGTGCTGCAGTTGCTGTGGATCAGAATGCATTAGCTGAAATAATTGGAAAAGTAGATTTTTCAGCAACTTTCAAAAGAGAATTATATTTTCAGCACACTTGAAAAGGAGAAACTTGCAAAGATACAGGTACATTCTAGGAAAGCAGGACAAACTCAAAGCAGTTTCAACAACCCAGTTCAGGTTTGTTGGCTCTAATAGTGTCCTGATTCATTCAGCCTAGTTTTTAAAAAAAAGTCATGTTTGTCAACGACTGGATTTCGTTTACAAAAGTTGGCTATTTCCTTGGAGCTGAACTTTCCAAGAGGTTCTCAGCCAAAAAATGTAAATCGTGCCAAAAGTGCTAAGCCATAAAATACATCTAGGATATATCACAAGTGCAAGGTCTGTGAACAGACAAAGGTGCACTTGAAATAGCAACAGCAAATGTCACGTGACACTGAATATGAGCAGGAAAGGGGGGGGGGGGAAAGTGAACTTTTGCCTTGGTAGTGCAGCCCATCAGAGAATAAATGGACCAAATCAGCAGAGCAGATGTGTAAGGATGTGGAGGGTTGAATACCTTTCACACAGAGGCCTTTGTGTTCTGGGCATGATCTGGCATTATGATGGGATGCAATCGGCTTCAGCTTCACAGCAATTACTAAGCCATTATCACGCTACAACACAAGATCGTTTTTCTTCTGATTTGGGTTGTCACCTGTTCTTCATTTACCAGTCAATAACCATTAATTATCCTCTACAAAAGTTTAAACACAGTGTCCCTCCTGTTAAAACCAGTAAACCATTCAGTAATGATAAATAAACTGAGAGCTGTAGGGATCCCTCCCAACCACTCGCACCATTTACTGCCTGAAGTCCTACATGAGGGAAACTGCAAAAGGAAATAGCTAGAAATTGCAAGGTCAGAGGTTTGATGAGGTCACATTCTAAGCCGCAGCAGAAACTAATTCAGAATTCTTAATATGCCTGCACAGTTGCTTGTAGATTTGACACCAGAAAGTATGTGTATGCTGCAAATATAGACAATACTTTTTAGTACTTTAATAAATTCAGGCATAGATTATGAATACTTGTACCTGTAATGACAAATTTGGAGAAAATGTTCTTTGGAACAATAAAAAGGTTATATCAGTCTTGAAGTAGATTGAGTAGTAGTAGGAACAGCACCTCATATTTCGCTTGGGTAGCTTACACCCCAGCGGTATGAACATTGACTTCTCTAACGTCAAATAGCCCTTGCTTTCCCTCTCTCCATCCCCTCCCCTTCCCAGTTCTCCCACCAGTCTTACTGTCTCCGACTACATTCTATCTCTGTCTGCGCACTCCCCTGACATCAGTCTGAAGAAGGGTCTCGACCCGAAACGTCACCCATTCCTTCTCCCCAGGGATGCTGCCTGTCCCGCTGAGTTATTCCGACATTTTGGGTCTATCTTTGAAGTAGATTCTTTTCTTTTACGTTTTGTCCTTTAGATTGCTGAATGTTTTTTTAAAATCTCACACGGGAATCTGGATCTGTGAGCATAGTCCCAGGTGAAAGCCAAGACTGCTGCGTACTTCAAATAATCCCGAGCGGTACAAAGAAAAGCTCGCTACGACCTTCGCAGAGCCATCAGGAATGCCAAGAGACAATACTTGAGTTCCAGTATAATCGCTTGGACACCCACCGACTGCGGCAAGGCCTGAATATTATAATATGGCTGCAAAGCGGTCAGGCAGCATTGCTGGTGATAGTGCAACCCTCCTTGATCAACAATGCATTCTATGCTTGTTTTGTGCAGAAGGCCGACAGGCAGTGACATTCGTCCTGTAAAATTCAAGTGTGCCTTTTCCCAAGGCTACTGGTGCAGAAATTAGATCAGCCTTCCTGAGCGCGAACCCACGGAAAGCAACTAGCCCAGACGGAGATCCTTGCCGCATCTTTCGGAACTGCGCGAACCAACTCTAATCTTCATCGTTAATACTCAGTTTCAATTGAGTTTATTATCACGTTTACCAAGGTACAGTGAAAAGATTTTGTTGCATGCTAACGAGTCAGCAGAAAGACATGATTACAATCGATCCCTTTTCAGTGTATAGATACAATTGATAAGCGAATAATGTTTAGTGCAAGGTAAAGCCAGCAAAGTCCGATCAAGGATAGTCCGAGGGCATCAAAGAGGTAGATAGTAATTCAGCACTGCTCATCTGGTTGTGGTAGGATGATTCAGATGCCTGATAACAGCTGGGAAGAAACTGTTCCCGAACCTGATGGTGTGCATTTTCACACTTCTATACCCTTTGCCTGATGTGAGAAGGGAGAAGAGGGAGTGGCCAGAGTGCGACTTGTCATTGATTATGCTGCTGGCCTTGCCGAGGCAGAGTGAGGTATAAATGACGTCAATAGAAGGGAGATTGATTTCATAATCATAATCATAATCACACTTTATAAGCCAAGAATGTTTTGCAACATATGAGGAATTTGATTTGCCATATAGTCATATGAATAGAAAGCAACAGAACACACAAAATACATTTTAACATAAACATCCACCACAGTGACTCCTCCATATTCCTCACTGTAATGGAAACGCGAAAAAAGTTCAATCTCTTCACTTCTTTGTCCTCCAGCGGTCGGGGGCCTCTAACCTTCCGTTGACGGGACGATCTTACTCCCGTAGCCGGCGGAGGGCCTCCTCGTCGGGGCGATCAAGCTCCTGCATCGGGGGGGGGGGGGGGGGGTGGAATCTCAGCACCCCCGCGCCGGGTGATCTACCCCGGGTCGGGGCTAGTTGAACATCGTGTGGTTTTAGAGATTCCCGACTCAGTCTCTCCGGAGACTACGAGCTCCTTGATGTTAAAGTCCACAGGCCGCAGTTGGAGCGTCGATCCCAGGCACGGAATCGGCTCCGATGGTAAGTCCACGTCCCGTGGTGGGGCTCAAAGTCAGACCTGAGCAAGGCCTCAGCTCCACGATGTTTGGCCGCAGAGCAACCGGAGATACGACCTAGAAAGCAATCGCATCTCTGGCAAAGTAAGAGATTGAAAAAAAGTTTTCCCCGACCCCCCACCTAAAACAAACCGGAGAATATTAACACAAACTTTTTAAACACACTAAAAATAACCAAAATAAAGACGAAAAGTACAGATAGACTGTAGGCGAGGCTGCCATCGAAGCGCCACCGGTATGTGGTATTTGTGTGATGGACTGGGCTGCGTCCACAATTCGCTACAATTTCTTGCTGTCTTGGATGGAGCTGTTCCCAAACCAAGCTGTGATGCATCCTGCTTTCTATGGTGCACCTGTAGAAATTGGTGAGAGTTGTAGGGAACATGCCAAATTTCCTAAGCCTTCTAAGGAAGTAGAGGTGTTGGTCGCTGCCCCAATATGGGTGGTCCAGGAGAAGTTGTTGTTGATACTGACTCCTATGAATTTGAAGTTTTCAACCATCACTACTTCGGCACTGTCAATGCTTCCATTCCTGAAGTCGTTACCATCTCCTTTGTCTTGCTGACATTGAGAGAAAGTTTGTTGTCTCGACACCAGGACACAAGGTTCTCAATCTCCTTCCTGTACTCTGTCTCATCATTATTTGATATCCGGCCCGTAATGGTGGTGTTGTCTGCGAATTTGAAAATTGAATTGGATTTGTATATGGCTGCACAGTCGTGGGTGTACAAGGAGTAAAGAAGGGGGCTACGAACGCATTCTTGTGGAGCCCCCAGGTCGAGGATTATCGTGGAGGATGATTTGCCCCCTATCCTCACTGATTGGGGTTTGTTGGTCAGGAAATCAAGGAGCAATTACAGAGATGAGTGCTGATATCAAGCCCCGCTAGTTTGGTGATAAGCTTGGATGGTACAATGGTATTAAAGGCAGAGCTGTAGTCTATGAATTGGAGTCTGATGTGGGAGTCTCTTATCCAGGTGTTCTAGGGATGAGTGTAGGGCTGGGGCAATGACATTGTCCCTGGACCTGTGATGGCGATAGGCAGACTGCAGCGGGTCAAGGCTGCTGGATAGACTTGATTTAATATGTTCCACAACTAGCCTCTCAAAACATTTCATGATGGTGGATGTCTAGGCCACTGGACGATAGTCATTTAGGCATGAGGTTTTGCTTTTCTTCGGCACTGGAATGATGGTAGTCTTCTTGAAGCAGGTGGGTACCTCAGAATCTTTCCCTACTCTGTTCTGAAGTACTCACCTGCTTCAAGAAGACCATTAGCATCCCTATGCCAAGAAAAATAAGATCTTGTGCCCTGGTCTTGACATCCATCATAAATAAGTGCTTCGAGAGGTTGGTTATGGCACACATTAAATCAGTCCACCAAGCAACCTTGATCCACTGCAGTTCGCCTATTCCCATGACAGGCCTGATGCCATCATATGGAATTTATGGAATTCCCTGCCACAGAGGGCAGTGGAGGCCAAGTCACTGGATGGAATTAAGAGAGAGTTAGATAGGGGCTTGCTCTAGGGGCTAGTGGAGTCAAGGGATATGGGGAGAAGGCAGGCACGGGTTATTGATAGGGGACGATCAGCCATGATCACAATGAATGGCGGTGCTGGCTCGAAGGGCCGAATGGCCTCCTCCTGCACCTATTTTCTATGTTTCTATGTTTCTATCTCCCTGGAACACCTGGATAAGAAGGACATCTATGTCACACTTCTATTAATAAACTACAGCTCGGCTTTCAATACCATTTTTCTAATCAAGCTCATCCCCAAACTAGTGGAACTTGGACTCAGCACTCCCCTCTACAACTGGCTACTTGACTTCCCGACCAACAAATCACAATCAGTGAGGGTAGGTGACAAATCATCTGTAGGATAGTCCTCAACACTGGTGCCCTGCAAGGATATGTTCTCAGCCCCTTACTATACTCCTTATGCACTCATCACTGTGTAGCCAAATACGAATCCAACTCAATTTACAAGTTCACAGATGACACCACAGGAAGTGAGGTGGATATCAAATATTGATGAGACGGAGTACAGGAAGGAGATTGAGAACCTCATAACCTGCTGCCAAGACAACAACTTCTCCCTGAATGTTAGCAAGACAAAGGGGAGTGCGATTGACTTAAGGAACCAAAGCAGTCAACATACCCCAGTGTACATTGATGGTGCCGAAGTCGAGATTGTCGAAAGCTTCAAGTTCTTAGAAATAGATTTCGTCAGTAATTTGTCCTGGAGCTGCCACATTGAAGCCATGGCCAAGAAAGCATATCAATGCCTCTACTTCCTGAGAAGGCTTAGGAGGTTCCTATTAACCCTCACCAACTAAAGAGTCGCCATAGAAAGCATTTTATCGGCATGTATCACAGCTTGGTTTGGAAACAGCTCCATCCACAACTGCAAGAAATTGCAGAGAGTTACATAGAAACATAGAAAATAGGTGCGGGAGGAGGCCATTCGGCCCTTCGAGCCAGCACCACCATTCATTGTGATCATGGCTGATCGTCCCCAATCACTAACCCGTGCCTGCCTTCTCCCCATATCCCTTGACTCCACTAGCCCCTAGAGCTCTATCTAACTCTCTCTTAAATCCATCCAGTGATTTGACCTCCACTGCCCTCTGTGGCAGGGAATTCCACAAATTCACAACTCTCTGGGTGAAAACGTTTTTTCTCACCTCAGCCTTAAATGGCCCCCCCCTTTATTCTAATACTGTGGCCGCTGGTTCTGGACTCGCCTAACTTTGGGAACATTTTTCCTGCATCCAGCTTGTCCAGTCCTTTGATAATTTAAAATGTTTGTATAAGATGCCCCCTCATCCTTCTAAATTCCAGTGAATACAAGCCTAGTCTTTTCAATCTTTCCTCATATGACAGTCACGCCATCCCAGGGATCAATCTCGTGAACCGGCGCTGCACTGCCTCAATCACAAGGATGTCCTTCCTCAAATCAGGAGATTAAAACTGTACGCAATACTCCAGATGTGGTCTCACCAGAGCCCTATACAACTGCAGAAGAACCTCTTTACTCCTATACTAAAATCCTCTTATTATGAAGGCCAACATTCCATTAACTCTCTTCACTGCCTGCTGTACCTGCACGCCAACTTACAAGGACACCCAGGTCTCGCTGTACCTCCCCCTTACCTAACCTAACCCCATTGAGATGATAATCTGCCCCCTTGATGTTCTGGACATAGCCCAGATCATCAGCAAACCAATGTCTCTCCATGGACTCAATCTACACTTCACGCTGCCCCACCAACATAATCAAGGACCAGTTTCACCCCAGTCATTCCCTCTCCTCCCCTGTACCATCTGGCAAGAGGTACAGAAGTTGGAAACACATACCATCAGATTCAGAGACAGTTTCTTCCCAGCTGTTATCATCTCTTTGAGCTATCATTAATGGACTTTATCGGACTTATCAAAAATAAAACATGAAAAATCAGGGATTAGTATTGTGATTGTGATCATACTTCTGATGAGCTAATCTATGAAGAAACCCAATGTGCACAGTGGAGTATGATGCACATTTGGAAATCACACTTGGTTCTTTTTTCATGGATGACAGTAACTCATGCAAAAGGAAGCCTTCAAAAGTCTCCCTATGAATAAAGGAATATTTTTGGGAAAAATTGAGCTCCCCATTTTTGATGCTCCACATCTTCCCAATATCTTTACCGTGCAGGTTCATGATTTTAACCTGAACAGATGCCACATATCAATTTAGAACGCCAAACCTATGCCACCTGCTATACACCTTGCAACATGACCTGACCAAATGCTACCAATACCCCCCTCCAACCACCCCAACCACCCCAACCCCCCAAAGGTTTCTGGCTTGACCTTACCCAATGCCACCTAACCCTACCAATACCAGGCTGCTGAATCTTGCCTGTCCCCCCCCCCCCCTCTACCTACTGATCAGCACCAAACTCAACCTATCAGTACTAGGCATAGATCTACCTCAAACAAGGCAGGTTCAGTGGTGAAAGGTACCTTTGCTACATGTGCTGCAAATTTCCTGGGAACATAATGTTTATTTGCTTACCTGAGACCATGCCTTTACAAGCACTTATTCCTAAACCTACACACTTTTATAAGTAATATATTGACATTATTACATTTATATTTAGCCAATCTTCATTGATAGATTAGGAAAATATTTGCTAAATTCATTTTAGTTAATGTTAGATTACATAGAAACATAGAAAATAGGTGCAGGAGGAGGCCATTCGGCCCTTCGAGCCAGCGCCGCCATTCATTGTGATCATGGCTGATCTTCCCAAAGAATACCTTAAAAAATATTTTTTTGTGCTGGGCTATTAATTTTCAAATATATATATTTTCTGTAATTTTATTTTTAAATGAAACGCAGCAACACAAATTATGTTGCATGATGTGAATACATATCGAAGATAAGAAAATAAAGGCTGTAGGGATTTAGGAGTTTGAAAACTTTTCATATTTTAATTTTAATTTGCCACTTGTCAAAATAAGACTGACTACAGATTTCACCTTCATATTTTGCTCTTTGACAAGTGTCATAACAATCAGTCTCATTTCACAGGTTCTTGCCTCCAGTATTTTGCTGGAGCAGGGAGATTGAAAAGATCGGCATGTGAATACGAAATACAAATTACGCTTCTTTGAGTTGTCACAGAACATTACTACGGAATCTTTAAATGAAGAATGAGCCACAATTTCTCCAAAACAAGCTCAAAGTTTGTGTAAGTATTCCTTCCTTGAATATGAACCACAGTAAAACATCCAAAGAATGCCTTTTTTTAGAAAATTCCCATCAATCGCTTTATTGGTACATTGCCCAAATTATTTTGGTCATGTGAATACCACAGTCTGTGAGTGTGTGAAAGTTATAAAAATGTCTTCAGCAGTGGATAAGCACTGATTTTCCCTGCTTTCCATATATTAAAGAGGATTTTATTCATAATTAACAATGAGTTCGGTATTTTTCTTCGTAATGACCCTTCACTCAATATTTCTGTACACTCGACAGAAATGTCATCATGGATTGTTCCATCAGAAGTGTATAAAAATGGGGAACAATTTAACACATAATAACTCTACATGATACAAATGGAAGAAATAGAGAGTTTATAGTTCCATAAACGAACTGACCTCATGATTCATAGAAACATAGAAAATAGGTGCAGGAGTAGGCCATTCGGCCCTTCGAGCCTGCACCGCCATTCAATATGATCATGGCTGATCATCCAACTCAGTATCCTGTACCTGCCTTCTCTCCATACCCCCTGATCCCTTTAGCCACATGGGCCACATCTAACTCCCTCTTAAATATAGCCAATGAACTGGCCTCAACTACCTTCTATGGCAGAGAGTTCCAGAGATTCACCACTCTCTGTGTGAAAAATGTTTTTCTCATCTCGGTCCTAAAGGATTTCCCCTTTATCCTTAAACTGTGACTCCTTGTTCTGGACTTCCCCAACATCGGGAACAATCTTCCTGCATCTAGCCTGTCCAACCCCTTAAGAAATTTGTAAGTTATGATTCATAAGTTATGATTCATAAGTTCTATCTGGGACATATGACGATAAAACACTCTTGGCTCTTGTATGTCATTTTTAGGTTGTATATTGTACATGTCACAGCAGCTGTGTGATGCGAGGTATGTCTCCAGGTGAACCCGCCCAGATAGCTCACTGCAAAATAGTGAAGGAGTCTACAGCTGTGTCGTATTTCCTACCTGATGCAATGTTTGTTGTGGTTTCCCAAATCTCCTCCAAAGCTATTAATTCAAACTTGTGCATTAAGATCAAACAAGTTACAAAATCAGATGTTTCATTTATCACAACAGCTCTTTTATCAGATGCACTATCATAATCAAAAATATCACAGCAATGTTTCTTCTGTATGGAGGCAAGTTGTTGCATGCTTGATTCTGGAAAGTCACAGATATTTGGCTTCATCACAATCTTTTTATGCAGATCACAACTCGACAATTCTCTCTGTTTGCTTCTATGGTAACTGAGTTGCTTTTCTCATCAGTGGTAGAGGTGGGTGTGTGACATGTTCATCAAACTGCTCTCACCAAGTGCCTTATGGAGCTAGAATTGTATTTTAAATGTTACATTTATTCTCTTTTGTCTTTTTGCTATTGACTTTTAATGGATATTAAGTATTCCTAGTGTGCTTAGCCAAAGTTCATTATTTAATTAACACATCAAAGCATATTAACAAAGCATATCTAATTGATGCTGGTACAATCTGATCTACAATAACAACATATTTATATTGTAGCTATAATATAGCTCAAAATACCCACTGTGTTTTGCACCACTGTTGACATATGGAATCTAGCATCAATCCATAAATGAAGGGATTGGGAACAATGACCAAAGGATTGGTCAAAGAGGCAGAGCTGTAAAAGTACAGCAATGAAGGACAAAGCCATTAAATTCATGGCAGAGCAACAGGCTCACATATATCAAAGAGTTTTAGAAGATTAAATAAAATGGAGAGATCCTGTTATCTGGAAGATATTTCCTTTGTATTATCCATCATATCTTCCACTCTCTCTGCAACGTAAAACTAATGTATTCACATTTCTCCAATTCTGATGAAGAATCTTTAAAATGAAACATTTTTACAGATGCAGCCAGATGATTGAGAGATTTTGGCATTTTCCATTTTTATATCAGATATCTAACACCTGCGTTTTAATTGATATTGAACCGAATTAATCATCTTTAACGGTGGTTTGTAGCATACAGTTGCCACCCAGTGATAGTTATTTGATCCTGCGCTTTTGCTACTGAAGGGAATTTGGTCTGGTGCCTCTATTTATACTACATGTTCCAATTTTAGTGAAGAGGAAATTGAAAATTGACTACTCATATATGTTACACAAATTGTGCGATTTTCATTCCAGACCCTCAATTGGAGGTCAATTCTGTAATATCCAGTACTGCGTGTATGCATTGTACCATCTATTGACCATTCATGTAGAAACAGATTTTCTACAGTGCCTGTGAAACTAGCTTCGCTGACACTTTAAGGGTCTAGCCTCAGTAACTCACAAGCTGATCTGGGACCATGACTCGGTTATATTAGAACATGATGAGGTTACTTAAGAGCTGCTGCCTCACAGTACCAGAGACCCTGCTTTGATTCTGACCTTGAGTGCTGTTTGTATGGAGTTTGTGCGTTCTCCTTGTGACTCTCAATGGGTTTCCGAAGGTGGCTCCTGTTTCCTCTCACATCCCAAACATGTATTGATTGTATGTTAATTGGACTGTAAATTGCCACTAGTATGCAGAGAATGGAAGCGAAAGTGGGATAACATAGAACTAATGTGAACGGGTGATCAATGGTTTGCGAAAACTCGGTGTGTCGAAGAGCCTGTTTCCATGCTGTATCACTAAATTGAACTAAACTAAACTTATATCGTTTTTTTGTTGCACATCTCTTGCCCCCTTATGCCCCTGTCCCACTTAGGAAACCTGAACGGAAACCTCTGGAGACTTTGCGCCCCACCCAAGGTTTCGTGCGGTTCCCGGAGGATTTTGTCAGTCTCCCTACCTGCTTCCACTACCTGCAACCTCCGGCAACCACCTGCAACCTCTGGGAACCGCACGGAAACCTTGGGTGGGGCGCAAAGTCTCCAGAGGTTTCCGTTCAGGTTTCCTAAGTGGGACAGGGGCATTAGCAATCATCAAAGACCATCCCCAAGAACGCAATCTCATCTTTTACAATCTTCATCCAACATACTCCCATGGACTGACTATTGAAATAGTATCTGTACATTAATAGAAGGACCTGGCTACCAAGTCTGCCTCATCCCTGACCATCATCCACATAGACCTCAGAAATCTATAAACATCCCTCAACCCATCAATTGCTGCCTGGATACAGAATTGGCTTCATGGAAGAAAGCAGAGGATGGTGGCTGAATGTTGTTTTTCGGACTGAAGACCCGTGACTCGTAGTGTGCCTCAGGATTAGTTCTGGGCCCATTCCTGGTTGTGGTTTATATCATGTGGTTTGGACGAGAATGTACAAAGCATTATTAGTAAATTTACAAATGACACTACAGGAGGTATCATAGTATCTTAGATAGTGAAGAGGCTAATCAAAAAGGACATTGCAGAACCTTGATCATTTGGGCAAGGGGGCTGAAGAATGGCTAATGGAGTTCAATGCAGAAAGGTGTGAGTGCTGCATTTTGGGAGGTCAAACCAGGGCAGGACCTTCACAGTGATAGGACACTGAGGAGTATTGTGGTCCTCATTTGAGGAAGGACATCCTTGTGATTGAGGCAGTGCAGCGTAGGTTCAGGAGATTGATCCCTGGAATGGCGGGACTGTCATATGAGGAAAGATTGAAAAGACTAGGCGTGTATTCACTGGAGTTTAGAAGGATGAGGGGGATCTTATAGAAACATATAAAATTATAAAAGGACTGGACAAGCTAGATGCAGGAAAAATGTTCCCAATGTTGGGTAAGTCCAGAACCAGGGGCCACAGTCTTAGAATGAAGGAGAGGTCATTTAAGACTGAGGTGAGAAAAAACGTTTTCACCCAGAGTGTTGTGAATTTGTGGAATTCCCTGCCACAGAGGGCAGTGGAGGCCAAATCACTGGATGGATTTAAGAGAGAGTTAGATAGAGCTCTAGGGACGAGGGGAATCAAGGGATATGGGGAGAAAGCAGGCACGGGTTATTGATTGGAGACGATGAGCCATGATCACAATGAATGGGGGTGCTGGCTCGAATGGCTGAATGGCCTCCTCCTGCACCTATTTTCTATGTTTCTAGAGCAGAGGGATCTAGGAGTACAGGTGCACAGTTCCCTCAAAGTAGCGTTACAAGTAGATAGGGTGGTAAGGAAATTGTTTGGTACAATGGCCTCCATCAGTCAGGGTACTTAGTAGAGAGGTTAGGACGTTCTGTTACAGTTGTACAAGATTTTTGGTGAGGCCGCATTTGGAGTATTATGTTCAATTTTGATCATCCTGCTATTGGAAGGATGTTATTAAGCTGGAAAGAGTGCAGAGAAGCTTTACAGGTACAAGGACGATTCGAGAGCCTGAGCTACAGAGAGAGATTGGGTAGGCTAGGACTTTATTCCTTGGAGCACAGGAGGCCAAGGGGTAATCTTATAGAGGTGTATAAAATAAGGGGGGAAATAGATAGGGTGAATGCACAGTCTTTTACCCAGAGCAGATGAATAAAAACAGAGGCCAGAGGTTTAAGGTGAGCGGGGAAAGATTTAATAGGAAGATGAGGGACATCTTTTTCACTCAGAGGGTGATGGGTATATGGAATGAGCTGCATGAGGAGATAGTTGAGGCAGGTACAATAATATTTAAAAGACACTCGGACAAGTACATGGACAGGAAAGGTTTAGATGGATATGAGCCAAATGTTGGAAAAGGGGACTAGCTCAAATAAAACATCTTGGTCGGCATGGACGAGTTGGGTCGAAGAATCTGTTTCTGTACTGTACAACTCTATGACTTCAAACTTGTTTGGATTAAACTCCATCCGCCATTTCTCTGCCCATTTCCGTAGTTGATCTATATCCCGCTGTATACTTTGACAACCTTGCTCACATTACGCAACTCCAGCAATCTTGGTTAATATAAAATGAAAAGTATTACTGGAAGGTATTCCGATGATAATAAACAAGCAGAATTCCACATTAGAACCTGCGTGTGTGGAGGTCCCAGACCTGATTTCATTAATTGGCAGTCTTGTAAAAGGATCACATTAAAATCAATTTGTGCTAGGAGAGAACTCAATTACAGGGATAAATAAGAAAGCTTTTTAAGGGCACATTTGAACAGTTAAGTTCTGGGCATTTAGTAAAGAGGATCTATGGGTTGTTTTGTCAAGACATTTTAATTTGCTTTAACCAGAAGTTCATGCTAGGTTTCAGGAAACTTTAAAAATCATTTCCAGTTTAAAGAACATTGCAGAAAGCTTTTGGATAGTGTACAATGTGAACTTAAAACCCTACAGTTTGAATTGATCCTCTTCCAAAAGACATTACATTAAAAATGGAATCACTGATGTCCAAGAAGAAAGTACAGTACTGGGATTCCCAGACACAAACACAAGGCTGAGGCTCTCACTGTGTAGCCAGATGGTTAACTCTAATCTTTATAAATCTCTTGCTCCCTTCCTTCAGAATCCAATCCAGCCCCACTGATCACTGCCTCCTGCTACCGTCACTCACACTGATTTTTTTCAACCAGTTCGCCTATTAATTAGCCCATTTTGAAACACCAATGAGAAATGCAATCAAGTTAATTTACAGGATTGGTAGCAGAGGCCACATTGGGCCTGGCGTGTAAAACTCCTTTGTTTAGCAAACTGCTTATTTCACTGAGAATGAAGTGACAGTGCGAGATGGTTGTGTGATTGAAAAATTGAGATAAGTGTACTGTTCATGCAATTATTTATTAAATTAAATTCAGCCAGTATATGGACTATTACATGGCCTCAACAGTAATAGAAGATTAATCAGTTCTATTTGGGTAAAGCTCGCATCATAAATGATATTTGCCGCTTGAAAAACTAGACCAGGGAAAGCTAGCATTAACAGCCGTTAATGAGGAAGTTCGTTCTAAACTAGGAACTAGGAGTACATTGCCTTATGGTGAGTTTGTGAGAGTAGCCCTTTGCTGAGAATATTACCTGCACACTTCCAACTTTACATTTTGATGGTAGCGCCACATTATGCAAAACATTTAACGTATTTTTTTGATTTCCTAGTAGGCATTCTCAGTCGCTACAAACTTTGGTGAATAATTATGCTTTTGATAAGCAGTTGGATATTGTTTTGGGCTACTATTAGATAAAGTGAAAATATGCATCACCAAAAGAATTATCTTCGATCCTCAATTGGTGACTTTGCGATTGCAGTTGTGTTACTCATAAATCTATGTCATTCCTACGGCAAATGAGCAGTAATGATAGAGCCCCAGGAGAAGACAGCAACAGTGAGTAACAACACATGCATGGGAGAACAAATTACAACCTTACCCCCTCTGTTAGAGCCTAAAGGGCAATAGGACAGGGAAATGGAAACACGCATGTTATCTTTTGAACACTGAAAGCAAAATCATTCCAATTCTACAAATGTTTGTGACCAATTCTTATAAAAAATATCATACGGATCCAAAAAACAACTAGGAATTGTATAAACCTCCAGTATAGTCTAAGTGGAGTAGTCCAATACATTTATCATCTGTATGCATAAAAGCAAAACTGTATCATACATACCAGCATCCTCCTCAAACTGGTCTGGCTCAGATTGGAATTTACCATATAGGGTATAACAGCTGTTAACAGCTGCCTATTGGGATATATACAGAGATTAAATAATAACTGATTTTTTAAAAAGCATTGGGAAGTGTTCTTGAATACAGTTGATGTTTAAATGCAAGTCAGAGTTGAATAGGTATCAATATAAAATCACTAACATTGCGGGAACCATTGCATTTCTTTCTAATGGATTCTATAAATACATGACATTTTGAAAATATATGTACACTAATGTTCCAAAATTAAGTAGTCAGCCTAAACTACTTAATGCGGACAGGAGGTATTTTAATTCATTTCAAATACGCTTACTTTCATAACATCTCAATGCAAATTAACTTTGAAATTCTTATTATGCAGTGAGTGCATGCATGGCTACGAAACAGGGAAATAATGTTCCCTGCAGTTTGCTGGGGGGGGGGAGGGATCCTATTTTCTGCTTTTTTTAAAATAAAGTCGGTAAACGTTTTAAGAAAGCCTTTTTTGTTTTCATAGTTATACAAACTACGACTTTTATTTTTTACACTACTTACTTTTCTCATTATTTTGGACAATTTTGTGTTACTATTGGAACTTTGATCTCACATTGCTATTATTATCGCTATAAAATTAATTTATTACATTTTGGCATAATTTGTG
This sequence comes from Amblyraja radiata, assembly GCF_010909765.2. NCBI lineage: Eukaryota > Metazoa > Chordata > Chondrichthyes > Rajiformes > Rajidae > Amblyraja > Amblyraja radiata. Next base: position 137,229,249 of record NC_045957.1, on the reverse strand, counting down.
ACAGAAATGTCTCCCATGCCCCATAACTCTCGACAAGGGCTTGGCCTTTACAACATATAAACTTGGCTGAATTATGGAGAAACTTGCAGACCTCCCAGTATTCCACCCCCTTTTCCCCTATTGGTACCTTCCCTGTTGACCAAGGAGGCCCAGTCTTGATTGGTGACTATGTCAGGGAAGTGCTGAAAAGGTGACTAAGGTCTCAGGCAGCGAGTCTGGAGCCAGTTTATGTCTAAATTCTCCGGGGGCTGTGGCTTTGCAATTTCTCAGGAATGTTTAATTCACTACGTCCTTGCATGTTTCCCTCATGGAGGACTCTGGCCTATCTAACTTCCCTAGGGGGCACTGGATAACAAAATTAGTTTGAGATAAGTTTAGATTCTCATCCAAACATGAAAATACAGGAGAGAATTTCATTAAACTGGGAGAAGTGGGTGATTTAAGATAATCCCATCAGTAAACTATGGTAGAGACATTTGCTTTTGTGTGAAAAGACTCCAAGCAACATTGTCCTGTTCAATAAATATACTTAAACAAAAAAATATGCAAAATGTATAATGACCACAGTCAACCAGATAGTAATTCTTGGCTCTGACAACATCAAATGCTTGCACAAATTTATCTCAACAAACGAAAACTTTCAGTACTTTTTTGTTTGTTTCTGTTCTTTTTTGTGAATTTCATTTTATCCAAATTCCAGATTGATCAAGGGAGGTTATGAGTTTTGGATGAAACCAGTCCCTTCTCTGGCTGCACCAGTGCTTTTCTCTGGCTGCCCCAATGGTATTCTTATGAGATATTTTAATTCACACAAATGCTGCCAATTGTGACAAAAAAAAATATGATCATGCCCTAAATTAGGCACATAACATCATCAACAACAACAACAAATAATGACAGCACCACTAAATGATTACAAGGATTACAATGTACCATGATCAAGCCAAGTCAATACGGTAATGGGAATCTGGAGTACTATTGAAGGCAGCCGGCACATCTTAAAACGGAGGCACATTTTAACGGCTGATATTTTGGCATGAGCATGGTGGGATTAAGGGGCTGTTTCTGCACTGTACGACTCTATTATTAATAGACAGTGAATGGACGAAACAATGATCCACTTTGGGATCCATCCTGCAGGTAGTGAAGAGATGTGGGAACAACTGGTCTCTAACCTGGGGCAGCAAACTCTTCAGATGTCCATTGTCAATGAACATAACTGAATACATTAATTCCAGCAGCATTACAACAAGAATAAAGCTCCCTCAAAAGAAAAAAAAAGACCAATCCAACCTAACTCCTTTGGAGTGCTATCATATGTTATACTACTATGGGGTAGATGACACAGGTTTGTCTATGATCATAAAAGAGTTATACACTGAGGGAGAGGAAACTCCTTCCATCAATAAAGATATGAGGCAGGAGATAAAGATGAAGCAAAGCAATGTAAGAGCAGTCAGCAGAAGTTATGAACACAAGATATGACAGCTTTTTTAAAATCCTACTTTCCTGGTCCGAGAACACTAATGCAATTATCAAGAAAGCTCATCAGCGCCTCTACTTCCTGAGAAGACTACAAAAAGTAGTAAACACTGCCCAGTCCATCATCGGCTCTGACCTTCCTTCCATCAAGGGGATTTATCACAGTCGCTGCCTCAAAAAGGCTGGCAGTATCATCAAAAAAATAATAATAATAATAATAATAATAAATTTTATTTATGGGCGCCTTTCAAGAGTCTCAAGGACACGTTACAAAAATTTAGCAGGTAGAGGAAAAACATGTAAGGGGAATGAAATAAATAGTAGAGACATGACTAGTACACAAAGTAAAGACAGAATTCAATTCAAAACACAATATGAGGCAATTAATGCACAGATGAAAAGGGAGGGGGACGTGGGGCTAAGGATAGGCAGAGGTGAAGAGATGTGTCTTGAGGCGGGACTGGAAGATGGTGAGGGACACGGAATTGCGGATCAGTTGGGGGAGGGAGTTCCAGAGCCTGGGAGCTGCCCTGGAGAAGGCTCTGTCCCCAAAACTGCGGAGGTTGGACTTGTGGATGGAGAGGAGACCGGCTGATGTGGATCTGAGGGACCGTGAGGGTTGGTAGGGGGAGAGGAGGTCAGTGAGATATGGGGGGGCCAGATGGTGGAGGGCTTTGTAGGTGAGGATCAGGATTTTGTAGGTGATCCGGTGGGAGATGGGAAGCCAGTGAAGTTGTTTGAGGACTGGAGTGATGGGATGCCAGGATTTGGTGTGGGTGATGAGTCGGGCGGCTGCGTTCTGGACCAGTTGGAGTCGGTTGATGTAGGTGGAGCTGATGCCAAGAAGAAGTGAGTTGCAATAGTCCAGTCGGGAGGAGATGAAGGCATGGATGAGTCTTTCAGCAGCGGGAGGTGTGAGAGAGGGTCTGTGTTTGGCGATGTTGCGGAGATGAAAGAAGGAGGTTTTAATGACATGGCGGATGTGAGGCTCAAGGGAGAGGGTGGAATCAAAGATCACGCCAAGGTTGCGGGCCTGGGGAGATGGGGAGACAGTGGTGCCGTCGATGGTGAGAGTGGGGTTATTGATTTTGCTGAGTGTGGCTTTGGAGCCTATGAGGAGGAATTCTGTCTTATTGCTGTTGAGTTTGAGGAAGTTATGTTGCATCCAGGTTTTATAGCTGAAAAACAGGAGTTGATATGGGAGAGGGGGGGGGGGTTGTGGGGGTATTTGGTGCTGAGGTAAATCTGGGTGTCATCAGCGTAACAATGGAAGTCCAGGTTGAAGTGGCGGAGTATCTGACCAAGGGGGAGGATGTCAAAGACCCATAACATCCTGGCCACACACTCATCTCCCTGCTACCTTCAGGTAGAAGGTACAGGAGCCTGAAGACTGCAACTACCAGGTTCAGGAATAGCTACTTCCCCACAGCCATCAGGCTATTAAACCTGGCTCGGACAAAACATTGGTTATTAATAACCAATTATCTGTTATTTGCACTTTATCATTTTATTATTCATGTGTGTATATATTTATATTATAATATATGGACACATTGATCTGTTCTGTAGTCATGCCTACTATGTTCTGTTGTGCTGAAGCAAAGCAAGAATTTCATTGTCCTATCAGGGACACATGACAATAAACTCACTTGAACTTAAACTTGCTCTTTTGAAAAGGCAGAAGATATGATGAGTCTGAAGATGAGTCCGAAGAAGGATCCCGACCCGAAATGTCACCTTTCCATGTTCTCCTGAGATGCTGACTGACCCGCTGAGTTACTCCAGTACTTTGTGTTTTTTTTAGACGTAGATGTTTATGCAGGAATAGTGAGCCCCAGTGATCTATCTGACACATCTGTCTATTGGGAACTGTGAGGTACTGCCCATGATATTTGTTGCAACCTGAAAGAGCCCAGGATTTCTGTGGAATGCTGTCTTGCATACCATGAATTATGCTGCCCACACTTGGTGAAGTGAAGGCACCTCACACAATGTCCCCAAGTAAGCTTGTAGAAAAGCATATATATTCATTAGAAATCCTCTATGAATATGATATTCCAATTAGTGTCCACTGTAGGTTATCATTAAAGCAAAGAATAACAATAGTGAACCTTACATACTCAAACAACAAGGCAAAAATGGCCAGAATTCAAACAGTAACCGGGAAATGGTTAGTTAGTAAATGAAAGTTATTCATTCAAAATTATAGCATATTGCCTTAAATAACATTTCTTATTCTAATTCTTTTGGCCAAATTTAATAGTTTCCCATGAAAACCTAACTGATATTGGGGGTTTGAAGGACAAAGATAAGAGCACACAGAAGATGGATACAAAATGCTGGAGTAACTCAGTGGCTCAGCCAGCATCTCTGGAGAAAAGGAATAGGTGATGTTTCAATTGTGACCCTTCTTCAGAAGGTCTGAAGAAGGTTTTCGACCTGAAACTTCACCTGTTGCTTTTCTCCAGAAATACTGCCTGAGTTACTCCAGCCATATGCGTCTATCTTTGATGCAAACCAGCATCTGCAGTTCCTTCCTACACAAGATAAGAGAACAATTTGGCATGTGTTTCTTCAATAAAATTATTTTATTTTGCATTAACTGGAACAGAATGCACTTTCAGGGAAGCAGAAAGTTAATAAATTTTAAAATATTACATGAAATTCTATTCACATTGCTGTAAAATGTTGACATTTTTCCAGATTGTTAATTTACATTCTAAAGCAGTCAATGCCAGTTTTATAAGATTATTATTTTCATTCAACAACCTACAGCTAATGCGCTACAGATTTTCAATGATAGTGAACAAAATCTGGTTTAATGATCACTCTTATGTGAAGGAGAATGAATTTGTGATTGCTGGGCAAAATGTCAAGATCACATTGTTATATAAATTGTGGATATCATCATCAGGAAAGTAAGTCGTATGAGCACGCACAAGTATCAAACCAATTTGACATCTGCAGAACCTATTGCTCAAACATACCGAATGGAATTCTGCAAGTGTCTCAGATCAGGTGCAATGTTAATTGGAGTAGCAACTGAGCTGATGGGTGGAGTGCTATTACAATTTGTGCCAATAATTACATTGCAATATGGATTTGGAATGTTAGAATCCAAATGTTCAAAGACTACTGCATTGGTACGTGTCGCTATACAATATAATCAAAAAGACAATTGGAATTTTGATCTTAATTTCAAGAGGAGGAAATTATGCTTCAGCTGCATATAGTGCTTCACCATTCAGTTTTTGGCAGAATATTTCAGGAAGGATACTTTGGCTTTGGAGCAGATACAGCAGAGATTCACCAGCATGATGCCAAAATAAATGATGAGTATTGGTTGCCAGATTTGAATTGTCCTTCCTTGAGTTTAGCAGGCTATGAGCTGATCCAACTGAGCTATTTACAAATTGAGAAGTATCTGTTTGAGTAGAAAATAAGAGGTGTTTAGTTGAAAAACATCTAGGGCAAGGCACCACAAGGTTAAAGTTGGAGCTGGTTAATGAGGATTGAAATCAGAAAGCCTTTCTTTTTGCAAAATACAATGTAAATGTGGAACTATTGTCACCAAAAAGCATTGGATACTGGATCAATTTAGATTTTCATGACTGAGATAGGCAGATGGCATTAATAGATAGAGATGAAAGTGATGAATTAACTATTCAATTCAATGGTGGAATGCAGTCAACATGGCAGCAATACAGTAAGGAAACAGGCCCTTCTGCCCAACTTGCCCACACTGACCAACATGTCCCATCTACACTAGTCCCACCTGCCTGCATTTGGCCCATGTCCCTCTAAATCTGTCTAAACGTTTATTAAACTTTGCAAAAGTATCTGCCTCAACTACCTCCTCCGGCAGCTCGTTCCATACACCTCGGAAAATGTTACCTCTCAGGTTCCTACTGAATCTTTCCCCCCTCACTTTAAACCTTTGACCTGAAGAGCTGATAGGCCTACTGTTGTTGCTAAGAGCCCATGGCACCCACTATTTTGAAATGCAGCACTTGTGAAAAACAAATTGCTGGAGAAACTCTGCGGGTGAAGGCAAACAAATGGTCGATATTGGGTCAAGCGCCTGCTCCAGGAATCACGTATTCCTGACACATAATCATTAGCTCCTTATATAGAAACATAGAAAATAGGTGCAGGAGTAGGCCCTTCGGCCCTTCGAGCCTGCACCGCCATTCAATATGATCATGGCTGATCATCCAACTCAGTATCCTGTACCTGCCTTCTCTCCATACCCCCTGATCCCTTTAGCCACAATGGCCACATCTAACTCCCGCTTAAATATAGCCAATGAACTGGCCTCAACTACCTTCTGTGGCAGAGAATTCCAGATATTCACCACTTTCTGTGCGAAAAATGTTTGATGTTGGGAATAAAATTCTAAAGCCCAGCGTTCTTGCCTCTGTTTATTCTCCTTTTTCAACCATCTCAGCGACATAGACAGGAGCACATACACTTCTAGACATTGGTGGCAAGCAGATTAATCAGACGAAGAACTGGCTGCTGGTTGCTGTGGTATTATCTCTTGTTTGACTCCACACAGATGTTGCTTGACTTGCTAACCCTTGCAGCAGTTTTGACTTTCATTTCCAGGGCCGTGACTCCTTTACTCAAATATAACCATATAACATATAATAATTACAGCATGGAAACAGGCCATCTCGGCCCTCCTAGTCCGTGCCGAACACTTAAAATCTTTCATTGATTTATGGCCAAGCATACCAAATGCATTGATTCATTTTAATTTTCACCCCCTTGTTCTCTCACCAGATAAACCTACATTGCTCTGTCTAAAAAATTGAATATTCAATCGTTGACAACACCCGAATTAGAATGCAAAAATCGAGGTAAAACAATCCAAAACTAAGCAGTCTGTTCTATTAGCCAACATAAACAAGGATTTGTCCCACCTCGGTCATTCCTTCTTCACGCTGCTACTGTTGGGCAGCTTGAAAATGCATACCAAGACAGGTGGAGCTTCTTCCCTTCCATCATCAGGTTTCTGAATGGTGCTTCCATTAGCTGTCCGATTCACTGCTACCCCACTAATTTAATTGCCCCGCTAACCTCATGATTGAATGGCAGAGTAGACTTGATAGGCCGAATGGCCTAATTCTACTCCTATTCCTCTGACCTACTGTGAACTTTGGACTTTGTTTGTGGTACTGGTACGCTAACATGCTGTCAACTATATTCTGTACTCTTGTATCTTCCCCTTTGCTCTACCCATTGTGCTTAAGTTTCATTTGACAATAGACAATAGACATTAGACAATAGGTGCAGGAGTAGGCCATTTGGCCCTTCGAGCCAGCAACGCCATTCAATGTGATCATGGCTGATCATCCCCAATCAGTACCCCGTTCCTGCCTTCTCCCCATATCCCCTGACACCGCTATTTTTAAGAGCCCTATCCAGCTCTCCTTGAAAGCATCCAGAGAACCTGCCTCAGACTCACTCACCACTCTCTGTGAGAAGAAGTGTTTCCTCGTCTCCGTTCTAAATCTCTTACTCCTTATTCTGGTTTTGGACTCCCCCAACATCGGGAACATGTTTCCTGCCTCTAACGTGTCCAAGCCCTTAACAATCTTATGTTTCAATGAGATTCCCTCTCATCCTTCTAAACTCCAGAGTGTACAAGCCCAGCTGCTTGATTTGATTGTATTTATGTATAGATTATCTGATCTGATTGGATAGCATGGAAAACAAAGCTTTTCACGGTACCTCAGTACATGTGACAATAGTAAACCTGAACTTAAGGTTAATCCCAAACTACTTAATTCAACTCTCTAAGGTTTTTTAAAATCTTCTTGTATCCTTCGTGTGAATCTGTGCTGTACCTACTTTAAGGCTAATATATCCTTCCTGAGGTGTGGTGCCAAAAACTGTACTCCAGATGGGCCTCAGCCTGACTCTATACAACTGAAGCATAACTTCCTCCTTTTTGTATTTTGACCCCTTTGGATAAATGCCAACCTTTCATACACTGTTTTGATTATATTTTGAGGCAATGCATAATATAAAAATAGTTTAAATATATTTTGTTGAATAGAAGTACAGTTGTGTGTTACATAGTAGTGTATGGTGTTGTTTAGGAAATGCTGGCCTCAATATTTTTGCAGATAGCCTTTACTTTATTGCCAGTTATTGCACCAGGGCAGTTTTTGTGCAGTTAATGCTAGGGTGCTGGGAGTGCTGTAAAACAGAATCAGGCCAAAGAGTTCATTCTTGGTTTCATCAGACCAGAAAATCTTGTTTCTCATGCCTTTTGGCAAACTCCAAGCGGGCTGTCATGTGCCTTTTACTGAGGTTAGGCTTCCGTCTGGCCCCTCTACCATAAAGGCCTGATTGGTGGAGTGCTGCAGATATAGTTGTCCTTCTGGAAGTTTCTCCCATCTCCACAGAGGAACTGGAGCTCTGTCAGAGTGACCATCGGGTTCTTGGTCACCTCCCTGACATCTCCCGATTGCTCAGTTTGGCCGGGTGGCCAGCTCTATGAAGCCTCCTGGTGGTACTGTACCAAAGTTCTTCCATTTAAGAATGGCGGAGGCCACTGTGCTCTTCGAGATCTGCAATTCTGCAGAAGTTGTTTTATACCCTTCCCCAGATCTGTGTATCGACACAATCCTGTCTCGGAGGTCTACGGACAATTCCTTCGTCATCATGGCTTGGTTTTTGCTGACATGCACTGTCAACTGTTGGACCTTATATAGACAGGTGTGTGCCTTTCCAAATCATGTCCAATCAATTTAATTTACCACTGGTGGACTCCAATCAAGTTGTAGAAACATCTCAAGGATAATCAATGGAAACAGGATGAACCTACGCTCAATTTTGAGTGTCATAGCAAAGGGTCTGAATACTTATGTAAATGTGATATTTCACTTATTTCTTTGTAATTACTTTGCAAACATTTCTAAACACCTGTTTTCGCTTTTTCATTCTTGGATATTGTGTGTTGTTTGATGATAAAAAAAAATGATTTCATCCATTTTAAAATAAGGCTGGGGTAACGTAACAAAATGTGGAAAAAGTGACGGGGTCTGAATACTTTCTGAATGCACATTGTAGGTCTGTGAGATCTATAGACACTAAGAGATGAATATAAGTACAATGGTTTCCAAAATGAGTAAATCACATCTCTCCAGAAATTTTACCACCCAAATTCCAGTCACAAATCACACTTATACTGCTGACAACAGACTGCCAATATCCCCCATGCAGAGCGAAGCATTACTCCTGAAAACAGCGTTTGTTTATTTGAGACATGCCCATCATTATACGCACTCAGAACGGCCATATGTTAAACCTGTTGCTCCCTGAGGTGATCCCAGCCCAGGGGTAGCAATCTCACTCAGATAGATAGATTCCTTTTCAACCCTCCCCATTGATGTTATCTGTAAACTACCAATCTATTTCCATACTAGCTAATCAATCACAGCCTCTGGCTCGCTCCAGAAACTCCTGATCTCCCAAATAACTGCACAACACAAGCTGCTGCTGAAGCAGTGATTACCAAATCCCTCAACTCATCCAGTGACTCACTGTTTTACCTCCTCTGACTTTGTGAATTTCTCACGGGTTTAGTTTAGAGATGCAGCACGGAAACAGGTCCTACGGTCCACCAAGTCCACACTGACCAGAGATCCCCCATGCAATAACACTACCCTACATACACTAGAGACAATTTTACACTTATACCAATTAACCTACAATTGGTTATGGGGAGAACATACAAATTCCATACAGACAGCACCCGTAGTCGGGATCGAACCCAGGACTCCAGCACTGCAAGCGCTGTAAGCCAGCAACTCTACCGCTGTGCCACTGTGCCGCCCAGAGTTCGCTAGTTTCTTTGCATATCCCAGTCAGGCTGGTAGGAAATTTGTACTTTAACTCTTATATTCTAACTTATGTTTAAGTTTGTTACTTTAAAGTGTAACAGCATGTCAAAGACAGCTTTGTTTAAATTATTAATTTCTTTCAGACATAAGAAACTGCAGATGATGGAATCTTGAGCAAAAAAGGGGGCTGAAGAAACGCAGCAGGTCAAGCAGCATCTGTGGAGGGAATGGACAGGCGACCTTTCGAGTTGTGACCATTATTAAGACTGGATCTGAAGTCTAAAGACCGCCTTCAAACTGGGTCTGAAGAAGGATCGTAACCAGAAACATCGACTGTCCATTTCCTCCATAGATGCTACCTGACCCACTTAGTTCCTCCAAGACTTAATATTAATTATTTTCAGTAATTATGTGCAGGTTTCACAAATTCACAGCAATGTTAACTTCTCCATTAACATATGTTGCGACCAAGTATTTTGTTCATTTTGAGGGAGGTTTACAAACCTCTGAATAAAATCATTTTTGTTAATCTCATTAAATAGCCACCCATTATCTCAAGTCTATGAACACTTCCAGCCAACGATCTCCATCAGTTTGTCTGTTGTGTAATTAATGATTTAGGCAGGATTTATGAGGTGATTTTTGGTAGGCAGAGTGATGGAAACACCTGCTTGTCCTGATCCAGATACAATGTTGTAAATCACTTAGTCTTCATTTTGAAAGTATAATATAGTATACTAAAGATAAATGTGAGGTTATCCACTTTGGCAGCAAAAACAAGGGGGCAGATTATTATCTCAATGGGGTTAGGTTAGGTAAGGGGGAGGTGCAGCCAGACCAGGGTGTCCTTGTACACCGGTCACTGAAAGTTGGCGTGCAGGTACAGCAGGCAGTGAAGAAAGCTAATGGAATGTTGGCCTTCATAACAAGAGGATTTCTGTATAGGAGTAAAAAGGTTCTTCTGCAGTTGTATAGGGCTCTGGTAAGACCACATCTGGAGTATTGTGTACAGTTTTGGTCTCCCAATTTGAGGGAGGACATCCTTGTGATTGAGGCAGTGCAGCGTAGGTTCACGAGATTGATCCCTGGGATGGCGGGACTGTCATATGAGGAAAGATTGAAAAGACTAGACTTGTATTCACTGGAGTTTAGAAGGATGAGGGGGGTCTTATAGAAACATATAAAATTATAAAAGGACGGGACAAGCTAGATGCAGGAAAAATGTTCCCAATGTTGGGCGAGTCTGTAACAAACGCCCACAGTCTTAGAATAAAGGAGAGACCATTTGAGACTGAGGTGAGAAAAAACGTTTTCACCCAGAGAGTTGTGAATTTGTGGAATTCCCTGCCACAGAGGGCAGTGGAGGCCAAATCACTGGATGGATTTAAGAGAGAGTTGGATAGAGCTCTAGGGGCTAGTGGAATCAAGGGATATGGGGAGAAGGCAGGCACAGGTTATTGATTGGGGACGATCAGCCATGATCACAATGAATGGCGGTGCTGGATCGAAGGGCCGAATGGCCTACTCCTACACCTATTTTCTATATTTCTATGAAAGTAAATTTAGCCTCTAAATCCTCATGAACCTGAATATTGAAATCTATATCCTGGAACTATGATCTCCCAGTCAATGCCCCGGTTTAAATAGCTCAAAACTCGATCACACAGTGCACATAAATGTTGAATTTAAATTTGAAAAAATCAACAGGTAAATAACATTAGGGTGTTAAAATAATATTAATATCACCTATCCATATTCTCTAGGGATGCTGCCTGACCATCTGAATTACTCCAGCACTTTCTGTCTTTTTTGGTATACCAGCATCTGCAGTTTTTTGTTTCCACAAATAGCATTAGGGACTTACTGTAAACTATCTCCTTCCTGTATGTCTGACAAGCTAATGTGGTCATATCTGGTTTGAAATGCTCATGAAGATTATGTTACAGAAAATGTGAAGCCTACTTCAGTGTTACTTAACGGTCTCTAACCATTATGGGCCTGTCCCACTTAGGCGATTTTTCAGAGGTATATTATGGTCGCCTGAAAAACCGGGAACTGGAACGGCGACTGTCAGAGTGGAACACACACACACACACAAACACATCGCAAAGGCGGGGGCCAGGGCAAGTGGGAGAGCGCTGTCTAAAAAATTCCCATGGTGCAAAGCCAAGGAGATACAGACACACACCGCGATGAACAGGAAGGTAGGTACTGTAATTAAGATGGCTAGCACAGAGTATGGTAAGTCATTTAAAAGAGGGGGGGAGAGGGGGAGAAGGGGGGAGAAGGAGGGAGAAGGAGGGAGAAGGGGGGAGATGGAGTGGAGACAACTTTTAAGAAGCCAGAGATACACAGCTGTGAGGTTCGGCAGACTAAAAAGTACTTTTTACCTTATTTTCCCCCAATGAGCCAATGAAATTCACCGGTCAGCACCAGCTCCAACCTATGAGAACCTCCGAGAACCTTCGACCTCCTGGCAACCCACTAGGACCTTCTTGCGACCCACCTACGGTTCGAGAATTCACGCTTCTCTCCATGGCGACTTCATTCTAGCCGCCGCTAATTTTTCAACATGTTGAAAAATTCTCGGCGACCATAATAAGGCAGCGACTAGTTCCGAAAATGTGGGAACTCCTCACAACCATGAAGGCGACTCCCCGGCAACCACACGCGAACATGTGGCGATTATGTGGCGACTGCAAAGTCTCCTGCAGTCGCCTAAAAAGTCGCCTAAGTGGGACAGGCCCATTAGAGTGCGGGCCTGGGACCTGACAAAAATAGCCCTTTGTGACAACTCTTCCTTGGGCCCACTCATTGAGTAATAAAGTCATAGAATGATACAGTGTGGAAGCACAATCTTCGGCCCAACTTGCCCACACCAGCTACACTCTTCCCACCAGCTTGCGTTTGGTTCATATCCCTCCAAACCTGTGCTATCCGTGTACCTGTCTGTTTCTTAAATGTTGGAATAGTCCCTGCCTCAACTACGAAGGAAATAGGCGACGTTTCGGGCCGAACCCCTTCTTCAGACTGATGGGGGTATCCCCACTGATGGGGGTATCCCCACCCCCCATCAGTCTGAAGAAGGGTTTCGGCCCGAAACGTCGCCTATTTCCTTCGCTCCATAGATGCTGCTGCACCCGCTGAGTTTCTCCAGCATTTTTGTGTACCTTCGATCTTCCAGCATCTGCAGTTCTTCCTTGAATACCTTCTCTGGCAGCTTGTTCCATACACTCACCATCCTTTGAGTGAAAAAACACTCAGATTCCTATAAAATCCTATCAAATCCTTTCCCCTTCACCTAAAACCTATGTCCTTTGGTTCTACTCCTGAACATCAAGGCCTTGTGTGCTCACCATAGGCTTTATAAGCTATTCAGGATCACACAACTCCTTGGACCTTGTGTGTCTGTGAATTTTGGAAAAGAAGGACTCAGGGAAAAAAGTCTTTCTGTTTACCTTTGGTAACACAATTCAATTTCTGGGTCACAAAATAAATAGTTTTTTTGTGATGGCATGAAATAATTTGCAGTCACAAACCTAAATATTTGTTTGAAACGAAAAGCTGCAAAGATTATTTGTTTAAATGCATTTCCATCATCCGAGATGACAATATAAAATTGGCTGCAAATCAAAGACCTTCATGGAATGGACTTGAGGGTTTTTCAAAAGTCAATTGCATCCTTGACTTGTGAAAAGAGGCCATTTCCTTAATAACACAGAGTGTACTTCCACAGGAACCATCACTTCTGTTACTGTCTCTGGGAGTAACACACACATGTTACTAGTAGCAGCCAACTATTTTCCCATTGAACTGATGGGTCAAATGTTGAAGAGTACTGAATGCTTCATGAAAATGTATTACAGCAATACATTAAAACAGTCATAAGCTAAAGATATTTGCTTGTGACTCTCTTTAAAGATAGTTTTTCACTTTAGAACACATATTTTATATGGTAAATGTAGGGTAATATGAATAATAGATATTGACAGTCCAATGGGAGGTACCCACAGTATATTAGGCCCATAAGCTTGTCATAATTACCATTTTATTTTCCCATTAATGCAGTTTTCATAATATGAGATTCTTAATGTACAGGAACCATTCAGATATGAAGGCTTTGCCATTCTGAGGCTTAAAGCTTTAAATCATAATCTTGATTGTTCATTCCACACTGTAAGACCTGCCTTACATTCCAATGTTAATTCTTCAGTTTGCCTGGGTTTCAACAACTAAGTTACAGAGAAAGGTTGAATAAGTTAGGTCTTTATTCTCTGGAGCGCAGAAGGTTAAGGGGGGACTTGATAGAGGTCTTTAAAATGATGAGAGGGATAGACAAGAGTTGATGTGGACAAGCTTTTCCCTTTGAGAATAGGGAAGATTCAAACAAGAGGACATGACTTCAGAATTAAGGGACAGAAGTTTAGGGGTAACATGAGGGGGAACTTCTTTACTCAGAGAGTGGTAGTGGTGTGGAATGAGCTTCCAGTGGAAGTGGTGGAGGCAGGTTCGTTGGTATCATTTAAAAATAAATTGGATAGGCATATGGATGAGAAGGGAATGGAGGGTTATGGTATGAGTGCAGGCAGGTGGGACTAAGGGAAAATAATTGTTCAGCACGGACTTGTAGGGCCGAGATGGCCTGTTTCCGTGCTGTAATTGTTATATGGTTATATAGTTTCGACACTTGGGCAAAAGATGAGAATGAAGAACATTATTTTATCAGCATTCAATAGCCTTGTCTGCTTGCACCAACATTCTTTGCTGTAACTATTTATGATGCTCTATGTATGGCAGGAATTAATATTGTTCTTCAGAAATGTTCAAATGGTCCAACTTAAATTCAGGTACAATAATACATTTTTCAGTTTAATTATAATCCGATGCACTTATCAAATTGATTCATTGTTCTGAATCATCATTTTGAGTTCATTCCCTGGTGAGTTGCAGTTCTGGTCTCTCAGCTAAAAGGAAAGTTGTCATTGAGTTGGAAAGAGTAAAAAAGAGATTCATCAGGATGTTACTTGGACTTGGTTAGAAAGACGGCTGTGGTGGCCAAATCAATTGATATTTTTAAGGCGGAGATTGGCAGATTCTTGATTGGTATGGGTGCCAGGGGTTATGGGAAGAAGGCAGGAGAATGGGGTTGAAGGAAGATAGATCAGCCACGATTGAATGGCAGAGTAAACTTGATTGGTCGAATGGCCTAATTCTGCTTCAATAACTTATGAGGTGGTGAATGCGTGGAACGCGCTGCTGGGGGTGGTAGTGGAGGCTAATATGATAGTGGCATTTAAGAGACTTTTAGATAAGCATGTAGATATGCAAGTAATGGAGGAAAATTGATTATCTGTAGGCAGATAAGAATTGGTCTTGGCATCATGCTCGGCACAGATGCCTTGAGCCAAAGAGCCTGGTCCTGTACTGTTCTATGTTCTATATTCTCTGTTAAGTCAGACAATCTACACTTAAGTGAGGGGAGAACTAATGAACTGGTACATTAGATAATATAGCAGAAATTAACATGGTTGTAATTTAGACATTTCTACCACATGTGACATTAACAATGGTAATATGACTGTTTGGTTCAATTACAATGTCATTCTTTTATCTTTACAAGTCAAAGTGTAAGAGATAAAACCAGCAGTTTAAGTAATTTGTCCAAATTATTTTCACTATCCTGAAAGTTGATGTTTTACTTAGATGTCCAGGCAATAACACTTTCAAAAGTGCAGACTTACTGACAACTTGAATCTTAAAACTAAAAAAAAGAAAGGTGAATGGATCTCAACATGATCAGAGCCTCATCACAGTTAAAGACTTGTTATAGCACCTGTTTATTTTGCTCAACCCCTCTTCATTAATAGCCACTGATCCATATCACAGGCACCTCAAGTCACTTTACACAAAGTGACAAATGAACTCAGGTCTCAGGAAACCTTTCTAACCCCTTCACTCCATAAGATATAGTGCATGACCAAACAACAGGCAGATCCCCCATCACACGTTAATACAAGAATGCGCATTCATTCATTTTAACCCCCCTCGGGCACTGGTTTAGAGATATCTATCATGGTGGAATTAGAGGATGAGGATAGGGGACTGGTCCAAGTGAAACAATGGGCAATGGTGAGCAAGGTAACTGGTGATGTCATCAAGAGCATGTAATTGCTTGGTTAGAAGGGTCAGGACACTTTGCCTTACAGGCACAAAAGATAGATGTTTAAGTAATTATTCAAACAAAGCACACCGAGATCAGAAAATGACCTGAAGAATGAGATTTCTATCCATTTCCAATTTACCTTCAGTATTTTTTAACTCCAGGTCTATGTTTATCTACATATACCTACAATATTTTATTTAATATCACTAGGAATGTAACTGATGCAGAGGAAATTCATCCTTGATAATAAGTAGTAAATGTGCAATGTAGCAGTGTATTTTTATTGTACCCTCGTTGTGTAATTCTGTTCCATTTTAGTCAATGAGTTATGGCAAAGGCAGTATGTTAGCAAATGTACTTAGCAAGATTAGGAATGGTAAATTAATTTTGATAAGTAATTGAAAATTACTTCTTGGTAAACATTAGGGGAGTTCAGGCTCTTATTTAAGCAATTCTTAAACAAACCAGAAAAATGTTCAAAAGACTATTGTTGCCAATACAATTCCTCCTCAGCGTCCACACTCAGAAAGTGGGATGACATAGAACGAGTATGTGCAGGTGATCAAGGGCCGAAGGGCCTGTTTCCATGCTGTATCTCTAAAACTAAAACTAAACTAAATTAAACTGCATTGGATCAGACTGATTATTTATATCATGGTACGAAAGAAATTAAAAGTGATAGGCGATAATAGAAATGAGTGTAAAAGTAAAAAGTGTATGATGATAAACACAAATTCACATAAATAATTTATTGCTCCGGCATAAATCAATTACTGGACATTTTTTTTCTCAACGGGTAGAATGAATTATCGCAAACAAAATAACAAAGCACAACTGTTTTACAGCTCCGGCTGATTGAATTCCCTGCATACTGAACACAATAAAGAACAGTGCTCTATGTAAATCATCTAGTTTAATTTAGTTTAGTTTATTATTGGCAAGTGTACTGAGGTACAGTGAAAAACTTTTGTTTGCATACTGTCCAGTCAAAGAAAAGATTATACATAATTACCAACAAGCTATCCACATGATTCAGATAAAGGTACAAAATTTAGTGCAAGATAAAGTCCGATTAAAGATAGTTCTCCAGTTAAAGATAGTTAAAAGGTCTCCAATGAGGTAGATGGGAGGTCAGGACTGTACTTTAGCTGATGGATTTAAGAGAGAGTTAGATAGAGCTCTAGGGGCTAGTGGAGTCAAGGGATATGGTGAGAAGGCAGGCACGGGTTATTGATAGGGGACGATCAGCCATGATCACAAAGAATGGTGGTGCTGGCTCGAAGGGCAGAATGGCCTCCTCCTGCACCTATTTTCTATGTTTCTATGTTTCTATGATGACAAGGCGGTGCATTTGCCTGATAACAGCTGGAAAGTAACTGTCCCTGAATCTGGTGGCATGTAGTTTCAAACTTCTTAACCTCTTGCCTGATAGTAGGAAGGACATTATTGCCATAGAGGGAGTGCAGAGAAGGTTCACCAGACTGAAGGTTCACCAGACTGATTCCTGGGATGTCAGGACTGTCTTATGAAGAAAGACTGGATAGACTTGGTTTATACTCTCTAGAATTTAGGAGATTGAGAGGGGATCTTATAGAAACTTACAAAATTCTTAAGGGGTTGGACAGGCTAGATGCAGGAAGATTGCTCCCGATGTTGGGGAAGTCCAGGACAAGGGGTCACAGCTTAAGGATAAGGGGGAAATCCTTTAAAACCGAGATGAGAAGAACTTTTTTCACACAGAGAGTGGTGAATCTCTGGAACTCCCTGCCACAGAGGGTAGTCGAGGCCAGTTCATTGGCTATATTTAAGAGGGAGTTAGATGTGGCCCTTGTGGCTAAGGGGATCAGAGGGTATGGAGAGAAGGCAGGTACGGGATACTGAGTTGGATGATCAGCCATGATCATATTGAATGGCGGTGCAGGCTCGAAGGGCCGAATGGCCTACTCCTGCACCTAATTTCTATGTTTCTATGTTTCTATGTAGTAGAGGGGACAGGAGGGAGTTACCAGTGTGAGACTGGTCCTTGATTATTCTGGCTGCCTTGCCAAAGCAGTGTGAAGTGTGGATGGAGGCAGCATGAAGTGAACGATTAAATCGACCTGCAATCACAATCCTGCAGGATCTTGGCAGTTATCCTTCTAAATTTGATTAGATGTTAATCTTAAATCTGTGAGATGATCAACTGTAACCATGCTTCAAAGACACAATAAATCTAATAGAAAATTATCCGTTATATTTCTGTGATCAGCACGCCTCTCTTAATGTTTCTGTGGGTCAGGAGAAGTTTGGTGGACCTGAACAGTTGAGTTATTTATTATCCCACAATGCCTCCTTGGATTGCATCACCAGACTACACTCGCAACCTGCTAGAATCATTACAACTGCACAATCTACTTAATATATTTTACAAATATGCAATTGGGACTGGCTGGAAGCGCTCATATTCCATTTCAAGTATATGTGCCCTTTTTACAGCAATATCAAGTTACAACTGACTGAATGTACAATAAATTATTTGGGTATACAGATTATACTAGCACAATAAAATAAATTAACAAATATCTTTATGAATCTCCATTCCTATACTGGTACATAAAATGCAGGATTTATTTACAAGTGAGTACACAACACCTATTTTCTGCAGTTTCTGTAAATAAGACATCGCAATTCATGACAAGTTGTGACTGAATCTTAACAGGTTGGTCTGTCCAAAATATATGTTCTTTGAAATTTGGTCACCTCGATCATTTAATGCTGTGGATCTAGAATTTGATTCCAGTAATGATTGTTCATCTTAGAGATGTTGTGGGTTTTTGAATTTTAGACAAAGTGCATGTGAGTGTTGGTTGTGAAGCCAATGAACCAATGAACAGTTTCAGGTGGTGTTCTCTGTGTTTAAATTGAATAATCATATTGACTGTTTAAATGAAACCAAAAAGAACCATCAAACAACATCTTCTCTGGAGTGAGGATGATTTGGTTCAACTATAGATTTTAAGATGACTGGGGCAGCATGGTGGTGCAGCGGTGGTGCTGCTGCCTGAGGGACCCGGGTTTGATCCTGACTACGGGTGCTGCCTCTATGGAGATTATACGTTTTCCCTGTGACCAGCGTGGGTTTTTTCCGAGATCTTTGGTTGCATCCCACCCTCCAAAGACGTACAGGTTTGTAAGTTAATTGGCTTGGTATAAATGTAAATTGTCCCAAGTGTGTATACAATAGTGCTATTGTGTAGGGATCGCTGGTCTGCACGGTCTTGGTGGGCCAAAGGGCCTGTTTCCATGTTGCATCTCTAAACTAAACTAATGTTGTATCTCTAAACTAAACTAAACAAGATTGGAACTGCAAACTCTTCCATAGATGGAGCAGTGGTGGCTGAAGGGGCAGATAGTTAGCTTGTGAGGTGATGTGCTCCTTCTTCTGCTTATGAAGACCCCTGGCTTCTTCTGAGGCAGAGTTTTGAGGTTCTCAATACATCCCAAATGCTACTCCATATTTGATCATGAGCTAGAGGTTCTAATGAGTCAATTGGAGTGTTAGACTTCAAGAACGCATTGAGAACATCATTAATCTTTTACCCTGTCTGCCTCATATTTTCTCTCCACCACATGGTGTGAAATAGAATGCTAGTTTTGGGAGTTTGGTATTGCACATGCAAACGACATAATCAACTGAGAGCAACTTGGGTCTTAAGGATAGGATGTTGGCCTGGGAAAGGATGCTGAAAGGGGATCTTTAGGGGAGGGGTTAGTTTGGTATTATTTTTCCAGTGGGTCAAGATGCTTATAGGTAGCCCAAGCAGCTGCTAACTTTGCTTTATACTTTATTATTACATGTGGCATGTCATGGTGAAATTCGTTATTTTGCATACCCATACACAAAGTATGCAAAGAGTATAGAGTAGACAAAAACACTGGAGAAACTCAGCAGGTGAAGCAGCATCTATGGAGCGAAGGTAATAGGCAACGTTTCGGGTTGAAACCCTTCTTCAGACTGAAGAACCCGAAACGTTGCCTATTTCCTTCGCTCCATAGATGCTGCCTCATCCGCTGACTTTCTCCAGCGTTTTTGTCTACCTTTGATTTTCCAGCATCTGCAGTTCCTTCTTAAACAAAGAGTATAGGGTGCCTACAAAGTGTTCAATGTAGTCCCCAATGGTCCCCCTTTGTTCTCGGAGGCCCCCCTCTAGCTGAGTTACTCCAGCTTTTTGTGTCTATCTTCGGTTTTAAAGCAGCACCTGCAGTTCATTCCTACACATAGACACAAAAAGTTGGAGTGACTCAGCGGGTCAGGCAGCATCTCTGGAGAGAAGAAATAGGTGATGTTTCGGGTCGAGACATTTCTTCAGGCTGAGAGTCAGTGCCCCTGAGTTAGTCCAGCTTTTTGTGCCAATCTACGATATCAAACCATTCATTGGCCTCTAAAAGCTGTGACTGGGGAATTCATAAAATCTATTCAAGCTTTAAAGGTGATGGTGTACAGTGTATAGACTCTGAAATAAATTAGGTACTGCAGCTTTAATGGCGATATGCTTACTGTGTGATATTGAAAGTGATGAGTGAAAAGTTGCATGAGTAATGAAAAACAGCTAGGGTCAAATACTAAGTTTCTTCATCAGTCTGTACTGTACATCTCAACACTCCAGCAACAAGCCCCTCGGGTCTTGTTGTGGTGGAGCAATTATTTATTTGACAGGTAAGGAGCAGTGTCATGGGACGTGCTTATTCTGGACCTGCATAACCCAGGGGTCAAAAGATTGACAGCAAAAGTGACAATGGGACTAACTGGCTGTTCAAGATAATTAGCTACTTATTGTGCTTAATCACTTCATTATCTGCCAATTTCTACCGGTTGTGTTAAAAGATACAATACAAAGCCGGAATAATTGAATGCATGCCCTGCAGAAGTGAATTCTGAAGAACATGTAATACGAGTGAGTACTCCTGCTGATCAGAAAAGAGCAAGCTAAATTCGATCTATGGTGCAGGCTGGAAAACATATAGCACAACACCTCAAGTAAATTCAATGTTTAAGGTAGACAAAAATGCTGGAGAAACTCAGCAGGTGAGGCAGCATCTATGGAGCGAAGGAAATAGACAACGTTTCGGGTCGAGACCCTTCTTCAGATGTATACTTTGCTTCGAGCCTGTTTTCAATGATGAAGAGACTCAATCATACTAAAAAAAAACTAGTGCTGCAATCAACATGGATTGCAATCAACACGCCTTCGCCAAAACTTGCCACAATGAACATATAGAAATCTATCATGTTTATAGCCGATCTCCAAATATTTATTTTATGTTGACATAAGAGGCTGCAGATGCTGCTTTGCAAAAAAAAAGATTCAAATTGTTGGAATAACTTAGCGGGTCAGGCAACATCTCTGGGGAAGGTGGATTGGTGATATTTTGGGCCGTGACCCTTCTTCAGACTGATCATTCCTGAGCCGAAACGACAGCTATCCATGATCTCCAGAGATGCTGCCTGACCTGCTGGGTTACTGCTAAGATAAATTTATCGTGTTTTTTTTATTCTTAATTATCCAAAATTAGAACAAAGTGCTGTGTTTATTTACCACCTTTCACAGAGAAAAATGTCAAGGCGTAGAGGCGCATTGAAAACAAAATGGACATCATGCCAAAGTAATAAATAACAGAAGAGGTGACTAAAATAAAGTCCTGTGGGTTTGAGGGGCCACCTTAGCATGGGAATTCCTGCACAAAAGCAAGGACACTTGTACTGAGATGATGGGTAGGGTCTGGATGGTGGAATGATTAAATTATGGAGTGTTTGGAAGTGGTGACTGTTGGTGTAGAGGTGAGTATATATCAATTTCACGTAGAAAAGATGTGTGGGGCAATTTTTTTACTTGACACAGTGGGTGTTAGCAACATGTTTCCAGGGATGGTGGTGGAGACAGTGGCATTTAAGAGGCTTTTGGATAGGTACATGAATATGCAGGAACTGGAGGGATATGGATTATGTGAAGGCAGAGGAGATTAGTTTAACGGCATCATGTTTGACACAGACGTTATAGATCGAAGGGCCTGTTCCTGTGCTGCAGTGTTCTATGTTGATCCAGGCAACGGCAGTTCAACTAAGATGAACAATATTGGATAGACATTCTTATCCGAAGGTGTGTACACTTCTGGCAAAGTGTTCAGAGCTATGGGATAAAGGATGTTGAGATTAGTTGCTAGGGATAACTTGCCTGACCTGTTGAAATTATTTCTGTGATGTGGCAGAGGAAGAAGTCTTATTGAAGCTATTTAAAAGCAGTCACGGGAAAGGTGACCATTGATTTGAGAGAAAATGGCACACCAAGGACTGTAGAAAAGAAGGAGGTTTGTGATTGTAGAATCATAGGAACATAGAAAATAGGTGGAGTAGGCCATTCGGCCCTTCGAGCCTGCACCGCCATTCAATACGATCATGGCTGATCATCCAACTCAGTATCCTGTACCTGCCTTCTCTCCATACCCCCTGATCCCTTTAACCACAAGGGCCACATCTAACTCCCTCTTAAATATAGCCAATGAACTGGCCTCAAATACCTTCTGTGGCAGAGAATTCCAGAGATTCACTACTCTCTGTGTGAAAAATGTTTTTCTCATCTCGATCCTAAAAGATTTCCCCCTTATCCTTAAACTGTGACCCCTTGTTCTAGACTTCCCCAACATCGGGAACAATCTTCCTGCATCTAGCCTGTCCAACCCCTTAAGAATTTTGTAAGTTTCTATAAGATCCCCCCTCAATCTTCTAAATTCTAGCGAGTACAAGCCGAGTCTATCCAGTCTTTCTTCATATGAAAGTCCTGACATCCCAGGAATCAGTCTGGTGAACCTTCCTGTACTCCCTCTATGGCAAGAATGTCTTTCCTCAGATTAGGAGACCAAAACTGTACGCAATACTCCAGGTGTGGTCTCACCAAAACCCTGTACAACTGCAGTAGAACCTCCCTACTCCTATACTCAAATCCTTTTGCTATGAATGCTAACATACCATTCGCTTTCTTCACTGCCTGCTGCACCTGCATGCCTACTTTCAATGACTGGTGTACCATGACACCCAGGTCTCGTTGCATCTCCCCTTTTCCTAATTGGCCTAATTGTCAGATATTTAGAAGAGCAGAGGGCAGGATTGTGCTTTTCCAGAGGAGGGGTGACAACAGCAGTTTTGAAAGGAAGAATCTGAGTAGATGGAGCCAATTTAAAATATCAGTATGAGGACCAGGTAGTCAGATTTGGTGATCGGCAGTTTTGTAGGAATAGGGTCAAAAGAGTAGCTGGTGGTTTTATGAACAACATTACCATGGATGAGGCATGCTCATGGGAATGCGCGAAGGAAACCAGAGAAGGAAATAACATTCAAAGTAGGACAGGTGGATAGTTGGCTGAGAAAAGGGCCATGGGCAGGACAGGTTCAGCCTCAGCTGAATGGTGTACATCAGTCAGTTAGACTGTGATTCACTGTGAAGTCTAACCGCCAGAAATGAATGCATCTGCTGCTCAGCGGCCTCAGCTAGTTTTCTACATTACCCAACACAAAATGTCATCCTGTAACAAATCTATAGAGGAAATTAAAGGAGTCATGTTTCCTAGTTTGGCAGATAAATCGGAAAAAGTGAAATTTAACAAATAACTTGAAACATTACGTTATTAAAAGCAAGCTTATATATTTTTCATTTTGAACAGAGTTTCACTCCTGCTACCCAGCCAAGGCCGTTTCTTTCAACGTGGGTGGGCTTGGGAAACTGTAACTGTGTCAGTAGCTTATCTATCATCATACTTGACCTAGAGGCAAAATAGAATCATATATTGGCTGAAATAAGTAGAAGCTTTTTAAACCGTGGAACGTAAGAAATCCCAAGAGGTTGCACAGTCGTCAAATGTCTATTTTGGGCCAGATATGTTTCACATTGTTAGGACAATGCCACATACATTTTCTGCTATCCCACCCACTTAATAACAAACTGTCTGTAGGTACACACTCGTGGAATAACAGGGGTTTTTTTAGTCACAGAAATTTTTTTTGGAAGACAGCAGAGCCTTCTTTGGAACATGTTGATATCCACAGGGATCACCAAACAGAGAAAAAAATATATATAAAGAGAACCACCAGCATTTAGCCCTTTAAACAACAGCAAAGCTGGTACTTATGCACTGTCAACGTTGGAAATCCTGGACTTACCAACAGATTTGGAGTGCTAAATTTGTCACTCTTCCTCTGTCAGATGCCAGTCATGTTGAGATCTCCCAGCATTGCACTGGGGAGTAATCTCATGGATTCTGTGCCAGGTTAGATGTAGATTTGAAGGAAAAATGAGCTAGATACTTCACCGCTCTAATTTAAAAAAATTGCTTTAGTTTACTGTTTCTGATTATATGTGCACTTTAGTTAGATATATTTTTTATATTTTAAATAAATTACATTTGGTGGTAATTCTCTTTGGAAGACTAGGAATATACATCTGGCCCTTTACAATTAAAAGTATTATTCTTAGGCCATGAAAACATGAAAAAAATAATTTGCATGTTAGCAATATTGATCAATGAACTAATTTGTCCACTATGAAGATTATTTCAATGGAAGTGGCAGCCAATTTCAGCTCCTATATTTTATATTTTACACATTTAGCCAATTTCTAATGCAAACATAATTGAACTGTGTTTACATTGTACAGCTTTAGAGATGAATGAGTTTTATATCCAATAACTTTTTGCAATTCATGATAATTTTAATGTTATTTTGCTTAGGATTAGTATTCATACCCCAATTCTGAAGGTTGCAAATTTGATTCCCATTACAATCACATAACTTGAGTTGACACTTTTATGCCCATTTGAGAGACTAATGCATGATCGGAGGTGATAATAAACATTCAGGCAGATGTGAAATATTTTATTTGAACCATTCAACTAAGAGTAACAAGTTCCCTGAATATTCTGATCAACATTCAAACTTCAGCTAGTGATGCCAAGATCATAATGTAGCCAACTTTGCAAAATGTACATGTTAAACACTTTTGTTTCTCACAAAAAGTAAAACGCAAAGTGCTGGAGTAACTCGGCAGATCAGGAAGCATCTCTGGAGGACATGGATAGGCAATGCTTTGGATTGGGACACTTCTTCAGACTACAGAAGAGTCCTGACCTGAAATATCACCTATCCATGTCCTCCAGAGATGCTGCCTGATCCCCCCCCCCCCCCCCCCCCGAGATACTCCAGCACTTTGTGTTTTATTCAAGATTCCAGCATCTGTAGTTCCTTGTGTCAACATCTTGGTTTTTTGTGCACTGTAAATAGATTGCATCCAGGGTACTGTAGTTTCCAACAGCTCAAGAGATTAAACGCCACATATGGGAAACGGTATTTTAGAGTTTGAGTTTAGAGGTAGCATGGAAACAGGCCCTTCAGTCGTCCATTGATCACTTGTACATTAGTTCTATGTCCTACACACTGGGGGCAATTTACAGAAGCCAATTAACCTACAAACCTGCAGGTCTTTGGTATGTGGGAGAAAACCCATGCGGTCACAGAGAGAACCTACATACTCTGCACTAGACAACACCTGAAGTTAGAGCTTTTGTACATTGTAATTAGTATATATGTAATTCATGCAGAATAATGACAAGATTTAATCCAATGCACCAAAGTGAAACTATCCTAAACACGCTTGTCTGGATTCAAACCATTTTGATGATGTATCAAAGGGTCGCCAATCCCTTTGCAAAAGTATTCCACTAAATCACAGCATTTCAAATAGATTGGGAGAATGGTCGGGGGGCGGGGTTGGTGGGGGGGGGGGGGGAGGGGGTTCAAACAAGATTACTCTGTTACTTTTCACAGGACAGAACATATTTTTGAGGTAATTTACTATCATAATCCATTCTGAGACCAGTTAGCAAAAGAGAAAAGAAGAATTCTGTTAAGGGCCAATCCTGAAAAATGTTTTTTTTTGCTCCTGACTAAGTGAATTTCCTCTTCACAGGAATCAACTGTGCAGCATATGTGAACTTAGAAAAACTGAAGTATTATGAGTTTTCATGATGTTTTGTTTTGAAAGTCTGCACAGCAGAATTCTCACAGGGATCTGCATTTAATCTCAGCATCTATCTGTGTGGCTCAGTGTGTGTGGATATTAAATTCCCACAATGCTTGTATTAAATTAACCCGTTAGTTGATATATATCCAGAATACTGCGTTTCTGATAATGTTGGATTGAAACTACATTATTATACAGAGGGTTCAAATAATTATTCAACAGATTAAGTTGTTGCTGAAAACATGAAGTCCCTCAATGCAGAAAATAAAGTATTGTAAAAGCCTTGCTAGCAAGTAATTGAGAAGCTTGCACAGTATCTCGAACAAGTCCAAAAATGTGACAAACAAATGCAAGGGGGATTACCACTTAGTAAATCCAAAAAGAGCTTTTGTACAGAAGTACAAAGTAACAGAGTGGAAAGAACTTATTTTTGCTTCATCCGCCGTCTACTTCAGGGGACTATACATTTTATGTGGACATCTGGTCTACTGGACCTTGAAAACAATTTCTAGTTATTTTACTGGCTGTAGTCTTTCCAAGTGGCTCGGGGCAGCTCATTTGTGATGATCATTAGCTGCATTTAATTAGCTTCAAATGTGCTGCTCATTGTGGATGCTACTTTCATGTGGTGTGAAGTGCACTGACGACATTTGAACTTGCTGAGAGAGTAGGTTACATTTGTTGGAATGGCTTCTTTTTCACACAATTAGAGAGAATTAGAGAAATCCAGAAGAAGTTAAGGTCCCGCTGCTTTTGCACTTAGTTTTGAAGCTAACTCAAACCAAAATAACATTTTACTTTTCATTTGGAAGAAAATATAATAAAATATATTTATTAGTTATCGTTTCTCTCCTTTCTACACCACACATATATTTATTTTGCTGTTGCTTCAATCTATTCTATTTTGTTTAGAATCCTGGCTGAACAGGAGGGGGGCAGGGCAAGGACGGGCGTTGTTTGGAGTGAATCAGATTAAATTTGTGTGTGATTCTGGGCGTCAATGCTTAAATCTGCACTTAAAGCATTTTAGAGTTCTGTATCTCATTGCCAAAATAAAAACAAAATAATGTGAATTAGATGAACCTGTTTAATGACAAGTAATATCTGGCTAATAAATAGGTTAAACTCCTTCACACGGAGAATGTTCTTTGTGAATGAACAGAATAATATTTTTCCTGTAATAATTAAGAAACCACCTTATTATAGAAATTAACATTAAACATTTACTGCTTAGTTTGTAAATATCAATGAAATGCACCTCAAAGTTTAATGGAAACCTGTGCCTCTGGCCATAAACAATTTCATTTCTGTATTTTCCCCTTATTTTCCCAAACATATTAACCTAGTTTTCCCCTGAAAAGCAATCGTTCAGAACTAAATATTTGATTTGCATAATTTAACGTTTTAGAGGAATATGGGCCCAACACGGGCAGGTAGGACTAGTGTAGATGGGGCATCATGGTCGGCATGGACAAGTTGGGCCAAAGAGCCTGATTCCGTGTAGGAATGAGAATTAACCTATGATGAGCGTTTGTCAACACTGGGCCTAAGAATGAGGGGGGACCAGGGGTGGAAGATTACAACCTTCAAGTGGTCCGCCCTGTTTCGACGAATGCAATCAACCCGGTGTGCACAATCAAATAAGATCAAATGGAACAAATTGTCTTCCAACTTTAGATTGTGCACACTATACGCAAGAAGAAGAAGAAGGGGGGACCTCAATGAAACATACAGAAAAGTGAAAGGCTTGGATGGAGTGGATGTAGAGGGGATGTTTCCACTAGTGGGAGAGTCTAGGACTAGAGGTCATAGCCTCAGAATTAAAGGACGTTCTCAGAGGGTGGTGAATCTGTGGAGTTCTTTGCCACAAAAGGCTGTGGAGGCCAAATTAGTGGATATTTTAAAGTGTTTGAGGTTATGGGGAGAAGGCAGGAGAATGGGGTTAGGAGGGAGAGATAGATCAGCCATGATTGAATGGTGGAGTACTCTTGATGGGCCAAATGGCCTAATTCTACTCCTTTCACTTATGACCTTATGACTCTATAATAGTCATCATCCTAAACCAAAACTGCATAAACAATTCCAAGGGATTGTTTATTCTCAGTTAACTTATGCCCATTTCTTCATCTGGTTTCTGAAAATGGCAATGCTAGTCTAAATAGAAGGATAAACACAAAAAGCTGGAGTAACTCAGCAGGACAGGCAGCACCTCTGGAGAGAAGGAATGGGTGATGCTTGGGGTCGAGACCCTTAGTTTTAGTTTTAGAGATGGAGATGCAGCATGAAAACAGGCCCTTCGGCCCATCAAGTTCACACTGATCATCGATCATCCTTAACACTGGAAAAGTAAATGTTATTTAAAGGTAAACTACTGTGGTAATTAGACAATATCTTCATGACAAATTGATTAGCACACCACATTGAATATGATGCCAAGTTGAACTAATCTCACGTGATCCAGATCCCTGCATTAATGAAATGGGCATGACAGATTCCTCGAAAATCAAAGACAACATAAGAAAAAACTAAAAATCTTTAAAAACTATCTTGGAAATACAAAATTTTGGGGAAGAAAACAGCTTGGTGTCTATCTTTTCTCACATAAAAGATGGCTGACTTTGTAGCATCTTTGAAAGATATGGAATGAATCTTGACAATGCAGCATCTTAGGTTAAATGCTCAGTTGATCATGAATTTAATGGTAGAAGGGAGTACACCGCAATTATGTTGTTAATTGCCCCTGTGACCTGGGATACGAAACAAAAAAAAACAACAAAAAAAGTTCCGCTCCTCGGTAACTTCAGTTGTGCAGATGGGTGGAGAAAAACAAAAACAGGTTCTGAATAATCCATGATGATAACATTAGTCAAATAACTTGGTGACACTTTATGAATTATACCAATCAAAAAGGGAGGGATAAGGTAAAGCTTAAAAATAAATGGTTTTATATGTCCATATTTAAATAATTTCAGAAGTAACAATACACTTAATTACTGTTGTTTCTCTGCATTCCCCTTAATGTCTCCCTTTTCCAGCTTAATTTAATTATCACCTTCTCTAAAACAATAATCCCTTTAATGATTAACAATATATAGATCTGGTCAGGAATAAGTAAAAATGTGCTGATTATTTGTCTAAAACCCACATTTTAATGAAAAGAAAAATCAGTCTTGCAATCTTCTTTTGATTCCACTCTCCAAAACATCTTACTGAAAAATAAGAGCATTGCTTTAAACACAGATTCATAACAAAAAGTTCCTGTACTATTCCACTAAAATTTCTAGTACTAGAATTCTCGTATTAATGGCAAGTGTTCATTTGTACAAGCATGGGTTTCCCACTGACACCTAGAATATAAGTAAGATGATGTCAAACTGAAAAAAAGATACAAAGTGCTGGAGTGACTCGGCGGGTCAGTCAGCATCTCAGGAGGATATGGATAGGTGCCGTTTTGGTTTGGAGCCCTTGTTCAGTCTTAAGAAGAATCCTGACCCAAAGCATCGCCTATGTTCTCTGGAGATGTTGCCTGATCCACTGAGTTATTTCAGCACTTTGTGATTTATTTTGTAAACCAGCATCTGTAGTTCCTTGTGTCTACTGTTAGCAGGGGTGTAGGTTGCTAATTAGTGTCTGTACCACATGATTGAAGTATAATTTGCCGTAATTTATACAAAAGAAATGTTTGGCAGAGGCACCAAAGGAAGAAGACAGCGTTGGGAGGAAGCACAGAAAACAAGCACGTAGTTCTTTGCTGCCAACATTCAATCATCCTCCGATCAGTTACAGCAAAGGAAAGTACAACTGCAGGTTCTCCATGGGAGGAAGTTACAAAACTTTGTGTGTCAAGTGTAGGAAGCTGATATTAGCTGCACCTGCCACCTCTCTCACCCCTGAACTGATGATGGAGGATGTCCACTGACCTGATGTTGACAGACAAGTTAACACAGTTGTAAATCTGCTTTTATTTTTTTAGCATCTTGAGCCCAACGTTACTAACACTGTTTAAAATCAACACCCCAAAAAACAACACAGAAGTCAATGAACATTGTGTGGAAAACATTGCAATGGCTGCAGTTATAACTCACACCACGGAAGGTGTTTGTAGTTGTTGGAGGTTAGTGTAATGTATTCAACTATCCTCAACTGTTTCTTTCATGACTTTCCATCCAACATAAAATTAAGTGGAGATTTTGTTGAAGACTGCGCAATGTTCAGTTCCATCGAAACCTCATGCTGCCAAACCTCAACAACATTCAGATTTGCTGCTAAATATCAAGTAATTTTTATGCTACTAAAGGGCTAACCAATGGTCATCCCCAAGAAGAATTGATTTAACCACTAACCCATAACATTCAATGGCATTCCCAATGCCCCCCATAAATAGCTGGAGGTTCACCATTGACTAGAAACACAAATGGACCAGCCACATACATGCTGCGGCAACTGGTGCATGTCAGCGGGTGGTTCCTGCTGTGAGTGCCTTACCTCCTGGCACTCTTATGCCCCGGTCCCACTTAGGAAACCTGAACGGAAACCTCTGGAGACTTTGCGCCCCACCCAAGGTTTCCGTGCGGTTTCCGGAGGTTCCTGGAGGTTTTTGTCAGTCTCCCTACCTACTTCCACTACCTGCAACCTCCGGCAACCACCTGCAACCTCCAGGAACCGCACAGAAACCTTGGATGGGGCGCAAAGTCTCCAGAGGTTTCCGTTCAGGTTTCCTAAGTGGGACAGGGGCATAATGCTACAATGCACAAATTAGAAGCACTATTTAATATTTTCCACTTGCTTGAATGAGTGCAACACCAACAACACACACAGACCTGACACCATCCAGGACAAATAAGCATGTTTGATTTGTGTTCTGTTAACACATCCCCTCCAAACTAAAAATTCATTCTCTGCTGCGCACAGCGGCTGCAACATGGATCATCTCCAAACTCTACTGCAGGCAGCCGCTGAGCTTAATCTGACAGCATCTTCAATACTTCGATCACCAAGAAAAATATGGAGTTTAGCTGCATGGGAACAATTTCCTCCAAAAGATGTACACAGTTTTGACTTGAAAATATGTTGTCGGTTCTTCGTCAGTGGAAGTCCTTGAATCTCTTATTAACGCACTGTGGGAGTATCTTCACAGGAAGGTCTGCAGTGGCACAAGTTCACTGTCACCGTCTCAAGGATCGGTAAGAATGGACTAAACACAAAGGCATTGCCATCAAACAATTTATTATTGTTTAGGCATCCTAAACAACAATAAATTAAAGAGAAGGATCCGTTGGGTTCCATGAGACCACCATTAGGTTCAGACCTACAATGGAAAGGATATGGTGATGATGACCTTTTGGAAGTTTGTAGTTTCATAGGGCAATAAATATACTGTATCTCTGGCTTTCCCCTCATAGAGCCATGCAAATAAATGGTGCAGACACTAGATATGTTTCTTTTTGTGGCTTTTCTGTGGTGGAAGCCATAATGAGAGATAGATCACAACACCATTATTCTATCTCACACAATACTAATTTGCAGGTGTGACCTAGAAAAAAATTAAAGAATGATTAGGTGCTCTAATTAATACAATTGAGGAAAACAACAATGCCTGTACATGTGGTCATGAAAGGGTGGAAATGTCAAGGACTAGGGGACATAGCTTTAAGGTGAGAGGGACAAAGTTTAAAGGAGATGTGCGGGGCAAGTTTATTTTTACTCAGAGAGTGGTGGGTACCTGGAATGTGTTGCCAGTGGTGGTGGTAGAGGCAGATACGATTGTGGCATTAAAGAGGCTTTCAGATAGGCACATAGATATGCAGGGAATGGAGGGACATAGATCATGTCCAGGCAAAGAGATTATTTTAACTTGATATCATGATTGGCAGGGACATTGAAGGTCTTTTTGTTCCGTTGCTGTGGTGTTCTATGTTGTAGGTTCTATGACAGTGTAAAGAATTGTACACATTGCATCTTATTCATGACTTTGTCATTAGAAGTGATAATATTTTATAAACTCACTGAGAGCCGCTCAGATGCTTGTGCCTCTAAAACAACCGTGACATTCTCTGCAGATGCTCTTTCATTTTTTTTCATGGCTTTGTTAACCTGTGCTGACATTTTAATCACTTTCTCCCTACAAACCTCTTTGGGTTCTTATTTTCCAAGTTTTCCAGTTATCCTCCCAAATTAGTTTTACATTTTACCATTGCACTGTTCACCGATTATTACTCAAACAAGGATGATTATCCCTCAATTTACTTAAAAATGTACAAAAAAACACATAAAAAAAGATCTGGCATGCTGTACATAAGACATTAAACTGCCCGTTTAAATGAGTAGTAAACTCATAAACTACTGCATTCATGCATAACCACAGCAGAAGTGGCTTCTCATGCAGAAAATCTGTGGCTTCTGGCTGAAGGACACAATTGAGTACTTTAGCTATGTTCATTTATTATCAAAAGTATATATGTCAGTTATATGGGCTAAATGTACTGCTGTTCAAGCCGTGCAATAAAAATACAAAATGAAAACATTTGTTGCAGTGCAATTTGATTTTAACATCGATTGAAACCACAAGATTATTTCCCAGTGAGAAAAATGGAAAAAATCAGCAAGGGAGGAACATGTAAAAAATTGCAAATAAAGATGAAACAATCCACTGGACTGGGGCCCAGCAGGAAATAGTCTTGGATTTTCATTTGTGCAAATTGCATATTATCCATTTCTGTAATTCTGTCTCATGGAAGATTTAAACCAAAAATTCAGTGACATAATAAGATATCACCACTGCTAGCCTCATCCTTAACACATACACATGCCCAATTGTTCCTTTACATGTACAAGTCTGGCTCTTAACTGAATTTAGCTGAATAACTGAAGTATTTAGGTTGAAGATGCACTGCAAATAGAAAACTTGGCTAACACTTCAGTTCCATGTTGAAACGAACTGGAGGCAAATAATTAATCTCACTTAATGGGACATTTTATGCACTCTACAATTAAGTTTAATTTAAGCCTAATCAGTCCGGGTGCACGTTGTGTGATTCTGAAAATTGTAGGGTGTCAATGAATAGACATTGTAGGGCCATGTGACATCAATCTGGTAATTTTTCTAATCCCAACACGTTCTTTGGGAACAGTATGTACTTCAACTAAAAGAGCAGGCCAGATCTGGGCAGTGAAGGCTTATCATCGCATTACTTTAAGGATTGACTTTTACTCAGGGCACTTTTTGAAGAGACTGGCAGTGAAGAATCCAATCATCCCGAACCTTCCGAAAGTCATCCTTGTTGCAAATGAGGCACCTTTCTTTCTCCTATGAAGGCCTGACCACTACTAAGGCAAGCATCTCCTAACAGCTTATGTGTCCATCAACTTTTGGAGATATATTTTGCGTTTATTGTTATTACGTGTACCTCTGGGATACAGAGAAAACCTGTTTGTGTGCTTTCAAGGTTAGTTTCAGCAGCAAGTCAGCAGGTATGAGGAGTTGCAGAGCGGGAGATTTTAAAAGTAGCGTGGGTGTCTGGGGGTGATTGCACATGGTCATGTATGAAAGGAAGGCAGGCACTAGCAGAGTGGCTATTTGGGAGCGGCCATTTTGTGAGAGTCTGTGTAAATTGGGAGAGTGCCCTGTTTGAGGGTTAATTTTGAGGCTTTGGCTCAAGAGGCTGAGGGGAGGGTGACGGTAAGATAAATCATAGTTTTTTTTTGCCAATTCCTCCTTAGTCGCTGTGCAGTTGGCATGGCAGTTAGGGCAGTGGTGTGCTCCTGCTGCAGGATGAGGGAAGTCAGGGAAACCTCCAGTGTCCCTTATGTCCACACCTGTGGCGCCTTCACGCCCACGTTGGTTTTGCATACAGCCTGTCACGGTTGGCAACTCGCCAGCCGCCTCACGAGAAAGTCCAGCCACAAGAGCTCAATAATAACTCCAAGGTCAGACGGGGAGATGCAACGAGACAACAGAAGTTGTTAAAACAAAAGAGGAGATGCAACGAGACCTGGGTGTCATGGTACACCAGTCATTGAAAGTAGGCATGCAGGTGCAGCAGGCAGTGAAGAAAGCGAATGGTATGTTAGCTTTCATAGCAAAAGGATTTGAGAATAGGAGCAGGGAGGTTCTACTGCAGTTGTACAGGGTCTTGGTGAGACCACACCTGGAGTATTGCGTACAGTTTTGGTCTCCAAAACTGAGGAAGGACATTATTGCCATAGAGGGAGTGCAGAGAAGGTTCACCAGACTGATTCCTGGGATGTCAGGACTGTCTTATGAAGAAAGACTGGATAGACTTGGTTTATACTCTCTAGAATTTAGGAGATTGAGAGGGGATCTTATAGAAACTTACAAAATTCTTAAGGGGTTGGACAGGCTAGATGCAGGAAGATTGCTCCCGATGTTGGGGAAGTCCAGGACAAGGGGTCACAGCTTAAGGATAAGGGGGAAATCCTTTAAAACCGAGATGAGAAGAACTTTTTTCACACAGAGAGTGGTGAATCTCTGGAACTCCCTGCCACAGAGGGTAGTCGAGGCCAGTTCATTGGCTATATTTAAGAGGGAGTTAGATGTGGCCCTTGTGGCTAAGGGGATCAGAGGGTATGGAGAGAAGGCAGGTACGGGATACTGAGTTGGATGATCAGCCATGATCATATTGAATGGCGGTGCAGGCTCGAAGGGCCGAATGGCCTACTCCTGCACCTAATTTCTATGTTTCTATGTTTCTATCATTTAAAAATAAATTGGATAGGCATATGGATGAGAAGGGAATGGAGGGTTATGGTATGAGTGCAGGAAAGTGGGACAAAGGGAAAATAATTGTTCGGCACGGACTTGTAGGACCGAGATGGCCTGTTTCCGTGCTGTAATTGTTATATGGTTATATGGTTATATTATGGGTGAAGACTTGTCTACCGTGTCAACAATCCAAGATCTCCAGGCACACTAGACCCCTTTTGGTGAGTTTCCTGTACCAAACACCCATTTCAAGCACATGCACCTGGACTTGGTCGGCCCATTATTTCCGTCAAGAAACGACACATATCTGCTCACTTGTGAAGACCGGTTCACAAGATGCTATCCCAGTCATCAACATTTCAGCAGAAACAATAGCCCACGCTTTTGTTGACCGATGGATTTCAGTCTTTAGGGTCCCAAGTACGATCACAACAGACCGAGGACCGCAATTCGAGTCTGCGCTGTTTCAAACTCTAACCGACCTCCTGGGTACGAACCGGATTTGAACGACTGCGTATTATCCACAAGCGAGCAGCCTGATTGAACGGTTCCATCACCAGTTGAAAGTCGCTCTGGCAGCCGGAGGAGACGCGTCGAACTGGAGTGAACGGTTGCCTCTGGTTATGCTTGGCATTCATATGACAGTTAAAGCAGACTTAGGATACTCGTCACCGGAAATGGTTTATGGCACAACTCTGAAGCTGCCCGGCGAATTTCTCGAGCCAATCCCCACAGACAGATCCTATGATCCACCTAGGTATGTCAATCGATTACGGCGAACTATGCAGCTACTCAGGCCAACACTGTGACACGGCGAACACCTGCAATAGTCCATGTGCCTGCTGACCTCCAATGCTGCACATGTTTTGGTCCAAAACAACGCCGTCCACCAACCTCTTCAGCAAGCATACGACGGCCCTTACCAAGTCATCCAGCACCTACACAAATGTTTTGTGATCTATCGGAACGGAAAAACTGACACCGTATCCGTCGACCGGTTAAAGCCAGCATACGTCGAGAACCAACCGACTACCTCACCCCCCAACATCGGGAACATGTTTACTGCCTCTAGCGTGTCCAAACCTTTAATCTATATTACTAAAGGTCTGATCTTGACCACTCCCTGTTGTTCTGTATATTGATTTTAGAAAAAACGCTGCCACTTACGGCTGTGATTTTTGGCCATCTTACTCAGAGTCCTCCTCCGCTGCGCAGGAAAAGAGGATTTTTCCCATCGATGAAAAATAAAAGAGTTATTAGTGTTTAAAGAATGTTGAGATTCTCTCTCCTGAAGGCCTTGCCCCTTCCGGAGGTGCTATAAAACCCGGAAGTGTTGAGTGCCTCAGTCAGTCTCTGCAAGATGGGGGAGCAAGAGGTTCACGTCTCTCAGTCTGAGCTGTGAATAACACTGAACACATTTCTACTAAACTGTGAGTGGTTTTACTGACCTGTCAGTGCCGTTAATGTGGTTTGAAAATATAGTTTGGAAATGCTAAAGCTGTGTTGCCTTTGGTTTGGAAATGCTAAAGCTGTGTTGCCTTTGGTTTGGAAATGCTAAAGCTGTGTTGCCTTTAGTTTGGAAATGCTAAAGCTGTGTGGCCTTTAGTTTTGAAATCCTAAAGCTGTGTTGCCATTGGTCTGGAAATGCTAAAGCTATGTTGCCTAATTAAAGAGCCTTGCCTAATTAAAGTTGCCTTGCCTAATTAAAGTTGCCTTGCCTTCTTTATAATTAAAACCATTTCCTGTTTGCGCTTTATATTGTTTTTAGAAAAAACGCTACCAGACGACGGCTGTGACTTTTGGCCATCTTACTCAGAGTTCCCCTTCGCACATTAGGTGCCGAGGATTTTTTCCCATAGATGAAAAATAAAAGAGTTATTAGTGTTTAAAAAATGTTGAGATTCCCTCTTCTGTCAATCACGCCATGAAAGCCACTCCCCTTCTGGTGGGGGGGGGGGGAGGAACTATAAAACCCAGAAGTGTCGGCGTGGCTCAGTCTCTGCAAGATGGAGGAGGGAGAGGTCACGACTCGCTGTCTTTAGTGGCCTTGCACCCTGCTTGAAATGGTATGAAACTGCACTTGAATTTGGTGGCCTTGCACCCTGCTTGAAGTGGTAAGAAACTGCACTTGAATTTGGTGGCCTTGCACCCTGCTTGAAATGGAATTTCAAGGAATAGCCGTGAGTCAACTGCCAGCCCACCAGCCGTGAGTGAGTGAGCTGCCAGCACAACAGGCTTGAGTGACTGAGCCGCCAGCCCAATAATCTATTCGGCCCACAATGTCCATACTATGTCTCTCTGGAAACCAGTCCCTTCAGCCCACAATTCCTATACTAGCGCTCCATAAAGCCCCCCACCCCCCTCCACTGGCCACCAATATTGGAATTGGTGGAGAGGTGGAATATTGCGTTGGGGGACAAGCCCTCCCGTGTGAAGCTGGGACCCAACGGGTGCCACTTAGTCTAGTAATCTTATATGTTTCAATTAGATCCCCTCGCATCCTTCTAAATTCCAGTATACAAGCCCAGCCACTCCATTCTCTCAGCATATGACAGTCCCGCCATCCTGGGAATTAACCTACGCTGCACTCCCTCAATAGCAAGAATTTCCTTCCTCAAATTTTGAGACCAAAACTGCACACAATACACAATACACTAACATTAGCCTACACGCACAAGGGACAATTTACACATACCAAGCCAATTAACCTACAAACCTGTACGTCTTTGGAGTGTGGGAGGAAACCGAAGATCTCGGAGAAAACCCACGCGTTCACGGGGAGAACGTACAAATTCCATACAGACAGCACCTTAGTCGGGATGGAACCCGGATTTCTGGTGTTGCAAGCGCTGTAAGGAAGCAATTCAACCGTTGAGCCACCGTGCCGCCCAAACGTCCACGCCATCGATGCAGACTGGGGTGAGTTCTCCATGCCACTTCCTATAGTCGATGACCGGCTTCTTCATTTTGCTCACATGGAGGGAGAGGTTGTTGTCTTGGCACCATGTGACTGAGGTCTCTATCTTCTTCTTGTAAGTGGTATGTGGTTGAAATCACCATTACCCCACCTCACATTTGGAAACTATTAGGTTGCCACAATATCAAGTGGTGATTCTCAAATCATAAATTTAAAGGATCCAACAAAATATTACAGAGGAAAGGCCTGTCCTGGCAATATGCTTTCTCACCAAGCAACAAGATCATTCCATTAAGCTACATTATTGGCCAGAACACCGCAGTGTATAATTCAATACTGACAAATTCATCGTAAAGTACTTTTGAATATCTTGACGATATGATGGGATCTTATATTTGTCTGACTTACAGGTAGTTGATGTTTATTTTTATTCTGCATAGTGCATTTATTATAATATTTTATTCTAATTATAATTATTCATGGATACATGGCAGAAATGTTGAAATGCAATTGGAATAGCGATCGGGTGATGCTAGAGATAAGATGCTGGAAACTTGAGTAAAAGACAATGTGCTGGCGAAACTCAGTGGCTCAGGCAGCATCTGCGGAGGGTGTGGGGGGAGGGGGGGGGATGGACAGACAACGTTTCACGTCTGGACCATTCTTCAGACTTTTGCACTAGCAATAATCTCTGATTACTGATGCAAAAAGATGCTGCATAGTATGTACAGAATACACCAGCAACAGCATTTTAACCTAAAATTATACTCTTGTACACCTACAAGAATAGCAAGGAGGGAAACCTGCCAGAAAAAACATCCCGTGAACACACGTCATAACGGCCAGCTAGTTATAGAATGGGAAAGGGAGCGGTCTGGGACCAGATTCCTCACCCACCTTTTTGGCCAGGGAGAGATGTGTATTGTGGCAAGATTGTGAATGTTAAAAAAAATGTCTTCTGGGTAATAAGCAAAGCAAGTTCAAATGAAATGCATAAAATAATCTATTTTTGCTTAAAATGCTAATGAAAAAGGATTTAAGGATGCCTACAACTATCTGGTAGGAAGTAGCATGTTGCCCACTGAATATAAAACATGAGTTTTAAGCAGAGTAAAATTATTAATGCAGTTCACTTTTTGCTATTAAAAAAATAGTTTTGCCTCTTTTGTTTTCATAAGCCCCGGTAAAGAGGACTGCTGCCAGTCCTCGTGGGCAGGGCATTATACTTTAATATACTTTGCATTACACTACCCACATAATAACGCATTAACAAGTGTGACAAAGCTACATTAGATAACATGTTGTTATATGGAATGCTGCAACAATGTCCTCTGGTAATTCTTCTAAATTATTCCTTTAATACATTGCCATTATGGGCATCCGAGAAATTGTTCAAAATTATTCATTAAATACTCGGAGGTTAGGGACATCCACCATTCAACCACGGCAGTCAAGAAGAAAATCGATAAGTACACAAAGGATAAAATATTGCAGACCCACGAGAAAGGGCAGGAGATCGAGAAAAAACACATTCCTCTTGAAAAGAGCTAGCACAAGCTCGATGGACCAAATAACCTCCTTCCATGTTGTAATCTGTGATTCTGCAAATGTACCACAATAATTATTTTAATCAGTTAGATAAGTCTCATTCCTAACTATCTCATATTGAGGTATATTTAATTGCGTTTTCTAGAGTACGTTGCATTTTTCAGATGAGACATTCAACTGAGGCAATTTGTGCCATCATATGTGGACATGATAGTCCCATTGTACTGCTTGAAAAATAGTAGTGAAATTCTCCCCAGTGCTTGGCGAGTACTTATCATTCAAACTACATCATCTTAAAAAGAGATTATCGGCGTTATTAATCTTGTTGCTGTCTGTCGGACTTCCCTGTCTGCAGATTGGCTGTTGTTTCCCTATATTACAACAGTGACTACATTTCATCAAAAATAGTTAATTGGCTGTGAAGTGTGTTGGGAAGCCCTGAGGTCACAAAAGGCACGAAAAATTGCAAGTCTTTCCTTTCATTGTCTTAATTTTTTTTAGTCAACGGTATTAAATGGCTTGCTTTCAGTCTTCTGTGAGAATGAAAACCATTTTGGGTGGGACCTATCCAGGACAGATCATGCTTCATTGTGACAAATGTCACATTCATGGGTTATGCAATTTAGGGGATAATTGAATGTAGCTTAATGAATCTCATATATTTTTAATTCATCTGGGTGCAAAAATTTTCAAAGATTGCAATCTAACCTGTTTTACAAGTTATGGGCGAGGGAGCAGATGAAAATGGGTCAACACACAAATAATACCGAAAAATATTTCAGCTTGTCAGACAAACAACTGTTTAATGTAAATTTACTTCCACTGCAGAAAATAATTGTGGTTAATGACATTTTATTAGAGCAAGCTAACTCTGCAACATCTTTATAAATCAGTTCAAAAAAGGTGTCACAATACCACAAATTCAAAGTGGCAAATGCCTCTCCTACTGGAAATTGTGGTTTATCAACACATGGACATCACAATAGTGTCATTTGTAAAACCAGATGCTACAAGTTTTTTTTGTTTCAAACTTCATAATAAATACCACAGCTAACTATTAACATCTACAAAACTGCTCATTTAAGAATTTCTAAAATACAAATAAATTAATGCGATGAAATTGAGAAAACAATGTTGTTACATTTAATTTGATGCATTAGTTTGTTGCAAAATTCCAAATTGTTAAATTGGAACTGAAAGCAAAAGTTTTGTATTAATATTTAAACAACATCATGTCTATGAAGACATGGATCAGATTTCAAAATTATTAATTTCTAATTTTTCAAGCTTTGTATGTCTTTCTGCGTGTGTGTGTGTGCGTGTGCGTGTGCGTGTGTGTGTGTGTGTGTGTGTGTGTGTGTGTGCGCAGAGGACTGAGAAAAGTATCAAAACAAATGGATCCAGCTTTTTTTATAAAGCAGTGAAGCGTGCCTGCTGTATGTGTAGGAAAATAACACACACAACAGCTTAACATTTAGGCCTCGGCTTTTCCTTTGTGCAAGATTAACATTCAGGAGGTCTCTCATTTAATTTCAGGTCCACAAAACAGTAATTTAACGGAACTGGTTTGTTTGTCTGTAAGACAGATTCCTGAGTCAATTTTTAAGCGAACCAGTATATTGCGGTGAGAGTTCAACAGAACATATGTCAGTGGGGGTTCAATGGAATGAACTTACTGTTACCTTTTATACCATAAGTCTTCTTTTCCTGATACTGTCTGAATCTGAAACATCTAATTTAATCCATAGAAGAGCCAGTCTTCCTTTTATTTCCTGTCTGTAGCACAGCAGTCGCCTGTTTCAATTATGAGGTTCGCCAGCTCCTACATTTTTGTTGCTCCATCTGGCTCAGTGTACACTTCCTTGGAAGGCAAAATGCACCAACTGTTTTGATCGGAGACTGATAGAACCCTTGAAAGCTGCAACAATTAATGGTTTAGTTGAACTGATAAGAAGAGAGCCACATTTTTACCCAAATGGGAAAAATTGTAGCAGTGCACTTATAGCAGAATATTAATCCTAATTGAAACCAATTTTCTGTTGCCTGGAGTGCAGAAACCTTTGCTAGATAACAATGTGTAGTAAAACAACAGACACCTATATTTATCGCAGGGAATGCTGGTGGGATTCAATCAATTTTCAAGCAATGCATGATCTACATATCAATCAGTGCAACAAAGGGGAAAACTCAGGGGACAATTTTTTTTTTTTTGCGAAATAGTTTCTCTTGATTATAAGTTATTCTGGGTCAAATCAAATCGCATACTTTTTTTAATAATGGCATTTCTTGTTTTGGGTGGTGTTTTTATAGGGGCGGAGGCAATGGGAAGCTAGAAGCACAATGTTGTGTTGATAATCATAACTGTTTAAAAGTGTTTTTGAACTTCCTGTTGGCCGAGCTTAAACATTTCAAACTTTCTGCTATTGGTAACAATAGTTGCTGACAAGTCACTTATCGCCAGATTTACAAACTAATAAGCCAAACAATGTTCACACGAAGGTGACATTATGCCACTAAAATATTGTGCCAGCACTTCAGCGCATAACAATCCTTATCAAAAGCAAATAACTTGCATATAGCGTCCAACATTTTCATCATCTCTACATCCCCAGTTAATCAGAATATTTTGTTTTGTTGCACAATTGGTTAATCAAAAATGCTCTTTTGCAAAGGGGATGTAGACTTGATCAGCTTCTCATTTCCTTTTCCTGCTCAGAGTGAAAAAGGGGCACTCAGCTTTACTATTGTATAAAGTTTTATCTCATTGTGTTCAGCAACAAAAAAAAAAGTCTCAAGCCGTGCACAGCCAGGATGCAAGTTAAATTCAAACTTTTAGTTTACGATATTTTGCCAAAAAATGTACTACTTCGTTTCAGTAATGCAAGTTATGGCAAGATGACATTAACTTTTGAGTTTCCATTAGGTTTCCTTCAGAACTATGAATTATTTTTAGTTAACTTTGAAGACTAGGCACCTTTCAGGCAAAGAGAATGGAACAGAGATCAGTTCCCATGCCACAATCAATGATTCTCAGCCGCTAACTCCTGGGACATGCGATAATGCCCCACAGTAACTGATTTTTTCCTTCCTCCCTCTGGGAGTCTGGCCTCCACTGAACTGGTAACAGTGTGAGAAATCACAGATGAAAATTCACGTCCTGCCACATTTGCAAGGGTGAGAAAAATGCTTCAATGCCACTGTAGCAGGACACACTACTTGAAACTACTGACGGGAAAATAGCCGTAAAGATCCCGTTTCTTTGAAAGAAAAGTACGAGAAAATCTTAAAATCTTCAAAAGTTGGATGGAAATCTTTCATTTCTCCAAACATCACCCACCCCCAATCTCCACCACGCCCCCTCAGTTCCCAATTGTTGATGTTGGCTGCGAGTTTTGCAGGCAAGACACACGCTGTTCACCAGCAGAACTGCATATGTTTGGAGCTTAAGTTGCGACAAGCCTGGTCCCCAGTGCACCCTCAGTGTCATAGCATATTTCACCCTACGGTGCTCTCCATAATGTTTGGGACAAAGACCCATCATTAATTTATTTGCCTCTGTTCTCCACAATTTGAGATTTGTAATAGAAAAAAAATCACATGTGGTTAAAGTGCACATTGTCAGATTTTAATAAAGGCCATTTTTATACATTTTGGTTTCACCATGTAGAAATTACAGCAGTGTTTATGGGGTGGGAGATTGCAACCTTCACATGGTCCACCCTGTTTCGACTAATGCAATCAACCCAACGTGCACAAACAAATAGATCAAATAGAACAAGTTAACTTGCAACTCTAAGCTGTGCACGCCATACGCAAGAAGAAGTAGGAAGCAGTGTTTATACATAGTCCCCCCATTTCAGGGCACCAAAGTGTTTGGGACACAGCAATGTCATGTAAATGAAAGTAGTCATGTTTAGTATTTTGTTGCATATCCTTTGCATGCAATGACTGCTTGAAATCCGCGATTCATGGACATCACCAGTTGCTTGGTGTCTTCTCTGGTGATGCTCTGCCAGGCCTGTATTGCAGCCATATTAACCGTATGCTTGTTTTCATGGCTAGTCCCCTTCAGTTTTCTCTTCAGCATATAAAAGGCATGCTCAATTGGGTTCAGATCAGGTGATTGACTTGGCCACTCAAGAATTGACCATTTTTTAGCTTTAAAAAACTCCTTTGTTGCTTTAGCAGTATGTTTGGGATCATTGTCTTGCTGTAACCGCCAGCCAATGAGTTTTGAGGCATTTGTTTGAGGCATTTGTTTGAACTTGAGAAGATAGGATGTGTCTGTGCACTTCAGAAATCATTATGCTACTACCATCAGCAGTTGTATCATCAATGAAGATAAGTGAGCCAGTACCTTCAGCAGCCATACATGCCCAGGCTGTAACACCCCCACTACCGTGTGTTTCACCAGGTGGTATGCTTTGGATCTTGGGCAGTTCCTTCTCTCCTCCATACTTTATTCTTGCCATCACTCTGATATAAGTTAATCTTTGTTTCATCTGTCCACATGACCATTTTCCAGAACTGTGGTTGCTCTTTTAAGTACTTCTTGGCAAACTGTAACCTGGCCATCCTATTTTTGCAGCTAACCAGTGGTTTGCATCTTGCAGTGTAGCCTCCGTATCTCTGTTCATGAAGTCTTCTGCGGAACAATGACAAATCCACACCTGACTCCTGAAGAGTGTTTCTGATCAGTCGGACACGTATTTGGGGATTTTTCTTTATCATAGGGAGAATTCTTCTGTCATCAGCTGTGGAGGACTTCCTTGGCCTGCCAGTCCATTTGCGATTAGTGAGCTCAC
Organism: Amblyraja radiata; assembly: GCF_010909765.2. Classification (NCBI taxonomy): domain Eukaryota; kingdom Metazoa; phylum Chordata; class Chondrichthyes; order Rajiformes; family Rajidae; genus Amblyraja; species Amblyraja radiata. Next base: position 137,185,710 of record NC_045957.1, on the reverse strand, counting down.
CAGTGCTCCCTTTCTTCATAATGATGTTCCAAACAGTTGATTTTGGTAAGCCTAAGGTTTGGCTTGTCTCTAACAGTTTTATTCTTGTTTCTCAGTCTTATAATAGCTTTTTTGACTTTCATTGGCACAACTTTGGTTCTTATGTTAATAGACAGCAATAAAAGTTTCCAAAGGTGATGGGAAGACTGGAGGCAATTAAACACACCTGAGCAATTACAAACGCCTGTGAAGCTATATGTCCCAAACATTATGGTGCCCTGAAATGGGGGGACTATGTATAAGCACAGCTGTAATTTCTACATGGTGAAACCAAAATGTATAAAAATGGCCTTTAATAAAATCTGACAATGTGTACTTTAACCACATGTGATTTTTTTTCAATTACAAATCTCAAATTTTGCAGTACAGAGGCAAATAAATAAATGATGGGTCTTTATCCCAAACACTGTAAGTGGTCAGACACAATGAAGCACAGAAAAATAGGGGACCCGGTGCGCAAATTACATTTCTGAAGATAGCAAGCATGATAGATTGATAGTTAAGAGAGCTCCATCTTATTACTTGTTTTTATCGGATGAGGTACAGAATACAAGAATAGGGTACGCTAAGTAGAGATGGTCGAAAGCTTCAAGTACTTAGGAATAAATATCGCCATTTGTCCTGGACCAGCCACATCAAAGCGATGGCCAAGAGAGCACACCAACACTTCTACTGCCCATAGAAGGCTTAGGAAGTCTGGAATGTCCCCAACAAACCTCACTAACTTTTACAGAAGCACCTTAGAACACATTTTATCGGGATGCATGGTTTGAGAATTATAGTTAAGGGAAATGACGGTTTAAACCGGGATTTTCTATGGAAAGGTCGAATCCATTATTAAGGAGGTATGTGAAGGTCATTTAGAAAATCTTAATACAATCAAGCAGAGTCAACCCAGTTTAATGATAGAGAATAAAAGGTCGAAAATATTGGAAATATTTAGCAGATCAGGCTGCTTCATATTTATCCTCTTTAACTCTCTTTCTCTTCCCACAGGTGCAGCATGACCCACTGTGCAATTCTACCGCTTTGTTTTTATTTTGGATTTCCAGCACCTGTGGATTTTTTAGTTTCACTTATGAAAAGGGAAAATATGTTTCACAAGATTGTTAGAGCTCTTGGAGAATGTAATGGGTAAGATGGATGAAAGGAATGAGTTTGTGTTATACAGTAGCCATAGATTTACGGAAGGTGTTCAATACATAAAAGGCTACTTAAGAAATCATGGCAAATGGGTAGTGTGGATGAGGGATTGCAAACAGTAAATCTACATGTATATGGGTCATTTCCAGGTTGGAGTGATGGAAGGATCAGTGCTGGTTTCTCGACTAATTTATATTAATGATTTGATTAAGGGATTGAGTGCACTGTAAACAAATGTGCTGTTCTAGAAGGATGGGAAAGTAAATGGTAAGAGGGAGACAAATGGGTCCATAGAGAACATGAGGTAAGTTGACAAGATGGGAAACATCTGACAATTGAAGTATAATGTGATGCTCTCTGCATGCGTAGTTGGAGAGGAAAAGCAGAATATTGTTTAAATGGATAGAGCACATAGAATGCTGCTGAACAGAATGAAGGGAATAGGGAACTGAAGGGGGAGAGTGAGGTGCATTCACATTGATCTTATATTTTACAAGTTATTGCCATTTTAAACTTTAAAAACTTTGCAATCGCATTCCCACTTGCCGGCCGTGCCTACGCAGTTGGGTGAGGGTTGCCGTGACTCGCGTCACAACAGGGATCTCTGGCGTTACAACGGGAATCCATCAGCCGTGCGTGCGTAGTTAGAGGCTATGGATGAGTGCTGGAATATTGTGTTGAGGGAATGGGCCCAACAGGTCCGCAGTTGATCTAGTGATCTTTAAAACAGAGATGAAGAGGAATTTAATCTCTCAGAAGGTTGTAAATCTATAGAATTCTCTATTGCAGAGAGTTTTGGGAGGCTGAATCATTGACTACATGGAATGTTAAGAGAAAGATTCTTGTTCTGGAGTTAATAATTATGGGGAATAGGCAAAAAGATGGAGCTGACGCCAAGATTAGATTTGTTACATTTTATTAGATGTCAGAGCAGCTTGAGGGGCCATTTGGCCAACCCCTCATATTCATAATCATAATCGTAATTTATTAGCCAAGTATGATTTGCAACATACGAGGAATTTGATTTGCCATAGAGTCATACCAAAAAAGCAACAAGACACACAACTACATAAAAATTTGACATAAACATCCACCACAGCGGCTCCCCCACATTCCCCACTGTGATGGAAGGCAATAAAGTCTTATCTTCTTTCCTCCTTTGGTTGGGGGAGTCGAACCATCCGCAGCCGGCAATCGAGCACCCACGTCAGGGCGGTCTAAGCTCCCGCATCGGGACAGTCAAAACTCCCGCGGCTTGGAGTTCCCGAAATCGGTCCCTAACCAGGGACTGCGAGCTTCACGATGTTAAAGTCCGCAGCTCGGAGCACCAAAGGCCGACCCCTGGCAGAGGGATCGCCCGCTCCAAGATGTTAAAGTCCACAGGCTCTGCGGTTTTGGAGCTCCAGAAGTCCCAAACAAGAGGCCGCCAACTCCACGATGTTAGGCCGCAGTGGAGTCGGAGATACAACCCGGAAAAAGTAGTATCTCCATCAAGGCAAGAGATAAAAAAAGTTTCCCCCACACACCCCCCCACCCCCCACCATCACCCCCACAAATACAAAAACGAAAGATATGCTACAGCATACATTTTACAACAAACTAAAAACAACAAAGAATGAAAAAAACCTAAGACAGACCGTTGGCGAGGCAGCCATCGTGCGGCGCCCCGTGCAATTTGTTCTTATGTATGATACTGAGGGGAGATTTAAATGAAGTGTTAAGAGCATTTCCTACAGCAGAGAAATCAGTGAATAGGAAGCCTAGATTTAAGTTAATGGTAGACAGTTTAGAGAGAAATTGAAGAAGAGAACTTTGAGATCAATTGATTTTTTGAAATTAAGAGGAGCAAGGAATATGGGATTTGCACAGGAAACTGGCGTTGAGGTAAAAGAATGAGCAATACAGTAATGAAATCGCAGAGCCTACACAAGGGGGCTGAATAGTCTATTTTTGCTTCCTTTTGCAAACACCATGGATGAAAACTGAAGAAGGGTTTCGGCCCGAAACGTTGCCTATTTCCTTCGCTCCATAGATGCTGCTGCACCCGCTGAGTTTCTCCAGCTTTTTTGTGTACCTTCGATTTTGCCAATTCAAAATAGTTAAAATGAGGAATTATAGAAACATATAAAATAGGTGCAGGAGGAGGCCATTCGGCCCTTCGAGCCAGCATTCATTGTGATCATGGCTGATTGTCCCCAATCAATAACCCGTGCCTGCCTTCTCCCCATATCCCTTGATTCCACTAGCCCCTAGAGCTCTATCTAACTCTCTCTTAAATCCATCTAATGATTTGGCCTCCACTGCCGTCTGTGGCAGGGAATTCCACAAATTCACAACTCTCTGGATGAAAAATTTTTTTTTTCACTTCAGTCTTAAATGGCCTCCCCTTTATTCTAAGACTGTGCCCCTGGTTCTGGACTCGCCCAACATTGGGAACATTTTTTCTGCATCTAGCTTGTCCATTCCTTAACATGCAACTACTCCTATGTAAAGGGATAGTAATGGTATGAATCTATCTGCATTGGCCTTCAATATGTCTTTAAACTGATAAAAAGGAGTTATGAATACATCCTATTCAAGTGGTTGAACAAGTACTCTTGCACTTCATGGGAAGGATGTTCACTGATGAGTCTAAAAGCTTTTCGGGAAAATTCCAGACTAAACTGCAAGTTCCAGAATAACTACATGTACATGTTGATTGTGACAAGGCTTGCATGCTATAATGGGATATATATTTAAATTGAACAGTATCACTGGCAAAAATGCATCCCCACCCTCAATTAATTCTATGCTTGTTTGAACAGAAGAACAGTGAAATGACGTCAACCCAATCAGCCTCGGAACCATTTACACCCACGGTCATTGTTGCAGATGTCAGGTGGCCTTCCTGAGAATGAACTCATGGAAAGCAATTGGCCTGGATGGAGACAGGTCTTGCCCTCAGAACCTGCATGGGCCAGCTGACAGAAGTATTTGTGAACATCTTTAACCTTTCCCTACAGGGTTCTGAGGTTCCCATCCATTTTCGGAAGGTTACTATAATCATGATGCCAAAGAAAAACAAAGCAGCTTGCCTTAATGACTATCGTTCAGTACCTCTGTCATTCATCATCATCATGAAGAGCTTCGAGAGGCTGGTCATGGTGCATATCAACTCCAGTCTGTCAGACACCTTTCGATCTGCTGTATTTTAGGAAGGGCTCAGGAAAGCAGCCAACATAATCAAGGACCGTTCACACCCAGGTCATTCTCTCTTCCCCCCTCTCCTGTCAGCCATTAGATACAAAAGCTTGAAAGTATGTATCACCAGATTCAAAAGCATCATGATCCCTGCTGTCATCAGACTCTTGAGCAGACCTCTCATCAGCTGATAGATACCCGATCTCTCAATCTACCTCATTGATACCCTTCCATTTTTTATAAATCTACACATACTCTGTGGCTGTATCACTATATTCTGCACTCCTTTTCCTTTTGTTTCTTGTTTCCTGTTTCATTTTTCCTTTTGCACTACCCATGTTCTCATGTATGGCATCAGTTGCCTGGATAGTATATAAAAAACTGTATCTCGGAATACTTGATAATAATATATACACCTGAACCTACTCTTATAATTAGGATGAACATATATTTGCCTATTATGGTTAGAGCCAGCGCTTTTTTTGTGATCTCTAAATATTTAAACTTCATTATTTTGTTTTCTGGCCTTGTGCCATGTAGGTTTATTAATCATATGTACCAGCACCTTTTTAGTTAGGACTAACAATAATTTTGACAAAGAATTCAACGAGAATTAATGATTCATCTTATGCCTGGTAATATTGATGTTTCAATGATTCAATTATACTTTATTGTCACATGTACCTTGGTATAGTGAAATTCTTTGTTTTTGCATACAATACACAGTACACAAAAAACCACAATGTTTTTTACCCCGACAAATTTATAAAATATTAGAATCATCTTGGTGCCACCACCCCCCCACCTTTTGTTCTAAGCGTCGTGGCCCAACAGCCTCTTTTTGTCCCGATGAGCAACAATCATATTTAATTGCATTCTCTACTAATTAGTTGAAAATTATTTGGTTAAAATATTTGATAGAGGCCTCTGGAAAGTTATCCACAACTGCAGATGCAAAGAGACAAAGTCTGAGGTACTGTATTTGGAGGGAGCTCAGCAGAAAGGTATCTTGAAATATTATTCCAATGCGATGCAAGTTCAGCAATGTTGGCATGGATGATCACTACGTTTACATGTCATTCAGCAGTAGATGGGAAGATGAATCCAACCAGTATATTAGGATTTACTTTGTATAGGTGAAACAGTAATGCAGAGTCGATGAGTAGAAGATGAACATTGGTAAAGATCCTGTGGAATGCAACTATTGGAGAAGAATACAGTATTTCCGTGGCTCTTACTTGCATGGTACACTGCAGTTATAGGGACGATTAGCCATGTCTCATTCATTTGTTGTGATAATCCATTTTTAAAAGATGTGCACCCTGCTCCAAAATCATTAGCGATAAACATTTCCATTGTCTTGTTGTATAATTCAGCATTTTAGTCATTGCATTCATGACAATTATCAATAGGAGCTCTACAGATTTCAATGATACATAAGCAATTCTAAACACATGAACGCTGTGTTTTATAAGTATTTGAAATAGGGAGTACTACTTCAGTTCTTCGCTCATTACCATATAACCATATAACAATTACAGCACGGAAACAGGCCATCTCGGCCCTACAAGTCCGCGCCGAACAATTTTTTTCCCTTAGTCCCACCTGCCTGCACTCATACCATAACCCTCCATTCCCTTCTCATCCATATGCCTATCCAATTTATTCTTAAATGATACCAACGAACCTGCCGCCACCACTTCCACTGGAAGCTCATTCCACACCGCTACCACTCTCTGAGTAAAGAAGTTCCCCCTCATGTTACCCCTAAACTTCTGTCCCTTAATTCTGAAGTCATGTCCTCTTGTTTGAATCTTCCCTATTCTCAAAGGGAAAAGCTTGATCACATCAACTCTGTCTATCTCTCTCATCATTTTAAAGACCTCTATCAAGTCCCCCCCTTAACCTTCTGCACTCCAGAGAATAAAGACCTAACTTATTCAACCTATCTCTGTAACTTAGTTGTTGAAACCCAGGCAACATTCTAGTAAATCTCCTCTGTACTCTCTCTATTTTGTTGACATCCTTCCTATAATTGGACGACCAAAATTGTACACCATACTCCAGATTTGGTCTCACCAATGCCTTGTACAATTTTAACATTACATCCCAGCTTCTATACTCAATGCTCTGATTTATAAAGGCTAGCATTCCAAAAGCTTTCTTTACCACCCTATCTATATGAGATTCCACCTTCAAGGAACTATGCACGGTTATTCCCAGATCCCTCTGTTCAACTGTATTCTTCAATTCCCTACCATTTATCATGTACGTCCTATTTTGATTTGTCCTGCCAAGGTGTAACACCTCACATTTATCAGCATTAAACTCCATCTGCCATCTTTCAGCCCATTTTTCCAAATGGCCTAAATCACTCTGTAGACTTTGGAAATCCTCTTCATTATCCACAACACCCCCTATCTTGGTATCATCTGCATACTTACTCATCCAATTTACCACCCCTTCATCCAGATCATTGATGTACATGACAAACAACAAAGGGCCCAACACAGATCCCTGAGGCACCCCACTAGTCACCTGCCTAGTGGGGTGCCTCAGGGATCTGTGTTGGGTCCTTTGTTGTTTGTCATGTACATCAATGATCTGGATGAAGGGGTGGTAAATTGGATTAGTAAGTATGCAGATGATACCAAGATAGGGGGTGTTGTGGATAATGAAGAGGATTTCCAAAGTCTACAGAGTGATTTAGGCCATTTGGAAAAATGGGCTGAAAGATGGCAGATGGAGTTTAATGCTGATAAATGTGAGGTGTTACACCTTGGCAGGACAAATCAAAATCATTAAGTGAAGTAAGAAATATGTGCAGAGATCATTTACATTAATAGTGATTATCAGTGCCTATGCATTACAAAATAGATTGAGAACATATATTTGAGCTGATAATATGCTTATAATTTCAGATTCTCTATGTAATATCTATTGGAACTTTTCATTTTGTGAGGAATAAGCATTGAGGAGATTACTTTGCAGCAGAAATGTAAATGTTACAAATGAAAAAAAAGGAACTCTAAACAAATCACTGCAATAATCACAAAAGAGTGTGATGTCCTTTGTGAGAACATTTACCACTGATTGATGCTCTGAATCTGTGCATGTGCAATTAAAGCTGAGTATTCATTGTATTGACCACGGGTGATACACCTGCATTAAACAGCAGATGCCAGATGACTCTGCCCTTGACAATCTGAGGGTAAGCTTTCAGTTCAACGTTCTTCAGTAGGTAGGAACTTCCAGGATACACTCCATTGACTTATTGCAATGATTTGTTTAAAGTTCTTTGATTTGATTTTTCATTCGTAACATTTAGATTTATGCTGTAAAGCAATCTCCTCAATGCTTATTCCCATCAAAATGGAAAGTATCTATATAATTTTAACAAATTATAGTCAATGGAGTGTATCCTGAGAATCTGAAATTATGAGCACATGATCAGTTCAAATATTTGTTTCCGATCTATTTAAAAAAAAATCTGTATAGGCATTGATAATCACTATTGATGTAAATGATCTCCACACATATTTCTTACTTCACTTTATGAGTGAAGAACTGAAGTAGTATTTCATATCCTGCATATCCTGGAAGCATATCCTTGGGTGCATATCCTGCACTTTGGACAGGAGGAAACTATTAAAAAGACCAAAAACTCAGAGTAGGAAATCTCTATCCAAGATTGTATTACCACATTTAAAACAGAAGATGCTACCGATTGCTGCAGATTTGATTATCTTGATCCAACATGCGCAGAAGTTCCATCTCAGATAGTAAACATGTAACTTTATCAATTGTCTTTGTAAGAAGAGACTTAGATTGATCGCATGATGATTCTGATGTATTGTCGTTCTGCTGACTGGTTAGCACGCAACAAAAGCTTTTCACTGTACTTTGGTACACGTAATAATAAACTGAATTAAAACTAAACTAGACTGGGCAGTCAGCAGAAAAGAGATATTGCAGGGATGACCATGCATAAAAAAACCTGAAAAAGGATAAGCAAAACCAAATAGCAAGGAGAAATGTAGGTCTGCACAGAGACCACAAATAAACAGGGTTGATTGAATGGGAAAGGCTGAGGCTTGAGTGGGGTCAAATGCGTGGGAAAGATCACAGCTGGAGCAGAGGAAGAAGGTGGAAGGTCACAGATGGAACCAACGTAAGCATGCAGGAAAGGCTGGTTACAGTTGGCAAAAAGATAGAGGAAATTCTGCAGCAGACATGAGTGCTGATGTAGATTAATACAGATGGCTTGAGTCAGTGAATGCAGTTATCATGTGATGACACCAGTGTTACTCTGCAAAGGAGTAGTGTAATGACCTCAAAAATTTGAATATTTACTCTAACGCTTGTAATCAGAACGCCACTACTACTACTCATGTCAAGATAATTGTTGCTGTATTAATACATAATCTCAGCATTTTCTTATAACTATCGCATTCTATTGAGTGTATTGACTATTAAACAGATTACCTCACAAAATTAATGTTTCAATGCTAGTTTTTCACATGCAAAGCAACTTTACCTGGTATATAAACAGGAAGACTATACTGAGAATGTAGAACATACTTTAGATGTGCAAAACTATTAGAAATATTATAATTTATGGTCTCATTTAAATCATTAATTTCAATGGTGATACAAAGTTGATGGAATAACTGGTAACATTGGAATAAATTGTGTCATAAAAAGGGGGGAAGGTTTGGGAATAATAGCTTCCAATAGACACAAAAAACTGGAGTAACTCAGCGGGACAGGCAGCATCTCTGGAGAAGGGTCTCGACCCGAAACGTCACCTATTCCTTCTCTCCAGAAATGCTGCCTGTCTCTGCTAAGTTACCCCAGCTTTTTGTGTCTATCTTCGGTTTAAACCAGCATCTACAGTTCCTTCCAACATAATAGCTTCAAAGTTATCGGTTTCACTCAAGCATGCGAGTACAAACATGTGAATGACTATGGCATGCCTCAAATTGCTTACATACTGTGTACTAAAATATTTTCTGAAAGAAATGCATCTCCTTTACATTTGAATTTATGAACACCAACTGCTTCTACTGGCTCCATAAGAAGCTTGATGTTCCTTACATTGACCGCTAATCACTGAATGAAATATGGTCAGGATCTTCTGCTGACAAGTGGGCCAGCAGAGCATGTTGTTTATCTGCCCTTCAACATTTGTTCTGACATAGAATAGAATTTAAGTTGCTGTCTTCATCTGGGAAGAAAGCTCCAAAAGGATCCAAAAGGCCTTTCAGATTGTGGGTGACAGGTTTCACACACAATATGGGTTTAAGAGTTGGTTAAGTGCTGATATAGCTTCGAGGGTCATAACAAGGGGTCACAGTTTAAGGATAAGGGGGAAATCTTTTAGGACCGAGATGAGAACAATTCTTTTCACACAGAGAGTGGTGAATCTGTGGAATTCTCTGCCACAGAAGGTAGTTGAGGCCAGTTCATTGGCTATATTTAAGAGGGAGTTAGATATGGCCCTTGTGGCTAAAGGGATCAGGGGGTATGGAGAGAAGGCAGGTACAGGATACTGAGTTGGATGATCAGCCATGATCATATTGAATTGCGGTGCAGGCTCGAAGGGCCGAATGGCCTACTCCTGCACCTACTTTCTATGTTTCTATGTTAATTGCTGCCCTTGGTTTATTGAATCAATGAATGCATGAATAAGTTTATGAATGAATTAATAAGTTTATTGGCCAAGTATATTCACATACAAGGAATTTAGCTATCAATCTTTATCACTATAAATTGATTTTTTTACAAATGTCCCCCATATTTACAAACATTCGAAGTCCTCAAGACCTATAATTACCAATTTATTAAAACAAATGAACAGATTAAAATTTAAAAAAACGCACATATAAGGAAATAATTAAAAAACAATTATCTCAGTTAAAGCAATCACTCAGTTACGTTAAATCAAGAAGGCTATTTCAGTCGCGATTAACCTTGGGGCAGATTCGCTATGTCAATTTCACAGGACAGGTGCTGGGAGGTTTACCAGATTGTGGTCCCGAAATGAAGCTCATGAGGAGTCTCATGGCATAAAGTAGTTGGCCTGAGAATGATAGTTCAATGAAGGCAGGACAGAGGACTTCCATCTTCCCAAAAGCAAAAGCAACAGTGGAATCACAGCTTTTCACTGGAAGATTAACAGGAGGTTCTGGGGTTTTGTTTATGCAGATTAATTGTGAAATTATCTTTCAACGGATTCAGACCCCAATCTCCGTTTTAAATGTTCTAGGCATCGTAAAATTGTCAATCTTCGGTCCTTGTTATCACATCTCCTAAATATGTTAAAAACAATTGTATTACCTGTCAAGTATAGGAAGGTACTGCTGACAGGTTTACACCGAAGATAAACACAAAATGCTAGAGTAACTCAGCGGGACAGGCAGCATCTCTGGAGAAAAGGAATGGGTGACGTTTCGGGTCGAGACCCTTATTCAGTCTGATGAAGAGTCTCAACATAAAAACGTCACCCATTCCTTCGCTCCAGAGATGCTGCCTTTCCCATTGAGTTACTTCAGCATTTTGTGTCTATCTTCGATATTCCTGTCAACCCAGTTTCCCAGTCAGAACACAACCAAATTTCCATGAATATCCAATTAAAGAATATTGAGGATTTCAATCTAATATTTGATCTCTTATCACTTGTATATCCAATGAGGGTGGCACAATGGAGTAGCTGATGGAGCTGCTTCTTCACAATGTCAGAGATCTGGGTTCTATCCCGACTCTGAGTGTTGTCTCCGCACATTCTCCCTGTGACTGTGTGTCCGTGGGATTTATCCCACGTTCCAAAGATTGACGGGCATTGTGGACTCGGTGGGCCTGAGGGCCTGTCTCCATGCTGTATCTCTAAACAAAATCTCTTCAGACAACATTACAACTTTACTGCATTATTCCAATTGTCCCAACCAATTATCTTCATATTTATTTAGTTTAGCATTCCACTATCTCGTTGGCACCTACAGGGCCACATGATTGTAGCCACTCCATTGATTACAATTTCCTGCTCCTCAAGACTTGTGTGCAACTTATTTTTTCCACAGATATCTGTTTTCACTGTTTTTAATCATGTATTCCCAAATTTCATATTTAACCAGTAGCTAGCAATTGCTCTCACACGCATTAAGATGGGGGTTAAAACCAAAACGTTTTAAAGTACAAACGTATAAATACAACAAAATACCAGGGACTTTTGTTACTATTATGGTGCATTTATTCCATGTGTAACAGCAAGCTTAGGAAATTAATATAAAACCAAGTATTTGTTCAACTTTTTAAAAATAATTTTGTTCCTATTCTTCTGACTAATTAACAAATATTCAAACTTTCATGATCAAACTGTTGAGGTAAGGATATTTTCCATAAACCTGCGACTGATATTGAATAATTCATCAACGTAATTTAGTTACTAAGAAACACAAGCCTTCTCAAAACACAATTGTAGCCACAGTTAGTAATTAATTATGTTCAAACTTCTCACCTTATGGCTTGTCAGTGTCATTTATGATCTTGACATAAAACAATTTTGTTCATTTCCAAGAACAAACACATATACAAAGAAAAACAAATTAAGACAAAAAGTAGGTCTGGTTTAGCCAAACTCCACTGGAATTCTGCTGTTATAAACTCCTCTTTGTGACATCTGTTTCCAGTGTACTGTTGGTATGCAAACTATTGTCTATTGGATGTACGTTGCAGCTATGTTTGCCAGGGTTAAAGACTGGGTCAATTTAGTTGAAAAGCTAAAATTAGCTCCTGTATGTTTTCCTAAGACTACCGTAAACCCTTGTTTTTGTCTGACCTTTGCCCTCCAATTTCTTTGCTGCTTAGTCAATTACTGTGTAATATAAAACTATGAAATACATCTTGGATCAATCCTGCTCTGTAAATTGCCTTGTATCGACACAAAGTGAATGACGGGTTTTGAAAGTTGAAGGGCTTAAAATAGTGCTTAAGAGCCTCAAGATTATATTATTCCTTTTTTTATTTGAAAACCACTTCTCTTAATAATTTAAACACTGCAATTAAGATGGACGATTTTACTTAAAAGGTACTTTATTTGTCACATATACTGAGGTAGTCATTTTTTTGTATTTTACTGTACCTCGGTACATGTGACAAAAAGTACCATTCAAGTAAAATCATCCATCTTAGTTGCAGGGTTTAAATTATTAAGAGAAGTGGTTTACTAATAGAACCACGTTCATTACAATACTGCAGAATTCCTTATCTGATAACCTAATCATGCAAAAATTATGCTTTTCTGCAATTTACATACAGCATATATTCATAGATATCTATCTTTTATATTGACCCTACAATGAACTCAGGTATGATTAAGAGGGCGGAAACTAAAGTAATGAGATTCACGGGGAAGTTGCATTGCAGAGCTTGTGCTAATTGAAACTGGTCCCAGCTTCGTAATAGGGCATACCGTTCACACAGCTCATTCTGATCTGAGCTAAGTAAATAGCATCAAGAATTGACTGGCTGGTTGGCCTTGCACAAGCTGAAGGAGAACAGGGACTTGAATAAAGTTCCCAGACAGATGGTGGGATTGGATTGTCACAACAGCTTTTTATTAACGTTAAAAGTTGCACTGGCATTTGAATTCCATTCAGCAAAACAATGCGCGACTACCCGCAAAAAATCCACTTTTCCTTGACAGAGTGTGACGTGAAGCACCAGTTATGTTTTCACAATGGATTTCGTCGCCAAGCAATGAAAGAAAACCTGTACCAAAATATAACAGCCCCATTAAAGATTTGATAACTTGCTAAATTTGCACTGCTGTTTGCACAGCTAATGACCAATCACAACTCACCACAGACTTCATTAACCTTTCAAACTGCAAATGGAGATTGAAATATCCAAAGGTTTCAGATACATTTTTGCATTTTCTGACTTGCTAACTTAATGCTCACCCCTTCCCTTGCCAGATATGGACTCGGATTTTATTTTCAGCAGCTAGGATACAGGTTTTGCTCTTCAATATTGCCCAAAGCAGTTTGGGGGCTTGTGTGAAGATATTTTTGCTATTCTAGTGCATGATCCAATGTGGCATTCCAGCCAATTTATGGAATTTCGGGTTGTTCAATCGGTAAGCAAAAAATATTTTCACTGACCACATGGAGTGCAAACCAGGAAGTAAAAACAACGATTGGAAATATAAACTCAATTTGATTAGTTGTACATTAAATTAAATAAAAACGGAGGCCTACTAACAAGATTAAGGTATGGGGATTAAGGAAAACATAGGAAAAAAAAATCAAGAAAACATTTTTTTCATATCATCTACAACATTTTTCTCTTGAGTAATGAGATTCACTTATTACTAACTTCTGATGAGAGTTGCCTAAAGTTTTCCAGCTGTTTGTAATGCATTACTTGTTAATATATATTCAGTGAAGTTATCAGCAAAGACTACAACAGCACACCCACCCTCTGTATTGCTCATGGGTGAATGACACAGTCTGCTGTCAGATGTTGCCTACCATAACATTGAATAGCTGTAAGGGTTATGGGGAGAAGGCAGGAGAATGTGGTTAGCAGGGAGAGATAGATCAGCCATGCTCGAATGGCGGAGTAGACTTGATGGGCCGAATGGTCTAATTCCGCTCCTATCACTTCTGACCTTATTACCTTATGAATGCTGAGAGGCACTTTTTTTTCTCCAAATAATTGTACACCTGGGGTGGCACAGTGGCACAGCTGTTAGAGCCGTTGTCTCTCAGTGCCAGAGACCTGGATTTGATTCTGATCCTAGGTGCTGTCTGTGTGGAATTTGTATCTTCTTCCCCTGAGCGGATTTGTAGGTTAATTGGCCTCTATGAATCGCTCCTAGTGTGGAGGAAGTGGATATAAAAGTGGGATAACTTAGAGCTAGTATGAATGAATGATCCATGGTCAGCATGGACTTGGTGGGACAAAGGGCCTGTTTTTGTGCTGAATCTTTCAATCAATCAACCTACTTGTGACACAGTAGCTCAACAGTTGTCCAAGCAATTGGTCCATTGGAGCAATGGCTGCCTGTATTAAATTTTTAATAACAATAAATGTTGGAAATTTGGATTTTAGTTTACTTTACAGATACAGCATGGAAACAGACTCTTCAGCCCACTGTGCCCTTTCTGAACATCGACCATCCGTTCACACGAGTTCTATGTTATCCCACTTTCCCACCGACTCCCTGCACACTAGGGGCAATTTGCAGAGCCAATTAACCTACAAACCCGTGCATCTTTGGGGATGTGGGAGGAAAGTGGAGCACCTGGGGAAAACCCACAGTCACAAAGAGAACATGCAAAGTCCACACTGATAGCACCCGAGGTCAGGACTGAACCCGTGTCACTGACGCTATAAGACAGCGACTCTATCAGCTGCGCCACCATGCCAATTTTTCTTGACTACCAATGACATATGTTGATTAGCTAATCAATGGCAATAGGCAAAGAGCGCTGCATATTGTGCGTGGTGGAATTTCTGGGTGGGAGCAGGACAGGGCATATTCCATCTCGCACAAGTGGGCTTTACGCTGAGTTGTTAGCATGCGACCAAAGCTTTTCACTGTACCTCAGTACATATGACAATAAATAAACTAAATGTAAAAACTAAATTTCAATAGCCATTTTAATTCATTTTTTAATGATTATTCCAATCAAAACAATGCCAAGTAGTGTTACTTGTTTCTCCCGATGTCAATGTTATTCTTTGATCTTGGTGATAACATGCTCCCTCTAATTAATATGGCCTCAATACTGTTCAAATTGTGTATTCATATTACAAAATAATAGCTGTGAAATTACTGCATCTGGAAGTTAAATCGCAACACAAGACTAATCATATCAAATTCAAAGGCACGGAGAACGAACAAATCAAAAAGGTTTTGATTGTAAATCAGTTATTTTTATCGGAGTTAACAAATTATATTGATTTACATTAAAATTAAAATCCAGCAGGAAATCAGATCTCTGAATTCCTGGCAGGTTTTTTACTGATGCCAGAAAAATTATTTATTATAAAACTCTCTCAACTGATTCCTGCAATAGTCCAGTGCCCAAAATTAGTCTTGAAGATGATATGCAACCTCTCTGGTCTGAAAAGCAACATTTCTTGTCTATTTATAGAATAATTAATTATTACTAACTGTATATCCTGTAGGGCTAATGTTGAAACATAGAAACATAGAAAATAGGTGCAGGAGTAGGCCATTCAGCCCTTCGAGCCTGCACCGTCATTCAATATGATCATGGCTGATCATCCAACTCAGTATCCTGTACCTGCCTTCTCTCCATACCCCTGATCCCTTTAGCCACAAGGGCCACATCTAACTCCCTCTTAAATATAGCCAATGAACTGGCCTCAACTACCTTCTGTGACAGAGAATTCCAGAGATTCACCACTCTCTCTGTGAAAAATGTTTTTCTCATCTCGGTCCTAAAGGATTTCCCCTTTATCCTTAAACTGTGGCCCCTTGTTCTGGACCTCCCCAACATCGGGAACAATCTTCCTGCATCTAGCCTGTCCAACCCCTTAAGAATTGTGTAAGTTTCTATAAGATCCCCCCTCAATCTTCTAAATTCTAGCGAGTACAAGCCGAGTCTATCCAGTCTTTCTTCATATGAAAGTCCTGCCATCCCAGGAACCTACATTCTTTGCCTGGTTTCTCAACTGAACTCCACAACCTCACTGTTCACTCTTAACGTTGCTCCTATTTGAGTCTGAACTTTACAGACACTTTAAAAAATATTCTGCAAAAAATACTTCTATTGGGTATTTATTCAGCCCCTAACAAACTACTGTTGCATGATGGACCAAAGGCATCAGAGGACAGGCAGTCTTGGGAATCATGTGGAAGGACACCTGGAAGAGTTTGTCATCCAAGAGCTATTCCATACATTCCCTCACAGGGACCCATGCGCGAAGCTATACTTCAAAGGGGGGCAATGTTTTCAAAGCACAGTCCTCACAGATCTATGACCTCCTACCATCTCAAACAAAGCCATACATCCATTGCTGGAGTGTTTTGATTGAGGAGCTCAAGATCTCAGTCATTCTCAATTTAGGTGATCAATGTGATCTCATTGTTTGCAGCCTACTGCTGCATTAGGAAAGTCACCCAAACTCCATACTCAGGAAGAGAATAAAAATGAAAAAAGGAGTAATTCATCTGACCCCTCAAGCCTGCTCCACCCTTCAATATGTTCGTGGCTGATCGAGCCCAGGCACTCATCTACACCTCTGTGCTACTTCCCCATTCCCCTCAATTCACCGACCCTTCCTACAAATAGCATTTTAAATATCTTCAGTGGTCTAGCTTCCACAGTGTTCCATTGTAGGGATTTCTAGAGATTTACCACACTCCTAGAAGAGAATGCTGCACACATCCATTATAAAAAATCACCTTTTTATTATTTAACTGTGCCTCCTTTTTTTTAGATTCTCCTATTAGTGGAAGCATCTCGATATCTATCCTTTTAGGGTCCTATATGTTTCAAGATCTCCCGTCAACCCATTTATTCTGATGTGTAGGAAGGAACTGCAGATGCTGGTTTAAACCGAAGATACACACAAAAAGCTGGAGTAACTCAGCGGGACAGGCAGCCTTCTCTACAGAGATGCTGCCTGTCCCACTGTGTTACTCCAGCTTTTTGTGTCAATCTTCCATTTGTTCTAATTCTTTGTCTTCTATGTGATAACCAGTTATCAATCTATGCTAATACATTTCCCCCCAAACTGTGAACTTCGATCTTCTGAAAATACTTTGATGTGGCCCCTTGTCAAATGCCTCTGGAAATGCAAATACATATTTGTGGGTTCCCTGTTTGTCAATGTGTCTGTCATATTCTTAAAGAAATCTAGAACATTTATCACACATGATTTAACTTTCATAAAACCATGATGACTTGGTTTGATTGCATTAAACTTCACAAAGAGAATAGCTAAGTCTTCCTTGATTATAGACTCTGGAATATTGTTGATAGTAGATGTTAATCTAACTGGCTAATGGATGAATTTCTTTTTGACAGTTCACCAAAAGATACCAAACAAAAAATTAAATAAATAAAAGGTTCTCCCAGTCCAACGTTCTGGTTTTGAGCAACACCATCACAACAAATTTACTACATGTTTGTCCCACAGTGGTTAGTTGGACTGTGCCAAAATTGGTTGCTTTGTTTGCCCATGCTATAACAATGACCACAGCACAACATCATTCCATGAGTGTGGATACTATAGAATATTCAGATGTGAAAGCTGCAGTATAAATGTGATTCATTTATTTTGCAGTGAAAATGCTTTATACAATTTTCACATGCATACAATAATGAAGGTTGTGTCAAAATTTGTATTCGAAGATTCAATAAAATTGCATCAGATTTTCTATCCATTGACAATAAATGGGCCAAAGAAAAGCCAGCTCAAGTTCCTTACAAACATCATCAACAGGCATGGTACTTAAAAGACCAGACAAAGGTTTTCTTGCACTTCCATGTTTTATTTTAGGGACCAAGCCTTTTTGATGATTTGCTAATGTCAGCAGACTGCACTTGAACGCTATGGTCTACAGTCACAACGGGCAAGTCGTATACTTCCCTAAATTCCGTAAAATAATACCGACTTTACAAAGTGTGGAGTACACTTCCACATCACTTCCTGCTCATGCGAATCCTGGCATGAAAATTCCAATGCTGTGACTAACTCTGAACCACAGAATTTCATTAAATCCATTCTAGGTTTGTCGGATGCTTACTGTAATGTGTTCAACAATTTTGGGCAAACAGGCATTCTGCAGGAGTTCAATCCCACATGTTGTTCTAATTTTTTCTCATGCTATCAGATCTGTCATAGATAATGAATACTGGGAAATATATATATATCTTTTTAAAGTAATGTTGATTATCTTACGTGACACTAAAATTAATTGTTCACTAGGATGAAGAGGAATAATTTGTTTTCAATCCAATACATCTTCTATGACCTATTTGGTCTTGTTCTCTAATTCCTTGCACTTTTACCTCGGAAATATGTAACCTTTGCTATTACTAAAAGATGGTTAATCGAGAAAAAAAAACAGAATATGGGGGGGAGCAGGGGTGCATGTGTGGAATGAAATCTTTTGCGCATTAACTGACAATTTAAAGCTTGTGATAAATGCTTTCCTGGAAAATGTAAAAATAATTGATTAGTTTCTTAAAGGTGGTGAGTTTAGTTGCTGAGCATAGATCAGGAACCTGAAGAAGAGCCATTAGTGCGAGTAAGGCTGCATCACAGTAAGGGTAGAGTTAAACTTTGCTTCTGCAACTGTTAATCATTCCTACATAAATAACGGGGAGAACAAAATGAAACCAAACCAGGGCCAAGGAAGAGCCAAGGAACAGTGGTTTGATTTGTCATGAGGACTAATGGGCCTGTCCCACTTAGGCGATTTTTTGGGCGACTACAGACGACTGCCACAAAATTTTCAACATGTTGAAAATTTTTCGGCGACAGTGGCGACACTTTTTGCTGTCGTAGGTTATCGAAGGTGATGTCGCCAGGTGTCGTAGGTGAATTCCATTAAAATTAGTCCCTGGCAGTTGCCTAAAGAGTCGCCTAAATGGGACAGGCCCATTATATACCTTCGCATCTTGGACTTCCAGGTGGTTTCAAGGAGCTTTTCTAGTTCATGACTAAACGGTAAGGGGCTGAATTTCAAGCTTTGATCATTCCAAAAATGTGATGCCTTTATGACCCAGAATATGGCCAATACCAAGCATCTGTCAGCAGCACCTGGAACTTGCCCAGCTCTACATCTTTTTGTTTCCAGGTAATAGTGACATCATCACATCACTGAACTTCCTGTTGTGATCGGAACCCTACAGTGTTGTGCAAACTGTTCAGTTCTGTTTTTATTTTTTTACTTTCCTCTTCTGCATTATCATCAAACTCACTGCTGCCCCTCTTCCAAGAATGTGAGAAGCTCTGTCCTTATGTTCGAGAAGACTTTTATTTATCTCTGAACTATACTTCTTTTCATGGCAATTATCTTCTATGACCCATTTTGCAAAAAGGTTAACAATGTGAAACGTTAATAATCTAACCACTGCTCCACTCACACACCCACACCTCTCATGCCCACACAAACGTGATCTACTGTTGAAAGAACAAGGAATTAAATAAAGTAGTCAACACAAACAAAACTAAGTGAGTAAAAGAGCATTACACATTAACATTGGTGTTACGCCTGTAGAATACTGTCTTGTATTTCAAGGTCAGAATGTAAAGCTCACTCACCATCACAGTTAAATACATAATGTATCTTACATTTGCATTAAATTCATTAATCCGTTAACAATAATCACATTTTCCACGCTATTCTAAGCTTCATTTTTTAAAACAAATTACTAACCATACATCGATATCCAGCGTCTCTATCTAGAACATCCAACATCAATTTAGAATGCCCATAAACTACTTGCTGATATTCATACAAACCCTGACCTCGCCATCCAACACTGTCCTTATGGGCCTTTCCCACTAAGGCGATTTATCAGGCGACTGCCTGCGACTGTCAAGTTGGCTGTCAGAGTGGAACACACAAATACATCGCTTCCTTCACCAGCCCGTTATGCAGGCGGGGGGACAGGGCAAGCAGGGGGAGCGCTGTCTAAAAAATTCACACGGTGCAAAGCCAAGGTGATACAGACACACACCGCGATGAACAGGAAAGTTGGCGCTGTAATTAAGACAGTTAAGTACAGTGTATGGTAAGTCCTTTAAAAGAGGGTGGGTGTGGGGGGGGGGGGGGAAGAGGGGGAGAAGGAGGGAGAAGGAGGGAGAAGGAGTGGAGACAACTTTTAAGAAGCCAGAGATACACGGCTGTGAAGCTCGGCAGACATTTATCATTACCGGTCTGTTATCTTTAGTTCTGAAAACTACTGCTTACGTTTTTTTCCCCCCAATGAGCCAATGAAATTCACCGGTCAGCACCAGTCAGCACTGGTTACAACCTACGAGAACCTATGAGAACCTTCGTCCTCCTGGCAACTCACTAGAACCTCCTGGCGACCCACCTAAGACACGAGAATTCTCGCTACTCTCCATGGCGGATTCATTCTGGTCGCCGCTAATTTTTCAACAGGTTGAAAAATGAGGCTGCGACTAGTTCCCAGAATGTTGGAACTCCTCACGACCATGAAGGCGACTCCCCAGCAACCACCCGCGAACATGTGGCGACCATGTGGCGACTGCATAATCTCCTGCAGTCGCCTAAAAAATTGCCTGTGGGACAGGCCCATTAAGCATCTAGAAGGAAAAGCAATGTAATATTAATAATGTAATAATTATGTAATATTAATAATGTAATGTAATAATATTAATAATATAATAATTCCTTGCACATTTACCTCTGAAATATGTGACCTTTGTTTCTATGTTTCTATGTTACTTATGAAAGAATAATATTTTCATCAAAGGAAAACGTCAATGTTTACTAATATTTAGAGATACAAGGAACTGCAGATGCTAGTTTATGAAAAAAAAAGTGTTGGAGTAACTCAGCGAGTCAGGCAGCACTTCAGGAAAACTGTTTTGGATCGGGACCCTCCTTCAGACTAGTTAGTGTCTTTTTTTCAAGAACCAAGCTTACACCTTTGAAGATAATGTAATTCAAGTGGTATAAATAATTCAACCAAGGAGATTAATTTGCTCTCTTAATAAGTTAATCATGACAACAAACTGTATAATAGTTACAATATCTACTACATGTAATCTGCTCCTTGAAGTGAAAAGCACGACTCAACAGAAAAACTATTTACGATGTTTATCACATGAGAGCTTATATCAGCGTTTGTGCGTCAAGATATTTTGATATGTATCATGAAATAAAAGGGAGTTCCACAATGTCATTCGTATCGGACGTGCAATCTGTGTCTGATTTCTAGCAGGCTGCTTCGCTTGGTTTTCTGATGAGTTGCCAGCAAATTATGTCAACAAATCCTATCTTTGCAATTTCATCCTAAGTAACCTATTGAATAAATTTGTTTTAGTAAGCTTCCCATTGTTCCACAGGCAAATCCACGGGAAAATACTTTGGTAGCTTTTCTTTATTGAAGTTATTGAACAGGAAGGTGATCAGTTTTTCAATTAAATTCAAAGAAAGACACAAAGTGCTGGAGCAACTCAGCAGGGAGGAGGGGGGAATGGAGAAACTCAAAGCGATGAAAAAAACAGGAACAGAAGACCTTGGCCAAGGAGGTTCTCTGATAAGGCCGATTGTGGGATGTGGGTATGTGGGTAGGGGAGTGGAAAGATTATGACCGTTTCTTGCCTAAGGTCATCTGTTGTTAGCCCTGATTTGTTCTGTATTTTTTCCTGCTTTTTTTCACTTCTAGCTTCTAACCCCACTACAATCAGTCTGAAGTAGGGTCCCAACCCGAAACGTCACCTATCCATTTTCTCCAGAGATGCAGCATGACTCGCTGAGTTACTCCAGCAGTTTCTGTTTATCTTTGGTATAAACCAGCATTTGCAGTGCCTTTTTGATTTTTTTATGTTACCACATAAATCCAGTTATTGGATTTATTAGGCTTATGCCTGTTTTTGACCCTTTTTCCGGTGCACAAAAGGTGCAGTGGTGGTAGCGGGAAGTGAGGGAAGGCGCATTTGCGAGTTGATGTGTCCATGGAGCAGGTTGCTGGAGGCCTTGCAGCAGCCAGGGTATTGCATGGATCAGGTGCCATTGGAAGCCCCACAGAGGTCGGACAAGCGCACAGATCAGAAGCGGCCCTGCAGCACACAAAGCGGTGGAGCAGTGGTGGAGAACAGTGACAACATTACCAGGCCAGGCTGATCCCTGCAACACCGAACCAGTGCCATCGCCAGCATAACAGGCATTTAATGCCTGTGATCTACTATCTTTACACAGCAATTGTTGCATCATTGTACTCAGGTATAATTGTGCTTATGTACAGTAAGATTTTACTGAATTGTACGCAATACAAAGAATTTCACTGTATCTAGGAATATGTAACAATAAAGTACCATAGAGCCAGTGAACCATTTAAAACATTTCTTTAACCAGTAAAACTGTAGATTTTGAAGCATAAACATGAACATTTATTCAATGGTAATAATTGCTTCTGTTCTAGTGACTATAATCGCGTTTTATCTATCCGAGATCAGTTTATGTATTAAAAAAGTGTACTCTTAATATTTGCTTTTTGTTTAATACTACAAAATATGTTCACAGATCGCAAGCGCATAATGTAGAGCTGTGAAGAAAACATGATTTTCAGTATGTTATTTTAAACAAGATCTTTATTGGGGCTCAGCTATCTCCTGGAAAAATAAATTGTCTGCGAGGGAGAGAGATTAATTTTTCCATATTTTGAAAAGTGGTGGGGGATAATGATGCGGGGAGAAATAAATGAAATGGAAACAATACGAGATAGGGGAACATTATACAATTAAGATCATTGGTTTAAGTGGAAACACAAAAGTCAACAAAGAGTTAAAACTGTCAAAAGCCAAATAATAGATGACACATTAAAATCAGTTCAATTGTGAACAAACTGCCTCTTTTGTTTTCAGATTTCAATGCCGTCTAGAAAGAAAGCGCAGG
The DNA here is from genome assembly GCF_010909765.2 of Amblyraja radiata. Lineage (NCBI taxonomy): Eukaryota > Metazoa > Chordata > Chondrichthyes > Rajiformes > Rajidae > Amblyraja > Amblyraja radiata. The sequence continues at coordinate 137,162,711 of NC_045957.1, read as the reverse complement.
AAAAGGATATTGCAAGTTTAACAGTGTCAGCATTTCCGTCTGTCTTATCTTTTACTGGTCCAATATAGATGAGCATCGATAGGACAAGGAGCTATAAAATCACACACAAAAGTTTATTCTGAATGGGAAATGGTCAAGCAATTTCTACAGTACGGGATTGGAATTCACTAGCACTCATTGTATACAAATAAACTATTGAGGGCAGAGGTTTATCAAAGACAATTTATGCATATTGTATACATCGCACAATCATACGTTGACGAGACCAAGCATAGACCGGGCAACCGTTTCACCAAACACTTGCGTTCAGTCTTCCAAGGCCTCGGAAACTCCCGGTTGCTAATAATTTTAACACCTCTTCCAGTTCCCATATTGACCTTTTTGTCCTGGACCTCCTCCATTGCCAGATGAAGCCACACACAAACTAAAGGAACAGCAAGCACGCCATATTCCACTGAGGAAGCTGACAACCTAATGGTATGACATTAAATTCTCCAACTTTGGGTAATCTCGACCAAACACCTCCCCTGTAACCCTCCCCCCCCCCCCCCCCCCCCCCCCTTCACTGAGCCATGGCTAACATTGCACCCATCTTTATCCTATCTCCCCCTCACTCTCCATCTACATTCCTAAACAATTCACTCCTCATCAAGTTCAAGTTCAAGTTCAAGTGAGTTTATTGTCATGTGTCCCTGTATAGGACAATGAAATTCTTGCTTTGCTTAAGCACACAGAAAATAGTAGGCATTTACTACAAAACAGATAAATGTGTCCATATACCATGATATAAATATATACACACATGAATAAATAAACTGGTAAAGTGCAAATAACAGAAAGTGGTTGTTAATAATCAGAGTTTTGTCCGAGCCAGGTTTAATAGCCTGATGGCTGAGGGGAAGTAGCTATTCCTGAACCTGGTTGTTGCAGTCTTCAGGCTCCTGTACCTTCTACCTGAAGGTAGCAGGGAGATGAGTGTGTGGCCAGGATGGTGTGGGTCTTTGATGATACTGCCAGCCTTTTTGAGGCAGCGACTGCGATAAATCCCCTCGATGGAAGGAAGGTCAGAGCCGATGATGGACTGGGCAGTGTTTACTACTTTTTGTAGTCTTTTCCTCTCCAGGGCGCTCAAATTGCCGAACCAAGCCACGATGCAACCGGTCAGCATGCTCTCGACTGTGCACCTGTAGAAGTTAGAGAGATTCTTCCTTGACAATCCGACTCTCCGTAATCTTCTCAGGAAGTAGAGGCGCTGATGAGCTTTTTTGATAATTGCGTTAGTGTTCTCGGACCAGGAAAGATCTTCAGAGATGTGCACGCCCAGGAATTTGAAGTTCTTGACCCTTTCAACCATCGACCCGTTGATATAAATGGGGCTGTGGGTCCCCCTCCTACTCCTTCCAAAGTCCACAATCAATCCTCTAGCTACACAATTTGCAACTCTAATCATTTTGTTTCACACCTAGAGTGTGTTCATCCCTGGCCCTTGTCCAGCCATCTATCAAATCACACCGTCACCTATGTTCACCTACGACCTGCCATCTTTGTCCTGTCTCTCCAATCGTCTACTTTTCTTTCCTCTCACCCCTGCAATCAGTCTGAAGAACGATCCCGACCTGAAACGTCACTTATTCTCGAGGGATGCTGCCCGATCCCTGTTACTCCAGCCTTTTGTGCCTTTCCTTAGTAAACCAGCATCTTCATTTCCTTGTTTCTACACATAAATACACCCTGCTAGTGAGGTCAGTTTTGGGAGCTGATGTAAAATTAATGAAAACCAAATTAGGTAGGAATAAAAATACAATGCCGACTCACAAGATTAATTTCACCCCCTATTTGTCTTTGGGTAACGGAATGCTAAAACCAAATTTTTTTAGGCACCCTACCTGATTTCAGATTTCTTAAAATTACATGTTTATTTTAACTGGGTCCCTCTTGATTTGCCAATATGTGTCCAGATACTTTCCAGAACACTGCAATTCTTCATTCAAATGTTTAGAGATGTAGATGAAATGCTGCAAACTATCAAAAAACATAACAGTTAATTATGCTGTTCTGTATGTCCTAATTTCTACTTTCTTTCAGCTGGTACAACTTGATGGAATATTTGCTGCCATTGCTATACCAAAGGTGGGCACTGTGCAACGCAGCAGAGGCTCTTGATTTCCACTCCATGAGATAGATCAATCTCCCACCATGGTTTCCTCCACCAAGCCACCAGCCAAGAATCAATTGTGTGGTTATTTACTCAGGCCCTGTAAAAACACCCCACCCTTTTATTTACGTTCTCACTATTATTCTGTGCAGCCAAATGTTGTAGAAAAAATGCAGACTAAAAGCTTCATGGATTTTGAAAGCTGTAAAGCTGTTTCATGTGCTGGAATGGTATAAGGTTGTCTTTCTGTACTCATTATTGAATACACACCCAGCTCTCATCATGCCATGCAAGCACTGCACTAGATCGATGCTGTGCCCATTGCTGTTTGTGGTTTATATCAACACTTTGGATGTGAATGTAGAAGGCAGATGATACCAATGTGGGTGGTATGATGGGTCATAAGGAATAGGAGTAGAGTTAGGCCATTCGGCCCATCTATGCCATTCAATCATGGCTGATCTATTTCTCCCTCCTAACCCCATTCTCCTGCCTTGTCCCTATAACCTCTGACACCCGATCTAGATAGTGAATATGGTTATCAAAAATTACAGCAGGATCTTGATCCATTGGGCAAGTGGGCTGAGGAATAATTAATGGAGTTAAAGGCAGATTAGTGTGAGCTGTGGCATTTTGTGAAGTCAAACCAGGGCAGGACCTTCACAGTGAATGACGGGGCCCTGGGATGTGTTGTAGAGCAGAGGGATCTATGAGTGCAGGTACATGGTTCCTTGAAAGTAGCCTCACAAGTAGATAATGTGGTCAAGACCTTTCCTGCATCATTAGTTCAGATCCCATAATGCCCTTAACAATCAGCTTCAAACTTATAAAGCAAATGATCACTGACTGAGGGACTACGTAAACAGCACTCTGTATTATTGAGCAAGTCCCAACTTGACACCAGGAGTTATTTTTTGAAGGTTAATCTAGTTTTAGTTCAAACATACCAGTTTCTACCATTGGTGTACAAACAAATGTAAGATTGTCACTTATTGAAAATGTGTATTGCAACAACAAGAATAGAGGTAAAGTGGGGAAAAGTCACACTGTACCTAAGTAAACAGAACATTCAGAAAGAAAAGTGAATAACAATAATGTGTCTTAAATCACATTTAGATTAGTGAAAAGGTACTTGACTGGAGCATTATCAAATAAAAACCATCAGTGACTTTCTTTTCAACAGGTCAGAAGTTGGAATGTTCACTTCTAATTGCAATATTCAATTCCATTTGCAGCTTCCTAGATAATAAAGTAGCCCACACCTGCAAGCAAAAAGACATCTTTGGCATTCAGACACAAGCCGTGACGTTTTTATTAACATTCATGCCACATGAGTCCTGGGCAGTGACCAACAAGAGATAGACTAACTTGATGTTCAACGGTGCAAATCTCTCAGGGCTCAGGGACCAGATGAGATTACAGGGGCGAGGAAAGGCCACGGCCAAGGTTTGAAATTTGAGAATTTTAACCGCAATCATTAATTCTTGGCATCATTAAATCTACTTTGCACCTATAAATCATATTTGAGCCTCAGTCGCAGACTTAAACTATGATTATTAAAGGTAAGACATAGAGTAGTTTCTAAGTCAATGGTGAATGTATTGGGCTTGTAGTTTATTGTCACGTTTACCAAGGTACAGTGAAAAGCTTTTTTGCTGCGTGCTATCCAGTCAGCAGAAAGACTATACATGATTACAATCAAGCCACCCACAGACCCCATTATAATCTAGGAAACTCTTGTGAATTTTTGAACAGCCTTATATGTTTCTTCTGTCAATTTCAAAGATACATATGGAAATTATATCATGGTTTTAGAAGTATACAGCATGGATACAGGCCTACCAAAATCTACACCAAACATCAACCACTCATTTACACTAATTCTATATTAATCCTGCTTTTTACTTTTACCACAGACCCATTAATTTCCCATTCACCAACACCCTAGAGGCAATTTAGTGACCAAGTAACCTAGCAACCCACACATATTTTGATGTGAATGTCTTTTTGAATTATGTTCCTTCTTTTTTTTAAATACAGCAGTCCCACATTTTCTGCATTGAATCTCATCTCACTATTTCATACCTATATCCTCCAGATGTGTCTTGTCTGTTTTGTTGCATTTCCAAGTTTTGTCTCATCTGTTGACTTGGAAAATATACCAGGACCAGGGCATTAATTTACATATCGAAAGGAATCTCAATTGAATTATATAAGGTGCCACATAAATGATAGAGAAAATTTGTCAAAAGTGCATATGAAAATAGTCAAAACATTGAAAGCAGGGATTAGTGATAAAGTTTGTTTTTCAGACTGGAAAAATATTCTGCGATGTTTCCCAAAGGATAGTAGAATTTTATATTAAACTTGTATATGTCAGCAATGCACATATAGTTTGAGGATATTAGTTAATAGAGAGTAGCTGGACGTTTCAGTTTCGTTTATTGCCACGTGTGCTACCGTGGTACAGTGAAAAGCTTTTTATTGCCTGCTAACCAGTCAGCAGAAAGACAATATGTGATTACAATCGATCCATTTACAGTGTATAGATACATGATAAGGGAATAACGTTTAGTGCAAGGTAAAGCCAGCAAAGTCCGGTCAAGTATAGTACGAGGAGCATCAACGAGGTAGATAGTAGTTCAGCACTGCTCTCTGGTTGTGGTATGTGCAGACTGATGGACAAGACTGATGGCCGAATAAATCAATACACCTCAATGCACATTTCCTGAAAAGACTGAAATGTTCAACCTTAGCCAATTTCATTTGTGTATACATAAATTGTTCTGTAAATAGTTTACCTGTTTAAACTGACATGTAGGTTAATAATTACATGCATTTAAAGAATAAACACAGAAACTGAAATTTAAGAAATCTTGAGGAATATTAATATTCCTCAGTTAGATATTTCCCTGATGGACAACGAACATAACCTGGGAACACTCATTTCAATTTACTGTCTCAGCTATGCGTCCAGATGGGTGCTCCAGTAAATGCATGTTTTGCCAGTCATTGGAATAGATCACGGAATACTAAGTATGGAAGCTCAAATAAATCTTATTACATAAAAATTAAAGCAAGACCTACCATGAAAACAATCCAGACAATTTTTTATTGTAATCATGGGATAGAGATCAAAGGTTGGCCTGGCGGCACAGCGGTAGAGTTGCTGCCTTATAGCTCCAGAGCCCCAGGTTTGATCCTGACTACAGATGTTGTCTGTACGGAGTTTGTACGTTCTCCCCGTGATCTGCGTGGGTTTTCTCCGGGATCTACAAATTTTACAAAACAACAGGTTTGTAGGCTAATGGGCTTGTGTAAAACTGTAAATTGTCCCTAGTGTGTTTAGATAGTGTTAATGTGTGTTAATGTGTGGGGATGGCTGGTCACCGTGGACTCGGTTAGCCGAAGGGTCTATTTTAGTGCTGCATCTCTGAATTAAAATATGACAAAGATTAAAGTCTTCTGTTTAGCCTGTAAGCGAATGGGCATATTGATTAAATGTAAAGCACTGATATTCAAATCTTAGGAGACTTGTTACAAAGCTATATTTTTGCTCCAATGCCATTATGGACGTCCAACTTGGCTCTGACTCAGTTATAGACTCTATATATTTTCCTGAGTTCGATTAACTGGTCATGAAACTCCCAGTGGATTTTCACCTCTGAGAGAAACAGTGCCAGAGCAAGAGTCGTGAACGAGGAAACAAAAGGTCAGAAGATCCCCACAGAGAGTACAAGCTGCAGTACTGCAAGATAGCACTTACTTTCCGTAATTTCTGCTGCTATCCTGCCTGAGATTAGGTGGGAATTGTGTGGGGTGTTAGTGGGGAGTAGCCTGGAGAAGTTTGGTGGTAGAAATGCAGCCCTCTGTCTCAGATCTGCCCCCATTTCCTGACCACCCATCATTATAATTTATGCAGCTAAGGGTTGTTTCCAGACAACCTTTGATTTATGTGTTGACTGTCAAAAGTCTTACAATCCCACAGATAACTGAATTACCATAATTTCATTTATTTGTAGCTATTCGGCAGCTACCTTCTTAGAAATGATCAAAATCAGGAGGATGTTGATGACTCAAGGGTTATGAAATTGATGGGAGTAAAGAGGAAGGCAATGATGAGAACAACATCATTTATGTACAAGTGCATATTTTACAAATAACCAAAGACAAAAATTGGGTGTCTGATTTAGAGGCCAAGGCCTCCTTTAAATCTGGCTGAAACCAGATGATAAAAAGGGTGTCCCGCGATGCTTGACTGGCTCTGGACCAGAGGAATGTTGGCTGGATGTGACCAACATGTTTCTACAGCCAGAGAGGACTTCTGCTTCTTTCCACTCCTTAAAAAGATGTGCAATAGCTGTAGCTATTTCTGAGCAGTTAGCAACTATCACTTGAAGGACCATTGCTTTGGCTGCTAAATGTCCATAAACAAAGGAGAGAGTCACACACTTCTTAGTGAAGCTTCCACTTAAATTGTTCCACTTTATCAAAATGAGGCCGCCTCGGCATTTAAACCAAACCACTTCATCTCTCCAATTATTTTTAAATAAAAGTATAAAAGTATAATTCATAAGTTTGATGATTGCTAAGTATTTTTAAAAGAAAATTATGCATTGTGCCTGTAATATGCATTTACAATCATCTTAGTTTACAACTGGTATCTGTTTTAGAGAAAATTTTACAAAATGTAATTGGCATGTAATTGGGTAGCAGGGCATTAGTGGTGACATGTATTTACAATTTGTGCATCTTCTCTTTAATGCTATAGTTCATGGTGAGGTGCAGTTCACAGGCACCGACATCTCTCCCTATATAGCCACATGAATAAGTGCAGAGAATATGCAATCTGTTTGGAGGTCGAGCTATCACAGTTAATCCAGAATGTTCATTTCTCAAGAGTCACAAAATATGCATTTTTTTGCAATGGATCACCAGATGACAATCGGGAAAGGAAATGCTTGCTGTGTTTCATTTAAACTTTTGAGGTCAACTGCAGAATGGCATAACTAGCTATCAGAGTTCTCAGTACAGATCAAGGATTGAATACACAACATATTCCTATATTTTATTAATTGACACTATACCTCACTGTGCGTTGCCCTAACTATAACAGAAGGGCGTCTCGATCCATCATTTGGTTTCTCTTCTTACAAAAACGCTTCACACATTTTTCCTTACTTATCTTAATGTTGGTTTAAGATCTTAGATGAAAGTAAATGCCCTTCAAAAGGCATCAACAGGGTAGACAGTCAGAACCTTTTATCTCAGGATAGAAATATCAATTAGCATTGAGGTCAAAGGGGCAAAGTTTAAAGGAGTTCTGAGGGGCGTTTTTTTTTTACACAGAAGGCAGTAAATAACTCAAATGCGCTGCCAAGGGTTGGTGGTGAAGGCAGATACAATGGTGGCATTTAAGAGATTTTTGGATAAGTACGTGTGCATTCAGGGAATAGATGAATATGGACTATGTGCATCTAGATAAGTGTTGGCCTTGAATTATGTTCAGCACTGACTATGTGGACTGAAGGGCCTGTTCCTGAGCTGTAATGTTCAATAAAAGCTAAACAAGAATTTTCACCTGTCACAGACCAATGGAATTGACATTGAGATTCTGAGAAATGAGAAAAATGATTCTCAGCCATTCATTTTCGGTCTTTTTGAATTCAATTTAAGGGAGATCACTTTTTTAAGCAACTTCAAGAATCTTGTACTTAACATAGCTTGTAATTTATCTCAATGATTGGCTCATTTTTATTCTTTTAGCAATTGTGAGATCAATGGGAGAAGAACAAAAGTAATTTTATGACCACATAAAAAAAATAGTGACCCTTCAAAAACAGTGCCCATGGAACAAACTTTGCGAATGATCTGAACCGTTGACTTCCTGCTCAAGCATTGTTAGTGCATTCTAAATATATGCTATATATTATTGCACATATAAATAACCGCTACAGTCCTGCTCATTCATTACCGATAGCTTTAATCAAGGTGAATGAATTGAAGGATGTACAGAGTCAAAAAGCCAGAAACTTGTCAGAAATGTTATTTCAATTACAGAAGAGCAGGAAATTGCAGCCTAAAAACATGTGAGGAATGAGCTGCAACTGCATTTATCCAACACAAGCTGAAAGAATCTATGTACCTCATAGTTCTCAACACAATACAACAGCCATCTGTGGACCTTAATAGTACCCTTGAGATTTGGTGCAGGTAGAGTGAGTATGTGTTATCAAATTCCTTGAAACATGTTTAAAGACACATTAGGGATTACAGCAGAAGTAGGAGCTACTTTACCATTTGGTGTCTTTTCTCATTTGCTTTTAACCCTAAACTGATGTTGTAGTAGTCAAGTGCATCTCCAGTATTGTTCGACAAGGCAAATGTAAAGTAATTTAAAAGATTACATTTATTTCAGAGTATTTTCTACTTTGTCAAAACGTTTGGAAATAAACAGAATGAGAGAAGAAAATTATCTCATGATTATTCAACAGGAATGTTCGTTCCTAAATATAGATAGTAAAATTAAATTCGAAAATAGCATGATCACCATTTTATCAGCATTTTTGTTTTTTAATGATTACAGAAAGTCCTTGGGTTACGTATGTGTTCTGTTCCTGAGAAATGTCCATAATCCATTTTTCCGTAAGTCAGAAACGTCTGGTTTCTATAGCTACCCAGTTCTACATACACTTAATATAATTCTTTCATTTCATTGAATAATCAATGTAACATTACCCATAATTATGCTGAATGTAATATATAGGGTATCATCACCAATAAATACCATGAAATGCTTTATTATTATGATAATTTGCTTAAAACACACTTTACAAATGTACGGGAGAATTTATGTTAAGTCTAATTTCTTTAAGTCATATCATTCATTATCCAGGGAGCCTTTGTGTATGGTCATCGGTATTACCCTGCAATGAATGAAAGAGCAATGGATTTGGATACACTTCAATATATTCTGCTTTCTGAGCACACCCAATGTTGTCACATGAGCAATATGGAGCAGGTGATTAACGTTATCCATAGCTAACATGGTGATGTAGTTAACACTGGAATTAGTAATTTATTGGGGCAAGATAAAGCTGGAGCAAGTCAGCTAAAATAGGCACCTTAGTGCCCATGTCCCACTTAGGAAACCTGAATGGAAACCTCTGGAGACTTTGCGCCCCACCTAAGGTTTCCGTGCGGTTCCCGGAGGTTGCAGGTGGTTGCCGGAGGTTGCAGGTAGTGGAAGCAGGTAGGGAGACTGATAAAAACCTCCGGGAACCGCACGGAAACCTTGGGTGGCGCGCAAAGTCTCCAGAGGTTTCCGTTCAGGTTTCCTAAGTGGGACAGGGACATTACTCTTTTGTTAAGATAACGATAAAAATACAATTTTGTAAAACCTTTCTATTAGGTAAAATAGCTCATCCTCCATTATGAACTCCGAGCGTTTCACATTATTATAGGGATGGGGTATGCTAAGTCACATTTGTTTAAGATTATTTGTCCATTAAAAAAGATGACTTTGCTGTTGCTAGCAATTAAGCTGTAGAACGTGTACACAATCATCATTGTTGTTTTCTTTATCCTTAAACCATTGCCTTTATTCTGACTTTTACACAATGGTGGCCAATTTCTGCAAAAACCTGACAAGCAGCAGTCCTGTGCTGCTGAATACAAGTGACTATTTCTCATGAACATCATTCAGCTCTACATCCATCAGGCCCTTTTAACTTTGCCAATCCCATTTCACATTTATGTTTACTTTTGTATACATCTAGAAAGGATCCTTGTGACCGAGTGCAAACCCTGACCTTTCTTCTCCTTATCCCAGTAACAGAGGCAACTGGACTGACATTACTGCCGCAGCAGTTGAAATTGATTAACTCCACAAAGGCCAGGGATCAAAGCCAAAACTTTTGTTATTGTTAATGGTTCAGCATTACACCAGGTGGCTAAAATGATGTATGTATTTTTAAATGAACACATTTTTCATTTTATAAAAGTGTGTGAAACTGCTTTATTGGTGTTACCGTTCATTGTCTAAACCAAAGTTATTGTTGTTTCTGCATTATAAAACAACTTGATATAAAGGATAGTTGTTTTTTGTTGCATGCACTGTAAAGGCATATTAATCTACTTCTAGTCACTTAGCTCCCACCAACAGGCAATGGCAAGCAGTCTGAAGGATTCTGACCCAAAACGTCACCTATCCATGTTCTCCAGGGAGCTGCCTGACCCGCTGAACTACTCCAGCACTTTGTGTCCTTTATTGTTCCCTGGACTAGGTAATCGGCCAAAGAAGACTTGTGACTTGACTTTCAGTATCCCAAAATAGCCACAGATGCTCCCAACAACTAGCACCATTAAACTTGCGACATCTCTATTTGTTATGACACCTACAGTTGCCACGAATTGCCCCTCGTTATGACACAAAATGGTGATGAAATAAGGGCTCTCTGAATGCTGACCCCGAACCAACCAAGCTCAATTTGAGTAGGAAGGATGCTGGTTTACACCGAAGATAAACACAAAATGCTGGAGTAACTCAGCTGGTCAGGCAGCATCTCTGGAGAGAAGGAATGGGTGATGTTTTTTGGTCAAGACCCTTCTTCAATGTGAATCTTGCCTGATAATACAGTAACCTCTAATAACTGTACTTGTGGTTCCTCTTAGACTGGGGCAGGTTTACTGTTGCTCTTTGATGACATTCTTTTATTTTGGTATGGATACATGTATTCCTTGAATACCTCAAGAGATAATTTAGAAACAAGGAACTGTAGATGCTGGTTTCTAAAAAAAGAGGCCCAAGTGCTAGAGTAACTCAGCAGGTTAGGCAGCATCCCTGAAGAATACGGATACGTGACGTGTTGAGTCGGGACCCTTATTCAGACTCGGGTATAATTTATTTGACTACACTTTATTCCTTTTTGAAGGGCTTACAAACATTTATATTTCGTTGTATATTATGAGATTTTTACATTTTTACATTTCTGAGGTGCATTGATTTGTTTTAAAATATTCTGAAATTTGATACATAAAAGGTGTTGCATTTTGTACGCACCTTGTATCTAGAAAATATGGAGGATATGAGAGTTAGTGGGTGGAAACTTATGTGCAAATATTTTTTAAATCATCCATAAGCACAACATGCACAGAGCGTTACTTTTATTAAAGACATTATAAACGTGAAGATATTTTGCAAAAAGAGCTTTTTTTGTCACACATTCTTACTCTTCTCACGGCAACTGTGCAGTTTTGCACGTAGTTAACCTGCCTTGATGATTGAAATGGAGTTCCCATTGGGTTGTGCAACGAAACTGCTTGCTGCAGAAAAATGGCCACGTTGTAATTCGACTTTCCCTCCGAGCAGTTTCTGCATCCAATTCCAAATTTTCATTCTTAATACCCAAGAACAATGAAGTATTTAAAAACTTATGTTTCCTGCTTAGAAAAAATAGGCCTGAAATTCACCCGTTGTTTAAACAAAAATCCTGGAATGTAAAAGGCAATGTTCGAAGCCAAAACTTCCAACAGAGCAACACTGCAAAAGTGATGAGGAGGTTGAAGTTTCCCATTTTCACTTTAATGGTAACTTGGCATCCTTGCAATATTGTTATCAATAGCCATCCACCTACTGAGAACTGGCAGAGCCTGCTTCCAGCTCCTCTGTACTTTTGGTCTCCTGAAACCTCTAAAGAAGTTTGATTACTGACAGCTTGTCATAAATTGAGCAGTTCATCATCTATTTGAAGAAACGACCTTGTCCAGGAATTTTAAGAGTCATTCAGTTTGGGATCATATTTCTAGTGCTCAAATGCACACACGTTTCTTGGGAGTAGTGGGAGGAGAAGACTAAGTGTCGGTGTGTTACTCGTGGGCACTCACTCTGCAATAAACAACTCTGCTCCATACTCTCCTTTCAAGCTACAATTAATAGTCCACTCTAGCTGCTAGCTTGAAGGATGATTCAGTCTGAGAAAGGGTCTCGACACAAAACGTCACCCGTTCCTTCTCCCAAGAGATGCTGCCTGTCCAGCTGAGTTGCTCCAGCATTTTGTGTCTATTTTCAGAGTAAAGCAGGTGAATTCTCTTTAATCCCTATCATGAAGTGCCTCAGTTGCACTCTCCATTTCCTCCTGCTAGTATGGTCGTGTTTGAAATGGAAGAATGAGACCGGGCTAGTCATGTCCTTGAGCCTATTCAACCATTCAGTGAGGTCTGTTATCCAAACTCGTTCCAATCTTTTTCACTTAATTTCTACTAAAAAATCTTGATTAACAACATCTATCAGCCTCAGATATATTAATTTACTAATTAGCTAGCATTCACAACATTTATTGGGATAAACTTCATACTTCCAGCACATTTTGTTAAAAAATTAATTTTCAAAATTCTCTCCTAATAACCAGATATTTATGTCAGTTTCCCACAATCTCCTTCACCTGTGGAATAACTTTCTTTCTATTATTCCCATGAATTCTTCCAAGAATCTGCAAATCTACTTGAAATCAATTCTTAACCACTGTGACCAATTGTCCAGCCACACTGATGCTGCGATCAAGAAAGCACACCGTTGCCTCGACTTCCTCAGAAGGTGAAGGAAATTTGACATTTGGCCCCAATGAATCTTCCCAATTTCTGTAGATGCATCTTGGAAAGCACCCCATCCGGTTGCACTGGCACTTGGTATAGGAACTGCCCTACACAAGGTTGTAAGAAACCGCAGTGTTGTGAATATGACCCAGTTCATCACACAAAACAGCCCCCCATTGATTCCATCTATACTTCATGCTGTCTTTGGAAAGCAGACAACATAATCAAGGAAAATTGAGACGTTAGCCATAAACAAGAAGGATGCATGGGACAGGTGTAGGCAGCTGGGATCAAGTGCATCCCTGGAGGAGTTTCAGGAACTAAGGAGCAAACTGATAAAGGAGATCATAAGGGCAAAAACTGGCCAGGAGATAGCTCTGGCGGGTAGCATAAAAGACAATCCTAAAAGATTTTATAAATACATGTGGGGAAAAAGGGTAACTAGAGAGAGAGTGGGACCTCTCAGGAATAAAAGCAGACTCCTCTGTGTGGAGCCACAGGAGGTGGGCAAGGTCCTCAATTAGTATTTCTCCTCTGTATTTACTGAGGAGAAAGACAGTAGGATGGAGGAAATTGGAGTAGTCACTGGCAGTATCATGAGAGCAGTCAGGGTTACCGTTGACGAACTACTGAAGGTACTGTTGTGTTTGAAGGTAGACAAATCTCTGAGGACTGATCAGGTATATCCGAGGACATTGCGGGAAACTAGAGAGGAAATTGCAGGAGCCCTGGTTGAAATTTATGAGTCGTCCTTAAATACAGGAGAGGTGCCGGAGGATTGGAGGGTGGCAAATGTTGTGCCTTTTTTCAAGAAGAACTGCAGGGAAAATGCTGGGAACTATTGGCCGGTGAACTTAACATCTGTAGTTTGTAAGTTACCGGAGAGTATTCTGAGGGATAGGGTATACCAGATTCAGATTCAGATTCAGATTCAAACTTTATTATCATTGTGCAGTGTACAGTACAGAGACACCAAAATGCAGTTAGCATCTCCCTAGAAGAGCGACATAGAATATGAGCAATAAATAAATATATTTACGTGCATTCAGTCATAGTAGTGCAATTTTTTCCTGGTGGGAGGAGTGTCCGGGGGGGGGGAGGTGATTGGCAGTCACCGAGGTACAGTGTTGAGTAGTGCAACAGCCGGAGGGAAGAAGCTGATCCTGGACCTGCTGGTCCGGCAACGGAGAGACCTGTAGCGCCTCCCGGATGGTAGGAGGGTAAACAGTCTGTGGTTGGGGTGAGAGCAGTCTTTGGTGATGCTGAGCGCCCTTCACAGACAACGCTTGCTTTGGACAGACTCAATGGAGGGGAGTGAGGAACCGGTGATGCGTTGGGCAATTTTCACCACCCTCTGCAGTGCTTTCCGGTTGGAGACAGAGCAGTCCATACCATACTGTGATACAGTTGGTAAGGATGCTCTCGATGGTGCAGCGGTAGAAGTTCACCAGAATCTGAAGAGACAGACATTTGGATGGGCAAGGAATGATTAGGGACCATAAAAACATGGTTTTGTACTAAGGAGGTCGTGTCTCACAAATCTGATTGATTTTTTTGAAGACGTGACAAAAAAGGTTGATGAAGGCAGAGCTGTAGATGTTGTGTACATGGACTTCAGTAAGGCGTTCGACAAGGTGCCGCATGGTAGGCTGCTCTGGAAGGTTAGATCTCATTGGATCCAAGGAGAGACAGCTGAATCGACAGCAAATTAGCTCCATGGAAGGAAGCAAAGGGTGATGGTGGAAGGTTGCTTCTCGGAATGGAGGCCTGTGCCTAGTGGTCTGCCACAGGGTTCGGTGCTGGGCCCATTACTGTTTGTCATCTACATCAATGATTTGGATGAGAACATACAGGGCGAGATTAGCAATTTTGCTGATGATACAAAAGTTAGTGGTTTTGCAGAAAGTGAAGATGGTTGTGAACGATTCCAGCAGGATCTGGATCGATTGGCCAGGTGGGCTGAGGAATGGATGATGGAATTTAATACAGAGAAGTGTGATGTGTTGCATTTTGGGATGTCAATCAAGGGCAGGACCTACACAATAAATGGTAGGCCTCTGGGTAGTGTTGTAGAGCAGAGGGATCTGGGAGTACATGTGCATGGTTCCTTGAAGGTCGAGTCGCAGGTAGATAAGGTGGTCAAAAAGGCTTTTGGCACTTTGGCCTTCATCAGTCAGAGTATTGAGTATCGAAGTTGGGAGGTCATGTTGCAATTGTATAAGACGTTGGTGAGACCGCATTTAGAATATTGTGTTCAGTTCTGGGCACCATGTTATAGGAAAGATATTGTCAAGCTTGAAAAGTTTCAGAAAAGATTTACGAGGATGTTGCGAGGACTTGAGGGTGTGAGCTATAGGGAGAGGCTGAGTCGGCTGGGTCTTTTGGGTCTCCATGGAGCGCAGGAGGATGAGGGGAGATCTTATAGAGGTATACAAAATCATGGGAGGAATAGATTGGATAGATGCACAGTCTTTTACCCAGAGTAGGGGAATCGAGGACCAGAGGACATAGGTTCAAGGTAAAGGGGAAAACATTTAATAGTAATCCGAGGGGTAACTTTATCACACAGAGGGTGGTGGGTGTATGGAACAAGCTGCCAGAGGAGGTAGTTGAGGCTGGGACTATCCCATTGTTTAAGAAACAGTTGGACAGGTACATGGATAGGACAGGTTTGGAGGGTTATGGTCCAAGCACAGGCAAGTTGGAGTAGGGTAGCTGGGACACTGTTGGCTAGTGTGGGCGAGTTGGGCCGAAGGGCCTGGTTCAACACTGTGTCTATGACTCTAAGACCATTCACACCTTGGTCATTCTCTTCTCCTCTCTTCATCAGACAGAAGGTACAAAAGCTTGAAAGCCCATTGATTGAAGAACAGTTTCTTTGTTACTGTTATGAGGCTCATGAACGGGTCACTCATACTAAAGATAAATTCCTGATTTTCTAACAACCTCACTGTGGCCCAAGATAAATTCCTGATTTTCTAAAAATAGCGGAGTCAGGGGATATGGGGAGCAGGCAGGAACGGGGTACTGATTGGGGATGATTAGCCATGATCACATTGAATGGCGGTGCAGGCTCGAAGGGCCGAATGGCCTACTCCTGCACCTATTGTCTATTGTTTATTGTCTAAACAACCTCACTGTGGCCCATGCATTATTTTTCTTTGTACTTTTTTTTTTAGGTTAGCTGGTTGTCACAGCATACTCTACACTCTGTTTGTGTTCTCTTTTGAACAACCTGTTGTACTAATTTACAGTACTATTTAGTGGGTGGTATTTGCCACCCTATTCCCAACTGATCTAGAACTTGTTGTAAACTTAGATATTCTTCCTCACTATCCATTATGCCACTTACTTTAGTGTCATCTGCACATTTCCAAAGAATGTTAAATATGCTGTCATCCAAATCGTTAATGTGCATAACAAACAGCAGTGTATGCAACACAGACCCCTGTAACACTTCACTGGTCACAGGCCTCCAATCAGAAACACAATCCTCCACAACAATCCTTTGATTCGTTCCTCCGAGCCATCTTTGCATTCTGTTGGCTCGCTCACCTTGGATATAATGTTGAAAGTAATATACTACCAATTTGCATTCACAATAATGAGGTGCTTGAAAGCTGCTCATTGCTGTATTATTTCTATCACCTCACAAAACATTACCTACACCAGCAAGAAATAGAATAAACGAAAAATTGCAGATGCTGACATCTGGAGCATAAAAACAAACTCCAAGAGGAACTCAGCGAGTCAAGCAGCATCCGTGGAGACAAGGGGATAGCTGGTGTTTGGAGTAACTCAGTGGGACAGGCAACATCTCTGGAGAGAAGGAATAGGTGACGTATAAGGTTGAGGCCCCAGTAAGAAGGGTCTCGACCCGAAACATCACCCATTCCTTCAGTCCAGAGATTCTACCTGTCCCGCTGAGTTACTTCAACATTTTGTGTCTATCTTCGGTTTAGAAACATAGAAAATAGATGCAGGAGGAGGCCATCGGCCCTTCGAGCTGATCGTCCCCTATCAATAACCCATGCCTGTCTTCTCCCCATATCCCTTGGCCTCCACTGCCCTCTGTGGCAGGGAATTCCATAAATTCACAACTCTCTGGGTGAAAAAGTTTTTTTCACCTCAGTCTTAAATGTTCTTGGGGTGGCCCTTGGTTCTGGACCCACCCCACATTGGGACCATTTTTCCTGCATCTAGCTTGTCCAGTCCTTTTATAATTTTATATGTTTCTATAAGATCCACCCTCATCCTTCTAAACTCCAGTGAATCCAAGCCTAGTCTTTTCAATCTTTCCTGATATGACAGTCCCGCCATCCCAGGGATCAATCTCGTGAACCTACGTTGCACTGCCTCAATCACAAGGATGTCCTTCCTTAAATTAGGAGACCAAAACTGTGCACAATACTCCAGATGTGGTCTCACCAGAGCCCTATACAACTGCAGAAGAACCTCTTTACTCCTATACTGAAATCCTCTTGTTATGAAGGCCAATATTCCATTAGCTTTCTTCACTGCCTGCTGTACCTGTAAGCCAACTTTCAGTGACTGGTGTACAAGGACACCCAGGTCTCGCTGCACCTGCTCCTTACCTAACCTAAACCAGCATCTGCAGTTCCTTCTTATACAGCTGATGTTTGGGTTGGAGACCCTTCTCCAGGACTGAGAATGTAGAGAGGAGATTGCCTTTATAAAGAGGTGAGAGGGGAGGGCAAGTCAGGGACGACAGGTGAAACAAAGTTGATGGCATTAAACCATTTGTTTAACTTGGGCTCTTACATATTTCCTTTGTCATTCGACTGACAAAGAATAACTTTAATGTCCCATTTTATTTAAAAAACAACTAAAATAGGATTTTAATTTTATCTTCATCGCTAAAAAGTAAAAGTAGATTTCAAAACATGTTATTAAATGAATGGCTGTTTAGGCATGATACCTTATGTGTGTTATTTGAGTTACTAAGGAAATATTTACAGTAAAAATATGACACTTTTGGGGAAATCTCCCATCATCTTGCTTTGTTGCAATCAACTAAATTGCATTGATGGTCGCTTCAAAGCTCACTGAAGGAAGGAAGTCTTTAGCAAGTGAAGATGACCTAACAGTACTGAGTAAAATCATTGGCAGCTACACTGCACCAATCTCTGGATGCTTATACAAAGGACGGAAAATTGCTGGCGCCACTGGGCCTCACTTCGGGTCACCGTAGAGCTGAAAATACGAAATGCTATGCCATGATAATGAGTGTCCTGGAGGAAGGTGAGGGATGGTACGAGTCCCTGTGTGCATTAATCACACGGGGCAAAAGGCTTTTGGCAGGCTGATGCTGACAACTTCAGTTTCACAGCATATGCGGCTGGAAAGATCGCCTTCTCTGTCAAGGGGAGGCACCAGAATAACTTTAAAGGCATCAAATATCCTCCCTGACGCTGGATGGAAAGCTCATCTAGAAGGTGACAGGATGAAATGTGAAACCTGCAGAAGCACTTAGAGACAACGACGAGTCATTCACAATTGAATGAGCCAAGAAAGGTAGGAGTACTAATGAAAATTAAATGGAACTGGAAATATTCAGAAGAGACTGGCAGTAATATCCTTTGGCAGTAGATATCAAACGTAGATATTAACTCTTTGCTACAGTAGGACAAATCTTTAAAAAAAAGAGGAAACAGAAATATATTTGTATTTCAAATGTTCTGCCCCATTAATGTGACTGCTGCCAGATTGGTTAAGCCTCCTTAGGAATTCGCAGAACTTCCCAAACCGGAATTCTGAGCTCATCCAAATATTAAGAAGGGATCGAGCTTTTTTTAAGGCCCTGTTTGGAAAACTGATGTAGGAGAATATTTGATTTGACCATTCAACCAGAAAAACATGGCATGACTCTCAGATATAGCAAGACATAGCAGTTTCCCAACCAGCATTAAGGTAAGTCACTGAGTAACCATTTTTGGCTGCTGGGAGTTGTTTTGACATCGTTTGACTGAGATTTGAGAAACTTTAGCCGCTGAAACAGTGATGTGATGTTGCCGCAGATGTGAATGTTGCTCTGGTTGCCACTGAGAATGTTGCACCAGGGAGAATAACAGCAAGACATAATGTTGTGCAATTCAGAGTGGCCAAGCATTTGATTTGTTGCAGGGAGAAGAAATAGAAGAATAAAATGAAGCGGGAACTATGGAATGACGAAGACCAACGGAATGCATGTTGCCACCATCATAGCTGCAACCCAATAAAGTGAGGAAGTCTGAAGGAAGGTTTCGACCCGAAACATCACCTCTTCCTTTTCTCCAGAGATGCTGTCTGACCCACTGAGTTACTCCAGTATTTTGTGTATATCTTCGGTATAAACCAGCAACTGCAGTTCCTTCCTACACAACTCGCAACTAATCCTTCTCAACTCCATCCCAACCAAATCCCATGTACACTCTTGCCAATAAACCTCCAATTGTCCTCCAACCTCATAGATGCGAATGATGCATAACTAAGAAGCAGGTGATGCTTGAAGCTCCTCCTTGACAGGCTTTATTGATAAGTTAAAATCCACCTCACAGTTAAGTGGCCCTGGCTGTTAATAAAAGCTCTTCAATGACGCAAGGTGCTAATGAAGAGCAAGGCTAGTGTTGACAGCCTGCCAATATAATATTAATGAGACAGCCTGTTCAGTTTCAGTTCCTAGTATTTGGACATGGATTGCCGCAAATGCGGCATTTCAAAGCCATTTAAAAACCATATTTCCTTTTATTCATTGCTCATGATATGTGCTTTGCTAGCAATGCCTGTATTTTCAAGAATTTTCGGATTGAAAATACTTAAGCCAAAATTTAATCCTGTTACATTTGCTTGGAACTGTATCATTCACTTTGAATGCTTTGTTTAACTTTAACAATAATACACAACTGACTGTACAGTTGAAATCTGCTCAGACAGCTTGAGTAAGAGCTGGACTACTCATGAATCTTGCTGCTTTGAACATTTCATTTTTAGGAACATTTATTTTGTTTTGAATATCGGATTTTTAATCTATCTAGTTCACAACCAGTTAGATTAATGGGAGTGTAGGCATTGGGACAGCGCTCCAGCCTGTGATTTATTTTTGTCCTCCTCCTACCTTCCTTCCCCCAAGCAAGCTCGAGCACATTCACAGACCTGCAGTGTTGCATTTCTGTAACTCTTGGTAATTTAACTGCTAACTCCCTTGGGAGGGAGGGGTTAACTTAATGTCAGAGGCAGCAGGTTATGACTTCTATGTAAGTCTGTCAGCCTGTTCCAGTTGGGATCCATCGTTTGCAGAGGCTGACAGCAGTTTGATGGTGGGGTGGGGAAGTCTTTTAGACAAAAAGACACTTTTGCTGCAGAAATACTAAAGGGCCAAATTTCTTCCCATCGACAACTCTAGCATAAAGTAAGGAGAAAAATTAAAGTTGTACAGAGCCCCGAGGAGAATGCTGCTGACCCCAAACCAAACTCATTGGTGAAGCCTGGAGGGATTTATGGATTCAGTGATTGGTGCTCATTAACTTTAATATATTTTTAGTTACAACTACGTTTTTTTCAGCAGAGGCAGGAAATGTATCCCCTGGTCCTATAACACATTGTTATTTTGCCAACGATGTATATACTTATATACTTTGCATTAAAAATGGAAGATGATTTTAACAATTGAAGCAAGTTTCTGATATATTATTCCATATACATAGACCATGTGAAGCATTCGTTGCTGCTGTTTTAACATACAGTTACAACAATGAATTAGCATCTGGACATAACAAATGAGTGCCTTTCAAATTGTTTACAATGCCAGTTAGAACACCTAGGACTGTATTTCTAAATAGCATTGTAATTGCTGGTAAAAATGCAGGCAATTTAATGTAAAACTGCCATTATGTCCCCCTATATGAGAAAGCCCAGGACGACCACAGAAGCCTGCATATAGCTGGAAGCCCTGAGCTTCCTGATGGGCGCCCGCATTATTTCCTGACTGTGCTTTTTCTGATTTTGGACTCTTAATGCTTACTGAAGGTCCGCCAGTTAAAATCATCCAGAGATCAGTAACTCCTTTCATTTCAATCGAAAGCAAGGATTGCAAAGGAGGTGGCATTTCCCAATGCTCCATACATGTTTTATCCACTATTTATTGTAAGAAAGTAAGAAATATCACCAGCAGCAGGCCATTCATATTCTCATGCCTGTTCCTCCATTCAATAAGATCATTCCTTATCCTTTACTTGCAAGCATAACCCTTACTCTTTGCATAACCCCACATTTTTTGATTAGTTTAATGTTAATTTTAATAACCTGTCAGCTTATCTTTAATATATTCAGCAACTGACCCTACACAGCCCTCTTGGTCAGAGATTTCCAACAATGCTCTGTTATTTTGGTGAAGATATTTCTTCAAATCTGTTCTGAATGGCCGACTCTTTATTTGACCACTGTGAACCTTGTTTCCAAGCTATCCCAGTCAGGGGAAACATCAATACTACATCTACCCAGTCGTGTCCCTTAAGAATTCTGCACATTTAAAGAGACCATATCTCATTCTTTTAAATTCCAGAGGTCGTGGCTCAGAGCTTAATCTTCTAAAAAGACAAATCCACTGCCCCAGGAATCAACCTGGTGAACTTTTGCTGTACACTCCTTCTTGGAAAACACATCCTTCCTAAGGTAAGCAAATCACAATATTCCAGATGCAGACACTGACCAAGGCTATATATTTGAACCTATATTTCCCTTCAGGAACTCAAATCCTCATGCAATAAAGACCAAAATACTGTTTTCTTCCTAATTGTTTGTTGTAGCTGCAGTTATTTTCAGTTGAGTCTCAACAATCAGTCTGAAGAAAGATTCCGACCTGTAACGTCATGTGTCCATTCCCTTCAGAGACGACTGACCCACTGAGTGCCCCCAGCAGTTTATTTAATGTTAACTTTGAGTAGTAGTTTTCAAGGACACCCAGTCCCTCTGTCCAACCATTCAATCTGTTACCTTTTATAAAAATACTTCACCTTTTGTTTTGTTTTAACAACAGAAGTTGTTAAAACAAAAGGGGAGATGCAACGAGACAACAGAAGTTGTTAAAACAAAAGAGGAGATGCAACGAGACCTGGGTGTCATGGTACACCAGTCATTGAAAGTAGGCATGCAGGTGCAGCAGGCAGTGAAGAAAGCAAATGGTATGGTAGCATTCATAGCAAAAGGATTTGAGTATAGGAGCAGGGAGGTTCTACTGCTGTTGTACAGGGTCTTGGTGAGACCACACACCTGGAGTATTGCATACAGTTTTGGTCTCCAAATCTGAGGAAAGACATTCTTGCCATAGAGGGAGTACAGAGAAGGTTCCCCAGACTGATTCCTGGGATGTCAGGACTTTCATATGAAGAAAGACTGGATAGACTTGGCTTGTACTCGCTAGAATTTAGAAGATTGAGGGGGGATCTTATAAAAACGTACAAAATTCTTAAGGGGTTGGACAGGCTAGATGCAGGAAGATTGTTCCTGATGTTGGGGAAGTCCAGAACAAGGGGTCACAGTTTAAGGATAAAGGGGAAATCCTTTAGGACCGAGATGTGAAAAACATTTTTCACACAGAGAGTGGTGAATCTCTGGAACTCTCTGCCACAGAAGGTAGTTGAGGCCAGTTCATTGGCTATATTTAAGAGGGAGTTAGATGTGGCCCTTGTGGCTAAAGGGATCAGGGGGTATGGAGAGAAGGCAGGTACAGGATACTGAGTTGGATGATCAGCCATGATCATATTGAATGGCGGTGCAGGCTCGAAGGGCAGAATGGCCTACTCCTGCACCTATTTTCTATGTTTCTATGTTTAAGTGAATAACTTTCACAATGTCCATATTATATTCAGTCTGCTGTGTCTTTGTCCAGTCACCCTATATCCCCTTCGAACTTCTCCACATCTTTCGCACAGCGTAAACTGCCACCTAGACTTGTATTATCAGTGAACTAATCTTGCCCAGACAATAACATGGACAAATGTTCAAACAGTATATCTATTGAGATCATTGAACCCCTCCATTTCTGATCTCTTCCAAACCCCTGATCTTAATTGCTCTAACAATGCTGTCCATCGCGAGTTTCCTAATGTTTAATATTCTCCTTACAAATCTCTGCAGTATTCGTTTCTCCTTAAGACCCACCATTTTGTAAATATTTCTGATCAGCTGTCTTAGCATCTGCCTATATGATTTGGTGTCAAATTTTGATTGATAACAACCTGTGAAGACAAGGTGGCAGATGAACCTGCAAATTGGAATCTGGAGCGAAATGCAAAGGTATTCAGCGGGTCCGCCAGTATCGGGGAGGGAACGGACAGGCAACGTTTTGGGTCAGGACCGATCTTCACACCAAAGGAATCAGTCCGAAGAAGTGTCCCGACCCAAAATGTTGCCTGCCCATTCCCTCCCCAGATGCTGCCTGACCCGCTGAGTTCCTCCAGCACTTTGTGTTGTGTGAAGAGTCAGAAATATTTTACTGCATTCAAGTCACTGTATAAGTTCAACATGCAGTAATTGAACTGTCACCCCAACAGACTTAAATGGATAATGCAACACACATTCAAATGAAACAGATAATTATGAATTAAATCAACTCACAAAAGATAAGAAGGAAGTAATTTCCCATGAAAACAGGTAAACAGAAGATATGAAGATTTGATCAGTTTCATGTGGCATGGCACAATCACTCAACTCTGCCCCCATGAAATGTTAATAAAAAATGGAAACACAAAAGCTGCACTGTGAAAGCACACATTGCAGTAGATTTAGTATCTGCCACAGCACAACTTTCCTCTTGGGGCCAAAAGGGTGGCAGAGCAACAGATTTTCCAGACCAGGCAGTTCCTGTAACTGAGCCAGCCCAGGAAAAGTGCACTGGTTCAGCAATGGCCCTTCAAAGCTGATCTTGTGTAGCCTTCGAGAGAATCACACACACCACTGCAAATCATGCAAAGCACAAACCTTATCCTGCATACAATCTTCTGGGAGAGCGCAATTCAAAGCTTTAAATAGCCGTCAAGAGCATATTTGTCGAAGAGATGGTCATCTTTCAAATAAATTACTTTAACTTTTATGAGAATGGTACAGTGGTACACTTTTTCAACAAGAATATTAGTTTTAGGAACTTATTTAGGAGCAAGTGGCAAGAAAAATACAATCATGTACGACTAACTATTTCAGCTCCACTGCTGAAACAGTACAATCTATGAGAATACTGCACTGCATTTGAAATAATGAAAATTAAAGTGATAGGGCCAGATTTATTTGCCACTTGCACTTCTGATTTCATCAGTTGGATGTTGAACTGCAGGAGTTGGAGACAAGCGGAGGTGTGATGCTGGCAGTAAACCTCTGGATTGCTCTGCATCCCTCTGCAACCGTATCAATAGACCACAGTCCGTATGAATTGGCAGCACCATTTCCTCCTCGATAACCATCAGCACAGGAGCACCTCAAGGCTGCGTGCTCAGCCCCCTGCTCTACTCACTCTATACTCATGACGGTGTAGCCGGGCACAGTTCCAACACCATCTTCAAATTCGCCGACGATACCATCATGGTTGGCCAAGTTGCAGGTGATGATGACTGGTTGCATCACGGCCTAGTTTGGTCATTTGAACACTCAGGAATGATGAAGATTCCAAAAAGTGATGAACACTGTCTAGTCTATCATGAGTACTGACCTTCCCACCATCCAACTCACTATCAAAACATGGAGGGGACAGGGGACACAATTTTTTGGCGGCCGCTCGCTCATTCGCACACTCACGCACGCGCGCGAGGCTTCGGAGGCTCAATCCAGCGCTAAATGCAGCTCAACTGTGCCTGTGTCCCCGGGTTAACCAACAGCCCTGTCTGGATTGACGGGATACCAGCGCTGCTTCTCCGCGCTGGCCATATTTCCCGCAAGCCCAAGCAGGTTAACCTGGCGGGGATGTCGCCCACCTCTCAAAACATGGGGGGGCACGTATCCCCTCTGGCCTCCCCGGGTTTTCCGCCCCTGCCACCATCTAAGTTATCTACTGGAGTCGCTGCCTCAAAAAGGCAGCTAGCATCATCAAAGATCCACATCACCCTGGCCACATTCTAAGTTCACTCCTGCCATTGGGGAGAAGTCAAGTCAAGTCAAGTTTATTCGTCACATACACATACGAGATGTGCAGTGAAATGAAAAGTGGCAATGCTCGCGGACTTTGTGCAAAAAAACAAACAAACAAACAACCAAACAAACTACAAACAGAGTGGAACAGAATCACATATTCTTTTACATATTAAATATTGTGGGCGGAAGGAGAAAGGGAAAAAAATAGCAATTAAAAAAAGCAGTAGAGTGGTACAGTAAAGTTAGTCCCTGGTGAGATAGGAGTTTACAGTCCTCATGGCCTCTGGGAAGAAACTCCTTCTCAACCTGTCCGTTCACACAGCATGGCAACGGAGGCGTTTGCCTGACCATAGCAGCTGGAACAGTCCGTTGCAGGGGTGGAAGGGGTCTCCCATGACCATGAAGGTATCAGAGCCGGAAAACTGCACAAGTTCAGAAAGAGAAGGTTCTCAACAACCATCAGGTTATTAAGTACTACAACCTCCAAATAAGGTCCAAACTACATAGACTTGGGATATCGTTTTTGTCTTGGCACAATTATTGTAAATATATATGTTTACATATCTGTTATGTTGCTCCAAGTAAGAATTTCATCATTCCGTTTCAGGACATATAACAATAAAACACTCTTGATGACTTGATTCACTGGTGGATTTGCCACTCAGTCCAGTGTCAGAGCATTAATGTACTGAGCAGGGGGACCAGATGTAGTTCACAAATTGTGGCAGTAGCATGACCCTGAATGAAAAGGTAAGTGCAAGTTAACAGCTTAGTTATTTTACTTTATCTCAACACACGCCAAGTCGTGTCAGATAATTGTAAATGTTATTAAAGTTTTCAAACTAATTAATTAATTAATTATATAATCATACAATTATGGCAGCCGATGACACAGCTGTTGCCTCACAGTATCTGATGCTGACCTTGGCTGCCGTCTGCGTGAGGTTGCACATTCTTCTCGTGACCATGTGGGTTTTCTCCGGGCTGCCACGGTTTCCTCACACATTCGATGCGAGCGTCGACAGGTTAATTGCCCGAAGTGTGTCGGGAGTGCATAACAAAGTGGGATGACATGGAACTAGTGTGAACAGACTCGGTGGGCCGAAGGACCTGTTTTCACGCTGTATCTTTCAATGATTCAATAAATTAAAATGAGAATTCAATACATTTGAATATTTTTCGATGCTTCTGATTGTCAAAGGATTTTGTGAGGGTGACATTGTGAATTATGTGAAGGCTGGCAGGATGTTCCAAGGGTGGGGCCTCAGCATTGTCTGCCTGAGGGATTTTCGCAGCCCTGAGTCCATTCTGCTTCATGAGATGGCTCGGTTCGCCCTGCAGATCCACAACAGAAAGTGTGGGTGGGCAAATACTGCAGCTGGCAGGTACCAGTGATGGGCCTGATTCTGTGTGGTTGAAATTATATATTTCTTTAGCAAGCCTTTTTAAACTGGATGCTTTCAAGAGAGCGCTAGATAGGGCTCTTAAAGATAGCTGAGTCAGGTGATATGCGGAGAAGCAGGAACGGGGTACTGATTGGGGATGATCAGTCATGATCACATTGAATGGCGGTGCAGGCTCGAAGGGCCGAATGGCCTACTCCTGCACCTATTTTCTATGTTTCTATGTTTCTATACATCTTTCATCAGATTATCTGGAGCTATGCAATGAACAAATCAAATTCCTCGTATGTTGCAAAACATGGCTAATAAAGTACGATTATGATCATCAATATGATCCAAGAAAATAACATAAAAAGGAGATTTGCGATGAAATTCAATTTTGAGCTTTCACTAAGTAGTGCCACAAATACTCTTAAAGTTGTACAAATTGGCTGGGCAGGTTTCTCCATAAAATCATTTTCCATCCAACGTATATAAAACCCTCCATCACCTAGAGCAATTGGGCGGCATGATAGATTCCAACTGTTTTCTTTTCATTCAAAAATATTTATTTTTGCATTTGAGTGGTATCTCCAGCGAAGTTTTATTAATATAACTGAAAATGGGGCTATCATCAAAAATAAATGGGGCTATCATCCAGCATTCCACTAGTGAGCGACTGAATTTAAAATCTCTGACCAAGACTAAAAAAAATAGTTGACCATATTATGAAATTGTATTTTTCATATCTAAAGAACCATTTTGTCATAAATTATGGAATAATTTTCATATGAAGAGACTTTTAAAATGTTTGCCTAACATAATATAGAGGAGTTCCAAACCACTACAAATAGTACAGTCCTGTACTTGAATGCATATATAGTATAAAATCAAATGTTAGCGTATCTGGTGTTATGTCTTCACATTTAATAGTCCACGAAATAGAACAAGTGGGTCCCAACGGGTGTGGGGGGAGGGGGGTTGGGTGTGGGAGGAGGGGGGGGGGGGGTGGCAGGGGGGTGTGGTGGGGGGGGATGTATGTATGTGCGCAAATAGAATGACCGCCGAACCAGAAGATAACAAGATCAGAGTTTTAGTTATGTAAAGATGATTGTTTATGATGTACAAGTTAATTCTGACCCAACTACACTGACATTAATGGAAGAAATCCATTTGATAGTGTCTTCTCCAACTCCAACTTCACAAGTGAATTTGTATTGTATCAAATGTAAAGGCACAGAATGAAGCCATTTTGTCCATTGGGTCCATGGCAGTTCCAGGGAGAGCAATTATCATTCCCTCTCTTATCGTTTCTCAAAACCCTTGTAACTTTTTCTCTGTCAACTCCCGTTTGATTCTTTTTATCATTAACCCAAACTTGGGTTAGGCAATTCACAGAAGCTAAAGCAACATGTTGTTTGGGATGTGGGAGGAAACTGCTGCACCCAAAGGAAATACACATGGTCACACCAAGAGAGCAGCTGAGTTCAGAAGTGAACCAGCAGCCCAGGAGATGTGATGCAGTTGCACAAATTGTTGTGCCACCATTAGGAATAAACCACTACTTTTAAGAAGTGAAAATAGCCTTTTTAGACAATAGACAATAGGTGCAGGAGTAGGCCATTCGGCCCTTCAATCCAGCACCGCCATTCAATGTGATCATCGCTGATAATCCCCAATCAGTACCCCGTTCCTGCCTTCTCCTCATATCCCCTGTGTCCGCTATTTTTAAGAGCCCTATCTAGTTCTCTCTTGAAAGCATCCAGAGAACCTGCCTCCATCGCCCTCTGCGGCAGAGAATTCCACAGACTGACTATTCTCTGTGAGAAAAAGTGTTTCCTCGTCTCCATTCTAAATGGCTCACCCCTTATTCTTAAACTGTGGCCCCTGGTTCTGGACTCCCCCAACATCGGGAACATGTTTCCTGCCTCTAGCGTGCCCAAACCCTTAACAATCTTATATGTTTCAATAAGATCTCCTCTCATCCTTCTAAACTCCAGAGTGTACAAGTCCAGCTGCCCCATTCTCTCGGCATATGATAGTCCCGCCATCCCGGGAATTAACCTTGTAAACCTACGCTGCACTCCCTCAATAGCAAGAATGTCCTTCCTCAAATTAGGGGACCAAAACTGCACACAATACTCCTGGTGGGGTCTCACTAGGGCTCTGTACAACTGCTGGACCTCTTTGCTCCTATACTAAACTCCTCTTGTTATAAAGGCCAACATGCCATTCACTTTCTTCACTGCCTGCTGTACCTGCATGCTTACTTTCATAGACTGATGAACAAGGACCCCAGATCCTGTTGTACTTCCCCTTTTCTCAACTTGACGCAATTTAGATAGTAATCTGTCTTCCTGTTTTTGATACCAAAGTGGATAACCTCACATTTATCCATATTTTTGAGTGGATTGGGCTGAAGGTTTAACTACAAATGAATAAATAAGCACTCCTTTAAGTCTCTTTGGTCCTGAACCTCTGCCTTCAATACAAATTCCAAAATTATCCAATACTTGAGAACATTTTGATACATAAGATGTTGTATAAATATAAACCTTTATTTAAATTCATAATCATGTGCTCTTTTGCAACAGTCCCAAATTCTTGGCATCATATCTCAGCCTGTATGAGTTACAAAGGAAAATGTAAGGGTGAGGCCCTGCAATACTGAAGCATTCACCTTTGAAGAAAGAGTTCATTGAAGTCACAGTTTCATCTTCCATCTTAATTTATGGAGGCAGGTGAAACAGGTGAAAAAATAGCATCAACGACTTTTGTTCAAAGTTATTCTCTTTTGAGAATTGGAGGAGTTGGAGAATGGAGAGTACACACATTAAAAGCAGCAGTGAAACTTATGGGTGGCTGTTTTTACTTTTCCCAATACTATAATGAAACCGTAGCTTAAACGCATGCTGACCACACAGAAAAAGGCACAGAAAAGTGCACATTTACAGGCAGTTTAAGGATTTTACTATTGAAAACATGAGAAAAGCCTAAAATAAGAACAAGATTACCTTGAAAATCATTTAACCATTAAATCACGAAGGGCTGCATTAAGATAGAAACATAGAAACATAGAAAATAGGTGCAGGAGTAGGCCATTCGGCCCTTCGAGCCTGCACCGCCATTCAATATGATCATGGCTGATCATCCAACTCAGTATCCTGTACCTGTCTTCTCTCCATACCCCCTAATACCTTTAGCCACAAGGGCCACATCTAACTCCCTCTTAAATATAGCCAATAAACTGGCCTCAACTACCTTCTGTGGCAGAGAATTCCAGAGATTCACCACTCTCTGTGTGAAAAATGTTTTTCTCATCTCGGTCCTAAAAGACTTCTCCCTTATCCTTAAACTGTGACCCCTTGTTCTGGACTTCCCCAACATCGGGAACAATCTTCCTGCATCTAGCCTGTCCAACCCCTTAAGAATGTTGTAAGTTTCTATAAGATAGATTTTTATTCATCAATATCTTCTGTAAAACCCTTCTTTGTATGTACTCTTATTGTATAATCAAATTAATAAACTTAGGTTTTGAATAATCCAGTTAGCAAAAAACTGACTGAATCAACTGAAACAAATCCCATCTAAAAATGTAAAACTGATAGAAAAAATGTAAAACTGATAGAAAAAAAGTTGTGCAAAACCAATGCTCGTTAATTTCATTGCTATAAATATCTTTATTAAAACATAAATGTAAAAATAAAGCTTAATAGTAATGTTCCCATTTTATTTTCCCGATCCAATATTGTTTTATCCAATACATCTATTCTTTTTCAAATTGGCCCGTGCAGTTCAACTGGAAAAAGGAAAAAACAACCAAACTTCAATATCTACACTTTGGAAAAGCTTGGCCTCTATGTTAATATTTAAGTTGACTTAGTGAAATATATTTTTGTGTTTTGGATCGGACCCGAAACGTCACCTATCCATGTCCTTCAGAGATACTGCCCATCCCACTGAGTTACCACAGCACTTTGTATTCTCTGCATGAATCCAGCATCTGCAATTCCTAGTATCTCCAGGCTGATAAACTTAGTTACTCTAAAAACATTCATTTTCATCAAACACCTCTCATTATACATCAAGGGGTTCGGAAATATCAATATTTAATTTGTAAAGTTAAATCAGTTACAATTGAAAAATATGAAACATCCTTGATTCTGCAGCATGAAACTGAATACAAGCAGTGTCCTGGCAGCAGTCATTCAGATCATACATACCTGCTGCATGTAATTAAATAGGGCACCACCAGCTGCCACAGATCAACATCTCTCAAACTGACACACTATCTGCTTCATTGCTGTCCTCAACATTGAATTCAGGCCACATTTTGAAGAAACTCTTGTTACTGATGTGTATTGATGAAGAAGGATTTTCAAGGTAAGAAGCATTTTCACAGTTCTAGTGACAAAGAGATCACTTTATATTTACTCATGTGGCATCTGCAAATTGTGTTTCAGTCTCCACAGCTAAGTCTGTTTTTCACTGGCAGCTTTTGTATGAGAGATTCTGAGAACCATGTTCAAAATTGATCAGAGGAAAAAGGGAAGCTGAGAATGTGGAAGAAAAGAATCAAACTTAAGAGAATTATCCACAGGGCAGGTATATCACCACATTTTTCTTTATTTATTTATTTTCTTCCTTTCTTTTACCCACTCTTTGGTTACACTAATTTGGTCGTCTAGGGGTCCTATCTTTGCACCTCTCACTTTTTCTCTCTCGTGTTCTTTCTCTTTTCTTTTCCTTTATTTACAAGTTAAAAAGTTAAAATTGAAGCTGTACATTAACTGTATAATTTTATATGCCGATTGTTTTATTCTTGTACAATTGCTTCTAATAAAAATAATAATTACAAAATTAAAAAAAAATTATCCACAGGGCAAAAGAGAGGATTGTTAATTTCATCACTAACCAGAAGTAACTTAGAAAAAGAGCACCAATATCTAAAAGCAACAATGTACAGGCAGATTAGATCATTTTAACTATGCATCATTGTAGCACAGACATTGTGGGCCAGAGGACCCGTTCCTATGCTATTCTATGTTTTATGTTCCATGTTCTATATTCACATTCAAGTTTGCTCCCATTATTAAATACCACAGCTTACTGACATTTCCATGGTAACTATAATAGGTGCCTTGGTATCCTCCTGTCTTTAATTGGTGTCCTACTAATATTCATTTTATAACAGTTATCAAAATACTACAATATCTCAACTTCAGGAATCAAGATGGCATCTAACCCAGGCAACTCTTTGTGTGCTAGTCACAGAAGTGGATCTGCAAACATGCATTATAATCGCTCCACTATTTTAAATCTCTACTCCTATAGCACCATTTCTTACATTAACGATGCTCTTCTTAATCTCACATTATTCCCTTTATCTGTACACTGTGGATGGCTCAATTTTAATCATGTGTTGTCTTTCCGCTGACTGGTGAGCACGCAACAAAAGCTTTTCACTGTACTTTGGTACACAAGAAAATAAAATAAACTAAAAGGAATAAAGCTGAAGTAAGTGGCATCATAGGCAATTAACATCCATTTAAGAGTTTTGAAACATCTGTTTCTTTCAATACTATCAAAACACATTTTACTTCTGATTAAAAAAGAGTAAATCATGTCTGTCTGAACATGTTTATTTATTTCCTTTAATTTATAAACGGTGGTGTAGACCATCTTCCTGAATCTCCTAATAAAAAGCACACAAAGGCATGTCCATGAAGAATAGTGAGCTCTGCAGGCTTTCACACCGCTCTAAACATGTAAAACTCTGCTAACTCCTCGCATCAAAAGATACTTCAGGCATTGTGTTCCAGATATTAAACAATGGATGCAAAATTTACTTGCCCTTGAAAACAGGCACACGGATTGAACTGCTGGCTGGTTAGCATGCAACAGAAGCTTTTCACTGCACCTCGGTCCACGTGACAATAAACTAAACTGAACTGAATTACACACCTTCCCAACATCCCAAGCTGCAGATTGTGTAACTGTGAACTTCTTAACTTCCCCGTGTCTCCCAAACAGCCCCCATTTAGACCCCATCAGCTACTTCATTTTAGATACCCAAAAGTGTAATCCCGTAAAACAATGGATAGGATGGTGATGAAGATATATTAATAGCTTATTATATATGTGTAAGGTTCAGTCGAGATATTTAGGATAAAACAACAAGGCAAGGTTGGCCTGTGGTAAGAAACCAGGCATAAGTCAACTTTAATTGGAACACTAATCGGGATTTGATGGGACGAGTTACAAAAGTGGACTGGCAAATATGCAGAATTGGGAAGACTACCAGAAAGTCAGATTTTAATGACAAAGAATATGCACGAGTCAGATGTTACTTTAAAAAAACACATGGGTCCTGCCTTATGAAACATGGAAATGGTTGGCACCTCCATCAGTACATGTAGTCCTGATCATAAATGGCAGGATCAAGGGGAAAGTACAAGGATGTTAAGTTGAATTCTCCACGGTCAAATTGAACTGGAATAATGGACTGTAGTTTGTAGTAGCTTGAAAGCATCACTATTACTCTCAGAATACCAGGCACTGGCCTACACCATTTACTTCTAGAAACTGCGTAAGAGCTTAAGAAATCAAACAGCAACCAACTTTCAAGAGGTGGATAATGTCTTAAAACATCACTAGTGTGAAATCCTTTGTGCTCCAATACACATGTTTCAGTTATGAGATTGGCAAACGAGTTATCTGGAACCATGAGGTTCAGAATCATTGATTTTGTTGTGTCTTTTATTCTGGAATGTTAATAGATTATATTCACTGCAAATTGCAGTGACATCTTCCACGATATGACATTCAGTACGACTTTTTGCAATTTTTGATTTCTAACACCACAGAGCACCAAAATCAACAGGTCTACCAAGGCCGGTTATGCAGCCGAGGATCAAAAGAGTTTTTAGTGAAAGCAACGCTGGCAGCAAGCAGAGAATTGTGGACGCACCGCAGACCATCGCTCAAACCTACCCCCCTTCCATTGATTCCATTTACACCTCGTGCTGCCACGGCAAGGCCACCAGCATAATCAAGGACGTGTCGGACCCTGGCCATTCCCTCTTCTCCCCTCTCTCATCAGGCAGGAGGTATAGAAGTGTGATAACACACACATCCAGATTCAGGGACAGTGTCTTCCCAGCTAGTTGGTAACTGAACTAACTCGAGAGCAATTCTGAGCTACTATCTACTTCATTGGAGACCCTTGGACTAGTGTTGTTCGGACTTTACTGGACTTTACCTTGCACTAAATGTTATTCACATTATTTTCTTTATCATGTATTTGTACACTGTAAATGGCTGGATTATAATAATGTATTGTCTTTCTGCTGACAGTTTAGCACACAACAGAAGCTTTTCACTGTACCTCGGTGCACGTGACAATAAACTAAACACAACTCAACTTGAATTTCATCTCGGAGTTTGGACTCAAAAGAAAAAATGGCAGTGTTAACTAATCCTATGAAAGTAAAGCAGTTGCAATCACTTCAATTTCCAACGTGCACTTGACCAATATTCCCAAAGAGACATACAGAGTTTGCAGCTAATTGTCGTAAGGCTCTCCAGACTACTCATAAACAATGCGAAACGTGATCCACTAGCTTTGTAAATGCTATGAAGAAATCGGTTATAGTCTGGGCATCTGAATCAACACAGAGAACATTTGCTTTGTTTGTATACTCTGATCTTGGTCAGTAATTTTAAAGTATTTGTTGAGACAATTACTTATGATGAAGCTTTTAATCTAGAAGAAAACCACTACTGATTTATTTACCACTTCTTTACATAAAACAGTTTCACTGATAAAACCCTTTGAATAAATGTAATTGAGTCAAACAAATCAAGGCATTCCTAGGTTGTCTCCCTACTGTGAAGAGTTAATTGATCTCAGATGCTCTCTGCTTGATCTCAGCTGTAACTCTCCATGTAAGAAAATGCTGTTTAGCACTACACCTAATTGCTCAGATCTCAAAAGATTCCTGTTCAGTTACACATCATGTTGCTGTCATAATGATAGGTGTTTAATTCAGAAATTATTCCCTTGACTCTGATTCACATTAAATGGTGTACAATTATGTCAAGATGCAGCAAATCTGGCAGTAACAGAATGAAAATAAATGGGTTTAGAGTACATTGGGAACTCTAACACAAAATTGAACAACAAATTGAGCAATAAAAGGGTTAAAGCAAGAGGCCATTATGAGGAGATTGCGTTGAAATCTTCCTGTTGAGAGTTCCTTTGAGAAAGAGTGGGAAAGGAACAATATTAATAGCTGGTGCCTTGTTGTATTTTCCCACAGGCCTGAACAGGATCTCCAGATCAGTTCTGCCTTATGACAAGGCGACCTGAACCTAAGAGCACAGTGGAAATAATGCAGGGCCTCATGCAGAGGAAGCATAATGTTCTGAGAAACAGGTCCAGTAAGGTGCGAACTGGCTCTGATCGTCAGTTTCCTCACAAAATACACTATTTATGCAGCTATTTAGTAAAAAGAATTTTATGCCAAGATTTAATTTCATGCTGAATTAAAATAACCTTGGAGGCATTCCTATTACTTGACATTAATATACATGATAGGACAGACTATTACTGTTGCTGGTATTTTTGGTTCCCAGAGCATATTTATCTGTCTTAGCCATCTCACTAAAAGGTGACTGGGCATTTCTGTTAAATTACAGAATAACTGAAATTTTGGTATCGTAAAAACATCTCAGCATGAGTGTTTAAATTTACAATCTGACAAAGAATAATTATGAATGCTAGGATTAAGGATTAAGTAGAATTCCCTTTTCTTTTGTGGCAAGTTTGATCAGATAGTTGATTAGTACGAGTGTCTGGGGTTAGGGGGAGAAGGCAGGAGAATGGGGTTAAGAGATAGATCAGCCATGATTGAATGGCAGAGTAGACTCGATGGGCCGAATGGCCTAATTCTGCTCCTATCACTTACAAATTTATAAACAGAAACAGGACATTAAGTGATGTCATGATTTTTGAGGATGGCGGCTGTGTATGGTTGAATCTGAAATGAATTGACTTCTCTGCCACAGAAGGTAGTTGAGGCCAGTTCATTGGCTATATTTAAGAGGGAGTTAGATGTGGCCCTTGTTGCTAAAGGGATCAGGGGATATGGAGAGAAGGCAGGTACAGGATACTGAGTTGGATGATCAGCCATGATCATATTGAATGGCGGTGCAGGCTCGAAGGGCCGAATGGCCTACTCCTACACCTATTTTCTATGTTTCTATGTTCTATGTTTCTATGTTTCAGAATTGCAATAAAAAGATGCAGTCAATAAACAAACTGGAGCCATTGTTTATTGTGAATTATATCATGCGGTCACCACAGATATTGTCACAAATTATGATTTCCCAGTCTCCAATGATGTAGTCTGCATTTAGCTTCAATACTCCAGGTGCGCAAATCCTCACTGATGATATAATTCAAGCTGTTTTCCTTTTGGAAAATACTAATATAAACACACAATGTATCTTAGATTGTTCTTAACTGGTTGAATAAGCACAACTTCTGAAATTCATTCATGCAGCTCTGGCAGTCGAAGTAGTCAGGTAAAATTAAAAGACCAACTAATTTTAATGAATGTTATTTGAAAGGATAACTCAATACAAATGAAATCAGAAAGCAAAAGCTTTTTGTTCCCTTCACGTGAACTGACTGAGAATTCATACTTAATTTATCTAAAATTGGAACAATGCAGGTTCAATGTTATATTTTAAATGATAGATTTTATGAACATGTGCTTCCTTTAGGGAACATTTTCTCCGACTGAACCACAAGTGAATATGTAAGTTATCTCTGCCAAAATATTTAGTGAAAATCTAAAGGTCTGCTGGATTAGTAACATTACCAGTCATTCTTTCAAAATAATTATGACCAGGAAATTCATTTAATTGTGGTGTATTTGGTAAAATTCCCTTGGTATCTGAATTACAAAGGCTGAAAACTTTTAAGAACAAGTTGTGCTAATTAAAATGTGTTTCTGAAATTGTAATAAAAAACTTGACACTAAAAGTAAACAAACCAACCAGAATGAATGAATCACTATTCAATATTATCTGTTAATTGCACTCATTTTCAGGTTGTCAAACAAATTTATAAAAAAGTTGGCTCTTTTAGGTTCAATGACACCAAAAAGCACATTTTGAAAGGTTTTTAATGACTTTACAAAATTTTCTCCAGAACTGACAGAATTTCTCCGAATCTAACTGGAAAACCATTTAGTATATTTTATGTAGATTATTTTTAGTTAATTAATAGTGTTGCTCAATGGTAGCGGATTTACAGTTGTGACTACAATTGCCTCTCCTTTGCTACCTTCAGCTATATTAATCAATCTGCATTGATCTGCAATCTACACCTACACACATGTAATTTAAAAAAACAAAACATACTGTCGAACTGCACTGGCTTGTGGAAGAGTTTGCATTTGGCAATATGACTGAGCAGAAACCAGTGTGGTGGGTTATGGGGGGGTGAGTAAATTAATGTTGGTGAAACATTGGGGGAAATATTGCTGCCGGCTGAAGACCTCTCCTCCTATTTATGGATGGGCTTCTGGAGTCCTCCAACTTTTGTTGCTGCAGGAAATAAATATTGCAGGGCACGACCCATCAGATATAGAATGGGAATATATTTTACGTGTTAAGCTGTAGGCTACAAGTTCAGAACACTGAACCCCCCCCCGTGGGCTACTTGTCTGAAAGTTCCACAATTGAGTGCAGGCTGAGATTAAGTGCCCTGCAGTTTGCTGAGTGTGTTCTGGAGCCCAAACAAGTTTCATTAATTACTGAGGACTTTCAGTCAAACCTGAAGTGATCCCTAATGTGAAATGCAGGATAAAATATGCTGACTATAAATGTGCACTGAATAGAGCTTTTTGTTAATATTAATTGTGAGTCGAGCCTGTTTTTATGTTACATTTGTGCTTTGTTTCAATAGTGCTTAATTTGCTGACTCTGAAAGGGGCTGTGGTGAGGGTATCTAAACGTTCCATCCAGTGCATCATGCCAAAATACACATTTAAATGATCAGTGGCAGCAATGAACGTTATCACTCAATCTAACCACAGTAGATGTTAAAACTAAGTCTGAACGTTCTTCTTTTATATCTCCACCTTTCACATTTTATTAACACAGATAAATAGAAAGCACCAGGAATTATACTTTTGACAGATTTTTCACATCCTAGGCAAAAGATGCCAAAAGCAATTTCTGTTTCCACTGGTACCTGGACTTTAGAAACATAGAAAATAGGTACAGGAGGAGGCCATTCGGCCCTTCGAGCCAGCACCACCATTCATTGTGATCATGGCTGATCGTCCCCAATCAATAACCCGTGCCTGCCTTCTCCCCATATCCCTTGATTCCACTAGCCCCTAGAGCTCTATCTAACTCTCTATTAAATCCATCCAGTAATTTGGCCTCCACTGCCCTATGTGGCAGGGAAATGTAACACAAATTCACAACTCTCTGGGTGAAAAGTTTTTTTTGCACCTCAGTCTTGAATGGCCTCCCCTTTATTCTAAGACTGTGGCCCCTGGTTCTGGACTCGCCCAACATTGGGAACATCTTTCCTGCATCTAGCTTGTCCAGTCCTTTTATAATTTTATATGTTTCTATAAGATCTCCCCTCATCCTTCTAAACTCTAGTGAAGACAAGCTTAGTCTTTTCAATCTTTCCTCATATGACAGTCCCGCCATCCCAGGGATCAATCTCGTGAACCTACGTTGCACTGCCTTAATCAGAAGGATGTCCTTTCTCAAATTAGGAGACAAAAACTGTACGCAATACTCCAGATGTGGTCTTATAAGAGCCCTATACAACTGCAGAAGAACCTCTCTACTCCTATACTGAAATCCTCTTGTTATGAAGCATTTCAGAAAGCATTTGATAAGGTCCCACATAGGAGATTATTGGGCAAAATTAGGGCACATGGTATTGAGGGTAGAGTGCTGACATCGATAGAGAATTGGTTGGCAGACAGGAAACAAAGAGTAGGGATTATCGGGTCCCTTTCAGAATGGCAGGCAGTGACTAGTGGGGTACCGCAAGGCTCGGTGCTGGGACCGCAGCTATTTACAATATATATCAATGATTTGGATGAAGGGATTCAAAGTAACATTAGCAAATTTGCAGATGACACAAAGCTGGGTGGCAGTGTGAACTGTGAGGAGGATGTATTGGAGCCTACCAGGGAGAAGGCAATTCTGGATTTAGTGTTATGTAATGAACCGGATTTGATAAAGGACCTCGAGGTTAATGAGCCATTAGGTGGTAGTGACCATAACATGGTCAGATTTAATCTACAATTGGAGAGGGAGAAGAGTAGAAGAGCTGGCCAACGTTGACTGGAAAGATACACTAGCAGGGATGACAGTGGAACAAAAATGGCAGGTGTTTCTAGGAATAATACAGAAGGTGCAGGGTCAGTTCATTCCTAGGAGGAAGAAAGATTCCAAGGGGATCCTTGTACATCAGTCTATGAAAGTAAGCATGCAGGTACAGCAGGCAGTGAAGAAAGCGAATGGTATGTTGGCCTTTATAACAAGAGGAATCAAATATAGGAGCAAAGAGATCCTTCTGCAGTTGTACAGAGCCCTAGTGAGACCACACCTGGAGTATTGTGCACAGTTTTGGTCCCCTAATTTGAGGAAGGACATTCTTGCTATTGAGGGAGTGCAGCGTAGGTTTACAAGGTTAATTCCCGCGATGGCGGGACTGTCATATGCTGAGAGAATGGAGCAGCTGGGCTCACTTTGGAGTTTAGAAGGATGAGAGAGAATCTCATTGAAACATATAAGATTGTTAAGGGCTTGGACACACTAGAGGCAGGAAACATGTTCCCGATGTTGGGGGAGTCCAGACCCAGGGGCCACAGTTTAAGAATAAGAAGTAAGCCATTTAGAACGGAGACGAGGAAACAGAGGGCGGTGGAGGGAGGTTCTCCGGATGTTTTCAAGAGAGAGCTCGATAGGGCTCTTAAAAATAGCGGAGTCAGGGGATATGGGGAGAAGGCAGGAACGGGGTACTGATTGTGGATGATCAGCCATGATCACATTGAATGGCGGTGCTGGCTCAAAGGGCTGAATGGCCTACTCCTGCACCTATTGTCTATTGTCTATTGAATACCTCTGCTCAGTCCGCCTTAACCTACCTGATCTCCCGGTTGCTCAGCATTTTAACTCCCCCTCCCATTCCCAATCTGACCTTTCAGTCCTGGGCCTCCTCCATTGTTAGAGTGAGGCCTAG
Source organism: Amblyraja radiata (assembly GCF_010909765.2). Lineage (NCBI taxonomy): Eukaryota > Metazoa > Chordata > Chondrichthyes > Rajiformes > Rajidae > Amblyraja > Amblyraja radiata. Next base: position 137,123,176 of record NC_045957.1, on the reverse strand, counting down.
CGCATATGGGTGGTGACTTCTTGCCTTCACTCTGCTCATTCATTGGCTTAATTGTGGACAGACTACTCAGTTAAAAAGATGGTGTCGGTACCCGGACGTGGCGCCGACAGACGAGAAGCTGAAGCAAAGAAGTCAAAGCCAAAGAACCGAATGAAAACGAGGCCGAAACGCTAATAAACCAAAAGATTACGAAGACGAAACGCCTACTAACCGAAAGGATGGGACGCCTAAATGCAAACTAACCGAAAGGGCGGGATGCCTAAAAGCCAACAAACCGAAAAGCCGACTGCCGCTCAACAGAAAAGTCCAATAACGGATATGACATATGACATGTCCCGCCCCCCGGCAACGTCAAGTCCATTATTGGACTTTTCGGTTGAGCGGCAGTCGGTCCTTTGGCCTGTAGGCGACGCCGCCTTTCGGGTAGGTGGCGTTTTGACAGAGCGGCCATTCGGTAAGTTTGCTTTTAGGCGACGCAGCTTTTCGGTTCGTTGGCTTTTGTTTCGGTTTCTCGTCCGTCGGCGCCACGTCTGCACGTACATGGTCCCAGATGGGACACACAATGCGAAGTACTTGATACCACACAGTGCTTTATACCACACAGCTGCATGCAGTTTCGAACACTGGATCGAGGGTATTATTTTTGAGTGAATGATTGAAATGCACAATATTAAATAATTTCCATTGGACAGAATGGTTTGTTCAGCGAATAGTCAAATACCATGATGGAAGTGCAAATAAAATAGTGAATAATGAATCAGATGAAATGAAATAACAATGCACCATCTATACAAAATGATGTGAAAGACTTCCATTCCTTTTGTCCTGAATGGATAGATCTGCCATATGACAGAGGCAGCGTGGGTTCAAACATCAAAGGTCAAATTAATTTCAAATATATGTTCAAGAAGGAACTGCAGATGCTAGAAAATCGAAGGTACACAAAAATGCTGGAGAAACTCAGCGGGTGCAGCAGCATCTATGGAGCGAAGGAAATTGGTCCGAAACCCTTCTTCAGACTCAAATATATGTTGTGGTCCCTGTGTAACTGAAAATAGCTCTCCCTCACACAAAGCAGTCTTTGCTAGAAGCAGGCTCTAACTTGCATGCTGTATTTGTCAAAGGGGCATCATGGTGACGAAGCGGTAGAGCTACTGCCCGACAGCGCCAGGGACCCGTGTTTGATCCTGACTACAGGTGCTTGTCTGTACGGAGTTTGTACGTTATCCCCATGATCTGCATGGGTTTTCTCCGACATCTTCGGATTCCTCCCACACTCCAAAGATGTAGGTTAGGTTAATTTGGTAGGTTAATTGGCTTGGTGTAAAATGTCAATGTAAAAATTGTCCCTAGTGTGGTAGTGATAATGTGGGGGGTCGCTGGTCGGTGCGGCCTCGGTTGGCTGAAGGGCCTGTTTCCGCGCTGTATAACTGAACTAGACGAAGGTAGTAAAACACATACACACGCACACACACACGTATACATACATACAAGATGAGACTTTTAATAGTATATAGATCTACTATGCAGTTAGACACAAAAAGCTGGAATAACTCAGCGGGGCAGACGTCTCGGGTCTGAAGAAGGATCTCGACCCGAAACGTCACCCATTCCTTATCTCCAGAGATACTGTCTGTCCCGCTGAGTTACTCCTGCATTTTGTGTCTAATTGCATAGTAGATCTATATACTATTAAGAGTCAATAGACATTAGACAATAGACAACAGGTGCAGGAGTAGGCCATTCGGCCCTTCGAGCCAGAACCGCCATTCAATGTGATCATGGCTGATCACATTGCTCACACCTCCTCGCCCACATTGCTCACACCCCCCCACCCCCGCCCACACACACACACACCCTCCCCCCCACCCACACATCCCTCTCCCCTTCCCACATCCTCCCTCCTCCCTCCCCCCCACATCCCGACCCTCCCCCACTCCCGCCGCCCCACCCGCTCCTGCCCCCCCCCCACCCGCCCCCATTCCCTCCACGCCACCTTGCGGTTGTTAGTTTATTACATTTTATTTTTGTTTGTTATATATTATCTATGAACATTCTGCTTACAGGCCTGTTATTCTGCTGCAAACAAGAGTTTCATTGTTCTGTTGTCGATACACATGACAATTAGTCACTCTTGACATGATTCACTGAATTACAAGCAGTAAGTGTATGTGCCACATGTGAAAAGTAAAATGATCTTGTGAGAAGTCAGCATATCAGGGTGAAAGTGCCAATTGATGTGTTACTATGCCTTAAATACCAGAATAGGTCCAGGTTTGATTCTTGGTCTGGATTGAATTAAGTGATCTTTGCTTGGATAACAGGAAAATGTTTCTGCATTTGACATCAATGTCCCCAGGCTAGGGAGTGAAAAGTCAGCTTAGCTTCCTGCTTCTGATCACTATCCTGTGGAAAAAATACACCTGTGGATACTGACGAGAGCATAATATGGCTCAGCTCTTCTGGAAATGGAAAATGTTGATCCTTTTTGCATGCCCAAAATTGAAGACTAATTATTCCAGGCATTTCTAGTTGTCCATGGAATTGTAGTTCAGTCTGAGTCTCCATTTCCCAAAGAGAACAACAGGAAATTTATAATTATTTTGGGGACTGCTTTGGAGGAAACCTATTCCTTAGTGTGTGCAGAATTACTGCTGAGACCACTTGACGACAATTCCTGTGCTCTCTTTCTATCTTGAACCTTCTGAAAAATTGTCTTCAACTAAAATTCAGCTGTTTGTTTCTTAGGATGTATCAAGTTCCATTTGCTCATTTCATTTGTAGTCAGTGACCTGTATGGAAAACCACAACAAGAGCCATTTGAATCATTGAGTACATGCTGGTTTCTTGTGGCGCTACCTTTATAATCTTATACTCATTGTTCTTCCCCTGTTGGCCTACCAATATCTTTCCCTCAACAGCCTTGTGAAAATGTTGATTGCTTCTGTTTCTACCACCTCTATAGTGGTAAGAATCACATCATAAACACTCACGACATGTTCCCTGTATTGGAAAATCCAAATGCCCACTGTATGACCAGTTGGCAGAGTATCTCCATTCTGTTCACAAAGGTGAGTTTTCACAAGCCTGTGACTTTAATTCTGTCTCCCGCGCTCACCCTGACACCCCTGTGTTTTCCCTTTTGCTTTGTTCCAATGAAGTTCAAGGTGAGCCTGAGGAATAGCACCCCGTCTTCCACCCTGGCACACTATACACTTCAATTAATTCACCAATGAATTCAACAAATAATCCGCCAATGCAGTTTTGTTCCTTATATTCCTCTCTGGTATTCTTTCTTTTCCTCTTCTCTCTCTCTCTCTCTCCACCTATGTGCCCTTCCTCCAGACATACATAATTTCCTTCATGAGCCTCTATCGCCCTCTTTCAGCCAGTACCACCACCACTTCCGTCCTTCAATCTTTTCTAGTCTACATTCTATCATAAACCATGTACCCCCCTCACCTTTCTATGTAACTTTCATCCTTTTTCCAGCTCCGAGGAAAGTCATTGATTTGAAACCGGTTTTCTTGCAGATAATTGTCTACAACCTGAATTGTCTACAACACTACAACCTCCAAATAAGCTCCAAACTACATAGACTTCAGACACTGATGTTTAGTCTTTGCACTATTATTATTTGTTTATATATATACTCAACCGTTGAATATATCCAACAATTTCTGTTTATTTCAGCTATTCTGCCTTTGCAAACCATTGGCAATGTCTCTGACATTCTCAGGTTGACATTTTATTTTGAACGTTTATATCACCTAAAGCACTTTCAAACATTTCAAAAATGGATATTTGCATACAGAAACATAAAGGAAAAAATTCCCTAAAATTCTATTGAGTCATAGTTATACAGCACGGAAACAGGCCCTTAGGCCCAGCTTGCCTGTGGTGACCAAGGTGCCTCATCTACACTAGTCCTACCTGCCACATATGGCCCATGTCCCTCTAAATACCTGTCCAAATGCCTTTTAAATGTTATTCTTGTTTCTTCATCAACTACCTCCTCTGGTAGCTCAATCCATATACCCACCCAGTGTGAAAAAGCTGCCTCTCAGATTCCTAAGAAATCTTTCCACTCTCACCTTAAACCTATATCCTCTAGTTATTGATTCCTCTCCTCTGGGTAAAAGACTCTGTGCGCCTACCCTATCTATTCACCTCATGAACTAGTACACCTCTAAAAGATCACCTCTCATCCTCCTGTGCTTCAAGGAATAAAGTCCTAGCCTGCCCAACCTCTCCCTATAGCTCAGCCCCTGGCAACATCCTCATAAAAGGTGTTTTAGTTCAATCTAAAAAAGGGTCTCAAATCTAAGAAAGGCAAACAATGAAGGTGTAAGATGTAAGAGTTCTTGGTATAATAGGAAACTACATTCAAAGGTATGACACTAAACATGCAGTGGCTAATGTTTAAATAATAAGTAGAAGCTAAGCAGGGAAGTTATTCATTTGTGGCTAAAAACGCAAAGATAATATAAGAGCAAAGGAAATGTTTATAATATTCCCAAAAAGAGCAGTAAGTGAGGGCATGGAAAATTAAGAATTGCACAAAGAAAGACGTAGAAATGTGAAAAGAAAAGAAAGTCAAATGTGACTTTAATGTATTTTAGCAAAAAGCACACAAGCAGATCTATAGATGTGAAGAAAAGATAGAAAGTAAACTAAGAAGAAAATGGCAGAGGAAATAAAGTGAGGAAAAGTGTGAGATCATCCACATGTATCGAAAAATAAACACACAATATTTGATAAATACTGAGTTTTTTTCTTTGAAATCCAATTTTCCAGCAATGGAGTTATAATCTAACGTGTACTTTAAGCGTCACTAAGCCCGAAACAATACAAACTTGTACAATCCCTCAACAATGACAATGCAGAACGTCGAAGGATAACATTAAATTTTCTCAAATCCTATGAGGTCTTTATCTTTCCGCTTGTGTCATATGTGGTCTGAGTCCATGCCAGCTATTGATTTGCCCATTGGATAAGGCGCCATCTCTCTGTTTGTTCTGCAATCCCTACAGGGATTTGTTGTATTTCAGTTCAGCATGAAGTTATATTTAGAGATCTGTCTAAGGAGTTTTGACCACAGTTCATGTCACAGCATTTTCCTGCAGCCTCGTGCTGCAATTTTCCTTTCTTGCATAATCGTAAATCAACAAATTATACTTATATAGTGAAAACTGTTTCCTTGAAACCTGAATCACCCAAGTCCTGCCAACCCTTTCCCTCACTGTAATACCAGAAGTATTCAGATGCAAATACGAATGCAATTCCCAGATGTGTCATACTGTCCCTGATCTTTGAGTTAAGTCAGCATCATCAAGGACCCACTGAGTACTGTGTTTACAAATCTGCTGTGCTGCTACAAGTAAGAATTTCATTGTTCCATTTTGGTACATATGACAATAAAACACTTTTAACCAGAGGGTGATGAATCTGTGGAATTCATTGCCAACGACAGCTGTGAAGGCCAAGTCATTGGGTATTTTTAAGGTGGAGTTTGAAAGATTCTTGATTAGTAAGGGTGGCAAAGGTCACAGGGAAAAGGCAGAAGAAAGACGTTGAGGGAAATATAGATCAACCATAATTAAATGGCGGCACAGACTCGATGGGCTGAATGGTCTAATTCTGCTCCTATGACATATGAACTTGACTCAAGTCATTATTGGTAATAGTATTGGTTTATTATAATCACATACCGTTTTGCGTACTATCCAGGCACATCATACCATACATGATCATGATGAAATCATACATAAGTACAAAAGTAGTGTAAAAAGAGAAACAGAACAGAGTGCCAAACATAAATGTTAAAGCTTCAGAAAAAATGCAGATAAAATGAAAAGTGCAAGGGGTGCGTTAGGCTTAGGGTTAGGTTCGGCCTATTTTATTTAACTGATTAGAGCAAAACAATTTCACTGCTGTAAGATATCCCATTGTATGGATGGAAATGTTAAACGTTAATTAATAGTTGTATTGTAGGGGAGTACACTATTTTCTGAACAGGAACTCAAGGTAAATACGGTTGTCCCCTTCATCTGCACTGGAAATGGAGAAGCTCATTCTCACGATTGTGTAAACTTCATTATTTCCAGATGTACCACATGACTTTACACAGAAAATATAGATTCTAAAATGAAAAGTTGCAAAAACAGAACTCGATACAGTGAGTTTATACTACTCTTATATTTGTTTCACAGGGTTTTATGATACAGGAATAGAGGAGTTTCTGTAATTTTGTGAACATATAAGGCTTGCTGGATCCTAATGGATCCAACTATTCAGCAGATAAATCATTCACACTTTTATGATCAGTTGCAATTATGAAAGAATTGAGTTATTTGTCTACTTATTTTAAAGCCTATTTACCTTTGCTGCTTATCTATCACTCTATGTTAAGTTTAGATTACTTTAGATTAGTTTAGAGATACAGCGTTGAAACAGGTCCTTCGGCCACGAGTCTGCGCCGACCAACAATCACCCGTACACTAGTTCTATCCTACACACTAAGGAAAATTTACAGAAGCCAATTGACCTACAAACCTGCACGTCTTTGGAATGTGGGAGGAAACCAGAGCACCCAGAAAAAACTCACTTGGTCACAGGGAAAACGTGCAAACTCCATACAAACAGCACTAGTAGCCAGGATCGAACCCGGGTCTGACGCTGTAAGACAGAGCGCCATTTTGTAATTGCCAATTTATTTCAATTGGATAAACATGGCATAAATGTTTGACGTAAGATTGGAGTTTGGTTGTATCCTGCTCAAGTGTGACTCAATTCCATTTCATCATTTTTTGGAAATTGTTCACTCAGTATCGCTGTCCCACCAGGAATTAAATGGAAACATCCAGCCAAACCACACACCAACCCCTACCCCATCCCCAAACCCCCGACTGAGTTATATTCCCGTCATTAACAACTTTCAGCTCAACAAACTCACATTCAACAGGAAGTAACTTGTAGGGTCTGTGTACTCTGGCTGACCTAGAAAGAATAAACTGAATCCTACCAGCAGCTTTTTCATTGAGAAACCTTTTGGTGAGACTTATGTCAATGAAAGCATTGAAGAATGGATCAAATCACTTTATTAAATATTATGCAGATTAATGCACATGGTTTCTTGTTATGATGAGTAGGGGTTAATGTAAGCAGTTGAAAGGGCCATCTAAATGTAAGGAAGAACATATTTTAAATAATATTTCAGTGGGAAAATAAAATTACTGTAAAAACCAATGAAATAGAACCATGGTGTTATTGTGGTATATTGATTACTGACTGTGGTTGATTAATTACAATTGCATAATTTAAAATAATTTTAGTTGAGGAATTGTGACAATCAGCAATTTGGTTATTCCTGTAGTAACCAGTTATTTATGATGTTTTTATCATTAATTGAGGTCAGCTACTTCAGAAGCAACTTACAAGCAGCGACACTTCCACATCGTAAATCTAAGGTTTACAGTTCATGTCAAAACACCCAGTCGTCTAGATGCTGAACGTTACTATTGTCAGTGATGTGAACACTTTGGAAGATACACTCACTGCTTGCTGGCTTGTTTTCATCAATTGCCAGATCATAAAATCACACTCTGGATAAAACTGTAACCTACGATTGTTTCAAATCGTTGAAAATTTGTATGCATTATTCGTACAAAGAATATAATCACCCTGCAAGCCCCTTTGTAAGTTCAAAGTGTTCTCCCTTTTTCTCGGATTGTCTTAAAAGTCCTGCTTCATAGGCTGCTTGATGGCTAAGCTGTTCCTCAAACTATCCTTCAACAATGAAATTCAGTTGAATACAAATGACATAATAAACAATTGTACAATAGTAATGGTAAATTGATTCTTAAAAACAAAAGCAAACTCATGACTCACCTTTAAACTAAAATAAAGCAAAAATGTCATAAGACACAAGTCTTTAAGAGCCTTCTGGTAATTTTTTACCACTTTATAGTTTGTTTCATACAAGCACCATCTTGCCTTTAGCCCTTCTATCAGTTTTACAAATTTGCTAGATCGCTAGCTGCAATTACTCATGAAGTCTCCAGCCACATTGTCAGGCCTGCACAGATCAGCTGGCAGGAGTATCCCCGTACATTTTTAACTTTAGCCTACAATATTTTGGAGTTTCATATCTGCCTTAAGATGACTACTGTCATCCCAGTGCCAAAGGAAAACAAGGTATCTTGCCTTAATGACTATAGCCTGGTGCCTCTGACATCCACCATCATGAGGTGCTTCGAGAGGCTAGACTGAACTGTTCCAAAAGCCCACTAGGGTCAAAGACAATAGACAATAGACAATAGACAATAGGTGCAGGAGTAGGCCATTCGGCCCTTCGAGCCATTCAATGTGATCATGGCTGATCATCCACAATCTGCACCCCGTTCCTGCCTTCTCCCCATATCCCCTGACTCCGCTCTCTTTAAGAGCCCTATCTAGCTCTCTTTTGAAAGTATCCAGAGAACTGGCCTCCACCGCCCTTTGAGGCAGAGAATTCCACAGACTCACAACTCTCTGTGTGAAGAAGTGTTTCCTTGTCTCCTTTCTAAATGGCTTACCGCTTATTCTTAAACTGTGGCCCCTGGTTCTGGACTCCCCCAACATCAGGAACATGTTTCCTGCCTCTAGCATGTCCAAACCCCTAATAATCTTATATCTTTCAATAAGATCCCCTCTCATCCTAAACTTCAGAGTATACAAGCCCAGCCGCTCCATTCTCTCAGCATATGACAGTCCCGCCATCCAGGGAATTAACCTACGCTGCACTCCCTCAATAGCAAGAATGTCCTTCCTCAAATTAGTGGACCAAAACTGCACACAATACTCCAGGTGTGGTCTCAATAGGGCCCTGTATAGAGTCATACAGTGTGGAAACAGGCCCTTTGGCCCAACATGCCCACACCGACCAACATGTCCCATCTACACTAGTCCCAACTGCCTGTATTTGGCCCATATCCCTCTAATCCTATGTACCTGTCTAAATGTTTCTTAAACATTGCAATAGATCCTGCCTCAACTACCTCCTCTGGCAGCTCGTTACATGCACCCAACAAACACCCTTTGTGTGAAAAGGTCATCCCTCAAGTTCCTACCAAATCTTTCCCCCTCAATTTAAACCAATGACCTCTGGTTCTCGATTCCACTACTCTGTGCAAGAGACGCTGTGTGTCTACCCAATTTGTTCCCCTCATGATTTTGTACACCTCTATAAAATCACCCCTCTTCCTCCTGCACTCGACTATGCTCTGTTCTCTGTTTATTTTCTCAAGTGCACAACCTGATGTATTCACATTTGCCATGATCTGCCTGGATAACACAAAAATAGTTTTGTTACTATAAACATGTGACAATGATGAGTAGAGATTAATGTAGTCAGATTCCAAAAATATATTGCAGGGAGTGAGAGAATACTATTCACAGTATATGTACCCTTTTAGTTACATTAAAAATGTTAATGTCGAGTAATTAATTTCATTCCAACCAAAGTCTCTGATCTGATAAAATGACCCATACAGTAGTTCTGTACAGACCCATACAGATTTTCATTCCTGCAGTAATTTTTTTGTTGGAAATTTAAAACATTTTGGTTTGGGGATTGCACCGACCAAGCGTAAAGGGCCTGTTCCACTTTCCCAAGTTATTCACGAATTCTCCCGAGTTTTCATACTCGCAGAATGTTTGTAACGAGTCCGTAGGAGGCCGTAGGAGTCCGTGGGTATATCGTAGCGGCTCATTACGCCAGTCGTAGGTACTCGGGGCATCAGGTAAGTCGGGATGTTCTTTCCAGCCTGATGAAAAAATGTCCACGAGTAATAAAATAGCCCCGAGTACCTACGGCTGGCATAACGAGCCGCTACGATATATCCACGGACTCCTACGGACTCGTTACGAACATTCTGCAAGTTTGAAAACTCGGGAGAATTCATGGATAATTCAGGGGAATTCGTGAATAACTCGGGAAAGTGGGATAGGCCCTTTACGCTCCCTCTGGTACTGACTGGTTCCATATACTCACCAACATCTATGTGAAGAAGTTATCCTTCAGGACCCTTTAAAACTTTTGCCTTCTCACCTTAAACCTGTACCCACTAGTTTTAGACTCCCCTCGTCTAACTGTGATGCATCGGGATAAGGAGCTTTCAAAGGCGGTTTAGTGGAAATTAGTAAGAGTCATTGGAGAAATATCAGATTTCCTTTGCCTTCTGAGAAAGTAGAGGCTTTGATGAGCTTTCCTGGCTGTGGTGTCAAAGTGTATAGACTAGGCCAAATTGTTGGTGATATTTACAACTAGGAATCTGAATCTCTCAGCCATTCCCATTTCAGCATCATTGATACAGAATGGGACGTCCTCTACCCGCTTACTGAAATCGTTGGCCAGCTCGTTCATTTTGCTGACATTGAGGGAGAGGTTGTTGGTCCGACACCAGGCTACGAAGCTCTCCATTGCCTACCTATATTCAGCCTTGATATCACTTGAGATCTAGCCCATTCCAGTAGTGTCATCTGCAAACTTGTTAACTGAATTAAAAGCAGAATTTAGCCGCATAGTTCGAGTGTATAGGAAGTATAGTAAGGGGTTGAGAATGGAGCTGTGCCAGTGTTCAGGATTATCCGAGAGGATGATTTCCTGATAGCAGTCTATGTGTTTCAATGACCAAAATCCTGTTGCAGAGGGAGTTTTCTGGGACCTAGCTCCAGATATCCATATTAGGATATCCATATCAAATTGAGATAAATCTCCCTGGAATTTGTGATGCTATGGAACACAACTACACATAAGTACTATTCTTATTTAATGGCCACAAATTCAAAGTTCACTGTTCACTGGCTGCACTTATTCAATGCAAAGAATGAAATAAGTAGGTTGAATGAGCAGTTCAATGATTTATTTTGAAAGCAACTCTTCCATGGTATTTTCCATGAATTTGGAAGAGTATGCACTTAGATTTATTATAGGTGTCATTGGCACAAGCCTGTGCAGATACTCAATTTTTCCCCCCATAATCTGTTTACTAACAGCTCATACAATTATGCCCAGCATTCAGGTGACACTTGAAGCTCTTGTTTGATTTATTGCAAGTTTCCACCATTTGTGCTTCAATGGTCTTGAATGATGGAGAAAGAAAAGAAACAAGCTGAGAACAGGATCTTATGACCTATGCAGTTAACAATACTAAACTGTCAACGCCTGTTCCTTCCACCTTCAGCCAAATGAACATGTATTTGATGACCCTTTTGAATTTCAACTCGCTAACTTAGCTCACCTGGCTGAGTTTGTACTCCGCAAGCAGTGAACTTTTTCCCTTGCCTCCCCAATGCACCTGTCAATTTTGCCCGGGGCAAGCATTCAAAAATTTCAAGCTATTTCCGAACCACATCATATGGAAACGGAGAAACATGTGAGATAGCAGAATCTCAAGGTTCCAAGGTCGAGATGCATTCGTGCAAGAGGGGAGAGAGGTCAAGTTACAGGGTAGAAGGCTAACAATCAAATGAGCAGAGAGCAAAAGCGCACAGCAGGGCAAGAGTTCAGTTAATTCACCCAGACGATCTATTCCAGACGTGGTAAATGATACATTATTGGATCCAGATCTGCAACTGCTTTGTATATATTACATTACCAGGACCAAGCCCACTTAAGTGTCATTAGCCAACGCGCAGAAATACTGTTATTGTTCAAACCTGTTTGCTGAGAGTGCTTTAACTGAGCTGGCAATGCATTGTTTCACTCTTTTCCATTCCAAATGACCACTCAACCACAACATTATACAGCATAACCGCCAAATAGTAGAACACCCAAACTGATGATTTTAATAATATACCAAGCATTGTACAATCCAACAGATTACACAAAGTAAACAGTGATAAACAATGAGTTAACCATACTATATGCAGTCAAGACTGCCAAATGCTAAGTGTTATTAGCTCCTCATTAATCAGCCTCTATCTTAGAAAGAGGAAGCTATTGCAGATAAAGGGAGCTTTTGCAGATAACAGATAAAGAATGTTCCTATAAAGACAATGCAGCTTTCACAAATAACACCAGCTACTGTATTCCCAATTTTACCAAAGATTGATAGAACTTGCTCATGCTAATTACCTTTTCCTCAGGTTACTCACTGGGTAGTAACAAAACAAAACACAATTAAGTGACTAAAAGAAGAAAATATGCAGGCGAAAATACTGTGCTGCTGTTTATAGCTACTGGCCTGGTCATTGCAACTATGTAGGTTCAGTCTGAAGAAATGTCCTGACCCGAAACGTTGCCTATCCATGTTCTCCAGATACGCTGCCTGACCTGCTGAGTTACTTCAGCACTTTGTGTGTAGATTTTTTGTAATTATCTTTCCTTCCATTTTTTCCTGCCCCTTTCCAATGTCTCCATTGCTACATAACATGCAATAAGCTCATGTGCCCACCATGTCCATGCTGACCAAGTTGCCAAACCATTTGCCTGCATTTGGTTCATAGCCCTCTAAACCTTTCCTACCAATTAAAAAAAATTAATCACCCTAGTTCCCATTTAAAGTTGGTGAGGAGCATGTCAAGGAATGGGAATTAATGTTTTTTTATCCTCTGGTGTATCATGTACAGTTTACTTCATTGCAGGTTCATTGACATGTGGTTTTATGCTGCACTTATCTTACATCTTGGATAGTGATAACATTCTGAATTCAATCATAGTAGACAATAGACAATAGGTGCAGGAGTTGGCCATTCGGCCCCTCGATCCAGCACCGCCATTCAATATGACCATGGCTGATCATCCCCAATCACTACCCTGTTCTTTCCTTCTCCCCTTATCCCCTGACTCCGCTATTTTTAAGAGCCCTATCTAGCTCTCGCTTGAAAGCATCCAGAGAACCTGCCTCCACCGGCCTCTGAGGCAGAGAATTCCACAGACTCGCCACTCTCTGTGAGAAAAAGTGTTTCCTCATCTCCGTTCTAAATAGCTTACCCCTTATTCTTAAACTGTGGCCCCTGGTTCTGGACTCCCCCAACATCGGGAACATGTTTCCTGCCTCTAATGTGTCCAAACCCTTAAAACCCTTAAAAATCTTATATGTTTCTTATATGTTTCAATGAGATTCCCTCTCATCCTTTGTAAACTCCAGAGTGTACAAGCCCAGCTGCTCCATTCTCTCAGCTTATGACAGTCCCGCCATCCCAGGAGCACCCGGGGAAAACCCACACGGTTATGGGAGTAATGTAAAAACTCCGTACCGGCACTACTCATAGTCAGGATCGAACCTGGGTCTCTGGCGCTATAAGGCAGCAACTCTACCGCTGTGCCACCGTGCCGTCCTTAAATTGATGGAGTTGATGTGAAGATTGAGTTCCATATGTTGCAATTCACATACACTACTTAAATAAACTCTACTTAATATACACTACTTAAGTAATGGCAATTGTAATATTTTTAGCACTTCAAAAATGTATTTTCTTCTCTCACCTCTTCTCAAGAGGTGAGAACTGAACATTAACACAAACTGGAAAATATTGTATCAATCTGAAAATATACATGTGAAAGTATGACTTTCCATACACTACAGCAATCCAAGCAGGTGTCTGAACAACTTTTCCACTTTTATATTGTTATCAATGTACAGTCAAGGAGCTGTAACAATGGGAAAGGTGCCAGATCGCAAATCAGGTCCAATCTAATGACATTGGAAACCCTGGCATTGATGATAAAGTGCATGAGACCGTCAGTTCTTATGAAAAGCAGAGATGATCTTCAGAGCAAACAATACGTTTCAAATTGAGAGCTAGGGAGAATGTGTTCCTGGTCCAAATGAAGCCATATAAGATTGTAAGGATGCAACCTTATGGGCCTGTCCCACTTAGGTGATTTTTCAGGCGACTGCCGGCGACCGTCAGAGTGGAACACACGCACACACACACACGCACGCACACGCACACGCACACACACACACACACATCGCTTCCTTCACCAGCCCGTGATGCAAGCGGGGATCAGGGCAAGCGGGGGGAGTGCTGTCTGAGTGAAATTCAAGGTGATACCGCAATGCGATGAACAGGAAAGTTGGCGCTGTAATTAAGATGCTAAAGCACAGTGTGCGGAAAGTCCTATAAAAGAGGGGGGGGGGGGGGGGGGGAAGAAGGAGTGGAGACAATTTTTAAGAGCCAGAGATACACGGCTGTGAAGCTCGGTAGACATTGAACATTACCGGTCGGTTTTCCTTAGTTCTGAAAACTACTGCTTACGGTTTTTTTTCCCAATGAGCCAATGAAATTCACCGGTCAGCACTGGCTACAACCTACGAGAATCTTCGACCTCCTGGCAACCCACTAGGAATTCCTGGCGACGCACCTACAGCACGAGAAATCTCGCTACTCTTCATGGCAGCTTCATTGTAGTCGCCGCTAATTTTTCAACATGTTGAAAAATTTGCGGCGCCCATAATGAGGCCACGACTAGTTCCCAGGACGTGGGAAGTCCTCTCGACCATGAAGGTGACTCCCCAGCAACCACCGGCGAACATGTGGCGACTGCATAGCCTCCTGCAGTCTCCTAAGTGGGACAGGCCCATCACTAATAGATTAGTTTGCCTCTTTGGTAAATCTTTGGGTGGTACACACAGGACAAAAGATGGGTTGAGAGTGGGAATGCAAAATCAATATAATCCAACAATGTAGGCGATTGTAGAAGGTTATAAATTTGAGATGCAAAATCAAACGGCAAACGCCAGTAATTAACGGTGGTGTTGAAAATAGGTCTCAACACTGATTTTGCCACCTTCCTAAATCAAGAGATGTGGACAGAATTTGTGTGTGAGCAGATTGAACGGAAATGATTAAATATGCAAGATTTAACACGATTATTCATACCAAATCACCACATCAATGGAGACAATTTCCAAAAGCATTAAAAAATATTTTGGCCAGTTCATAAAGTCAGCGTTAAAATCATAAAATGATAAATATGTACTTTTGTGCAGCCTTTCACAAATTCGGGATATCCCAGATATTTTACAAGTAATGAGATACCAAGATACTACATGCCTAAAATACACATCTAGCGCGCACCAAATGAATGCCTCCTAGAACAAACCACAGTTGTAAAATGGTAGCAGGATTAAGGTTTAGGTTTATTATTATCACGTGTACCAAAGTATGTTTTGCATGCTATCCATTGAAATCCGATACATTATGCTTTAATACAAGTCAAAAAATACCAGACTGATTCCTGAGATGTCAGGACTTTCATATGAAGAAAGACTGGATAGGCTCGGCTTGTACTTGCTAGAATTTAGGAGATTGAGGGGGGATCTTATAGAAACTTACAAAATTCTTAAGGGGTTGGACAGGCTAGATGCAGGAAGATTGTTCCCGATGTTGGGGAAGTCCAGAACAAGGGGCCACAGTTTAAGGATAAATGGGAAATCCTTTTGGACCGAGATGAGAAAAACATTTTTCACACAGAGAGTGGTGAATCTCTGGAATTCTCTGCCACAGAAGGTAGTTGAGGCCAGTTCATTGACTATATTTAAGAGGGAGTTAGATGTGGCCCTTGTGGCTAAAGGGATCAGGGGGTATGGAGAGAAGGCAGGTACAGGATACTGAGTTGGATGATCAGCCATGATCATATTGAATGGCGGTGCAGGCTCGAAGGGCCAAATGGCCTACTCCTGCACCCATCTTCTATGTTTCTATGTTTCTATTAGTACAATAGGTAAAGCAGTGGAAGATACAGAGTTCAGAATATAGCTCTCAGCATTGCAGCTACATAGACATCAGTTACGTAGACAAAGTTCACTCTCCACAATGGGGTGGAAGTGAATTGGACAGTACCCTAGCCTAGAGACCACTCAGGAGCCTGATAACTGAAGGGAAGAAGCTCTTTCTGAGTCTGGTGATGCGCACTTTCAAGCTTTTGTACCTTCTGCCGGATGGAGCAGGAAGATAGAAGCTGCTACCAAAATGGTGAATCAACTATCAAAGGTATGCCAGGTTAGAACTGTCATATAGAGTACTTGAGTCATATTGCATGGAAACAGGCCCTTCAGCCCATGTCGTCCATACAGATCAAGATGACCCATCTGAGCTAGTCCCATTTGCCTGCTTTTGGCCCATATCCGTTTAAATGTTTTCTATCCGTGTACCTTTTAAATGTTGTTATAGTACCTGCCTCAGCTATCTGCTCCTGCACCTCATTCCATAGACCCACCACACTCTTAGTGAAAAAGATGCCTCTCAGGTTCCCTTTAAATGATTCCCCTCTTAAATTAAACCTGTCTTCTAGTTCTATCTCTCCCCTCTCTCCCCCCTCCCCCCCCCCTTCCCTCTCCCTTCCCTCTCCCCTCCCACCCACTCCCACCTCCCCCCACCCCCTCTCTCCCCTCCCAACCCCCCCTGCGTAAAATATTCTGTTCATTCACAATGTCTAATCCTATGAAATACGATACGATATTACTTTATTGTCGTTGAGGCCAGAATGTAGTTGAGGCCAGTTCATTGGCTATATTTAAGAGGGAGTTAGATGTGGCCCTTGTGGCTAAAGGGGGTATGGAGAGAAAGCAGGTACAGGATTAATTATTGTTGGATGATCAGCCATGATCATATTGAATGGCGGTGCAGGCTCGAAGGGCCGAATGGCCTACTCCTGCACGTATTTTCTATGTTTCTATCTCTTGTTTTCACACATTTCCCTTCCATATCTCTGTGCCTCAGCCTGACGAAGGATCTCGACCAGATACGTCACTCATTCCTTCTCTCCAGAGATTCTGTCTGTCCCGCTGAGATACCCTAGCATCCCATTGAGCATTTTGTGTCTATCTTCGGTAAACCAGCTTCTGCAGTTCCTTCCTACACTCTGGACCATCCTGCTCCAAGCCTTGTTTGTGGAGGTACTTAAATCTTTTGTCCAAACCTTGCTTCCTTCTCAGGGTCTGAGTAAACCCAATGAACTCCTGTTAAAAATACAAAACGTACGACAATGTGGAATGTACTCACTTGAAAAGCTGTAAGTAGAAGGACCTACCCCTTGATGGTGGATTACTTT
Organism: Amblyraja radiata; assembly: GCF_010909765.2. Lineage (NCBI taxonomy): Eukaryota > Metazoa > Chordata > Chondrichthyes > Rajiformes > Rajidae > Amblyraja > Amblyraja radiata. The sequence continues at coordinate 137,106,132 of NC_045957.1, read as the reverse complement.
CCCACCCCTTACAACTCATCCCAATTTGTTTTGCCTTCATTAAAGATTGCAGTGATCCAGGATAACTTTAAAAAAATTAGGTTTTCATTATATTGATGATATCTGAATAATTAGAAATGATCCTCTGTCTCTTTAATCATAGTTAAAAGAAACACCATCATGAAATCTGTGAAGAAAATGACTTTTATGGTTTAAATTGAAAAGTGGCTAAAATGTCAATCTATTCCACTGGTACCTGGACTTTAGAAACATAGAAAATAGGTGCAGGAGGAGGCCATTCGGCCCTTCGAGCCAGCACCGCCATTCATTGTGATCATGGCTGATCGTCCCAAATCAATAACCCGTGCCTGCCTTCTCCCCATATCCCTTGACTCCACTAGTCCCTAGAGGTCTATCTAACTCTCTTTTAAATCCATCTAGTGACTTGGCCTCCACTGCCCTCTGTGGCAGGGAATTCCATAAATTCACAACTCTCTGGGTGAAGACAGGCCGGGGAGGACAAGCCGGTTCATAAATACTAACATACCTCAGGAATACAAATATACCTCAGGACGTTCAGAAATACAGTACAGAACACTGGCATTGCATTAAATGCAAAAATCAGAATGTCTCCATTTACATGTCTGAAGAAGGGTCTCGACCCAAAACGTCACCTTGTCTCCAGAGATGCTGCCTGACTTGCTGAGTTACTCCAGCATTTTGGGTCTACCTTCGATTTAAACCAGCACCTGCAGTTCTTCCCTACACGTCTCCATTTACATGTTTGGTTTGTATTAGGTTTTCCGATCTTATTGCCTAAGGCAACTTTAATAATTCTGACATTCAGAATCCTCCTGCTGCTGTACAATGAATTAAATAATTATGAATTAAATGGGCATCCAGAGAGCTGCTCATGTCAGTGTACTCATGCATCTCAGCAAGAATCACTGACTTTTGAAGAGGAAGGGTAAAATCTTGAAGGGAAGAAAATAAAACTGGTAATACAAATGTAAACATGTATTTTTTTTAACAACGGTAACAATTCCAAGGATGTAGCTACCCTTAAAAATCAAATCTAATTTTAAACGAACCTTTAAAAGGCACATAAAAATTGAAATTAATTTTAATGTTTTCTTTCTATTAAGGCTTTTTAGATAGGACGAATGTTCAAACATGGTGTGGTAATTACATTACCGGGGGATATTGCTCGGAGGAATAACAGAGCCCCCTGTGTGAAGAAGCAAAAGCTACTTTGATTGGCTATGAGGTATTCTTCAGTAAAAATAAACCTTAACTTGTACTAATCGTGCTCTTTCACACTGCCCAGCTTAATAGATAATTTTGTTTTAAAAGTACCTAACCATAATAATTATAACCAGAAAATGGAAATACTGAAACATTCACGTTAATTCTTTGTAACCATTTCATGGCCAAATGAACTGCATTCCCAGGAATGTCTACGATTAAACAGTGATTTTCTATACATTAAAAGGTGGAAAACAAGTAGTTTACTTCCATTGGTTGTGAATCAACAAGGGCACATTACATACACATCAGGGACAGACTTTTCAGGAATGAAGACTGTAAACAGTATGACACTCAAAGGATACTAGAAGTTCAAAACTCTTTTACGCAAGCACCAGCAGGTGCTGGGTCAGTATTTGAGTTTAAATCTCCATTAACTAAATCAATTGTGAAATAAGTTGTCGATCAACTGTGATCTATCTGGATGCCAACGAAGGCTTGTAGGCTTGAATGGTCTAATTTGTTCGAGCATTCATGTCTTCCCGAAAAACTGTTGTAGGTCATACACAGAATTCACTGGAAAAATAATGGTAAGATATGTATGTGTGTTATAACTAATGCAAAAGAAAAGCCTGTAGAAATTTACAAGCAGGAATCCTGATAAAGTATTAGTAAAGTTGGCTAAGCCACCAATAATTCATCTTACAGAGCTTGCTGTAAGATGACCCATTACAGCAAATCCCCAGCTAGAACTTCCCACTTCTCATCAGTTGCATACATGAAAGAACGAATCCCACATTGGTTAGTATATATAAATTGTGGGAATTTAAGGAACTAGGCTATGAGGGCTCGCCATCAACAAAGCCTTTGAAAATTATTTTCAAAATTAAACATTCAAAACAATCACAAAGGCGACATTAATGCGAATGGAACATTGGTTTGGAAATCAGTAAGTAACCAGGGACATTGCTCCCCAGCCAATAACAAAATTCAACTTCACACGACCAGGTTAGCAAACACCATACTGCATGTTCAAGTGCCCTGAGGGAGCTTTGAAACTCATCCAGCATGGTTCTTACTGACAAAGATTATACGCAGCTGTGCAGCTTAAGACCAGCTACCAATAATTACAAAATGAGAGCCAAAAATATCCTCCAAATAACAGAGTTTTTGTTTTTCAAAAAGAAAGTACTTGAATTAAATTTTCATTATATCCCTTATTGCATCAAATGACCTCTCATCTGACTTTACAAATATACAAGTTGAATAACTGCTGCAGTATTTGTTTTTTATAAAATAAGCTGGAAGACTGGAAAACATTAAATTGTGGAGTCTCTTTTTATTCTGGGACACTTTTTGTTTATGTTAAAATCAACAAAAATATGCAACTTCATTAAACCCTGGTCCCAGGTTCCAAACTAATTCATTTCATGTTTTATATCAGGTTTCATTGTAGCAATCTACTGTTCATTCTCATAATTATAAAACAGGAGAGGTAGAAGAATGCAAAAACAACTCGAATACTGTAAGTGGACCATGAGGTAAAAATCTTTTTTCTTTTGCTCCCCATGACCAGAGAAATCACCCAGCAGCAGAAACATTCCATTGCATTCAATGTTCATTGTCCTTCAGAATCCACTTATGCACCAGAAATATTTTATTCCGATACATTACTTATGAAATCGACGAAATTACTTTGTGTCACATTTGCAATTAATTTAAATTTAAAATACAAAAGGAAATTATTGGTCACAAATTATGTCTAGGCCTGGATTTTTTTGGTAGTTCCATGTGGACTTCCAAGTGTTTAAGTGAACAAATATTTTTGAATTAATTAAAATAATTTTGGTTTTATTTAATGAAGTAACTTTTGAAGTTCATTTAGTTTTTAATCATTATAATATGTTTCTAAATATCAACACTTTTGAAGAAGGTTGATGAGGGCAAGGCCAGAAGACGTAGAACAGAATTAGGCCATTCGGCCCATCGAGTCTGCTGTGCCATTCGATCATGGCTGATCTATGGCTCCGTTTAAAAATACTGAATGTCTTAGCCTCCACCGCTGCCTGTGGCAATTAATTCAACAGATTCATCACCCTCTGACTAAAGAAATTGCTCCTCATCTCCATTCTAAAGGTACATCCTTTTATTTTGAGGCTGTGGCCTCTGGTCCTAAACTTTTGCATTATTGGAAACATCCTTTCCACATCTACTCTATCTATTCCTTTCATTATTCAGTAGGTTTCACTGAGAATCGCCCCTCATCATTCTAAACTCCAGTGACTGCAGGTCCAGAAACTTCAAGGAAGGCTTTAGACACTCTCAATATGGACTTTAGTATAATTTAGGATAATTAGATACATGGGATACATGGAAAGCTAGCTAACCGGATACACAATTGGCTTCATGGAAGTTAAGCAGAGGGTGATGGTTGAAGGATGTTTTTCAGACTGGAGGCCTGTACTAGGGAAATGTCACAGGGATCAGTGCTGGGCTCCTTGCTGTTTGTGGTTTATAGCAGAGGATAAAGGGGCTGTCCCACTGTACGAGCTAATTCAAGAGCTCTCCCGAGTTTAAAAAAAAATCAAACTCGTAGTAAGCACGTAGAATGTACCTAGCGGGTACGCCGGAGCTCGGGACGTCTCTTAGCCATAATTCTCCGAGTTCGAATCAGGGGAAACTCGGGAGAACTCTTGAATTAGCTCGTACAGTGGGACAGCCCCTTAAGACTGATGAGTAACTTTGCAGATGCCTTTAAAATAGGAGAAATCATAGACAGAGAAGATGGTTATCAAAAATTACAGCATGATCTTGTTCAGCTGAGCAAGTGGGTTGAGAAGTGGTTAATGGAGTTAAATGCAGATAATAATGAGGTGTTGCATTTTGGGACGTCACACAATGGCAGGACTTTCATAGTGAATGGTAGGGCCCTGGGGTGAGCTGTCGAGCAAAACAATCTCGGAATATAGGTACCTAGTTCTCTGAAAGTGGCGTCACACTGAATCCTTTTGGTTCATTGGTCTTCATCAGTCAGGATATTCAGTAGAGGTGTTTGGATGATATGTTTTAGTTGGTCGAGACATTGGTGAGGCCGCATTTGGTGTTTTGATCCATTACATCTTTCCTATGGTCACCCTGCCATAGGAAGGATGTAATTAACCTGGAAAGAGTGCAAAGTAGATCACAAGGAATGTTGCAAGGGCTCAGAGACCTGAGCTTTAGCGAAAGGTGGCGCAGTCTACGACTTTACTCCTTGGACCACAGGAGGTTGAGGGTGATCATATAGAGGTGTATAAAACCATGAGGGGAATAGTTAGGGTGACTGCAGGTGTTTTAGCCAGGGTGTGGAATCAAGACATAGGTTTCAGGTGAGAAGGGAAAGATTTAATAGGACTCTGAGGGGTAATCTTTTTATTCAGAGAGTGGTGGGTAGATGGAACGAGCAGCCAGAGGAAGTACTTGAGGCAGAAACTATGACAGATTTTAAAAGACACTTGGACAGGAAAGGTTTAGAGGGATATGGGCCAAATGTGAGCAAAAGGGATTAGGTTAGATAGGGCATCTTGGTCAGCACAGACAATTTGGGCCAAATAATCTGTTAATGTGATATATGACTATGACTATCAAGAAAATTCTGAAGAATGGAACAATCTTGACTGTTGGCAAATATGAGCTTGTAACTTGACCTTCTGTCCAAAGTTTCCAGGGTGATTTCAAGAACAGGAATTGTTCTCTTACTTTACTTGACTCAAGGCCCATTTGCTCCAGAACTGACTTGGCTCGAAAATCAAACATAAAATCCAATACACTCTGCAAAATCCAGGCCATGTTAAAGAAATGTATTTGAAATCTTAACTTCTGGTAAAAACCTTTTGGGCACAGTATTATACATTACCAATACTGACAGTAAGGTGTGCACACACAAATCTAGATATTTTAATTGTGATTGCGATCTGCAAAATAATATATTTTTTTTAAATGACTATTCTGCTCGTAAAAAGGAATGCAAACTCTCAACAAGAATTCACATTCTTTGAAATTACTGTGGAAAGGTTTTTTTAACCTTGGATTTAAACTTAGACTATTTTAATTCTGCTCTTCAGTAATGATCATTCTATATTGAATGTTTTACAAAATGCAAAATTAGAGTTAGAATGATAGAGGCATACAGTGCCCTCCATAATGTTTGGGACATAGACCCATCATTTATTTATTTGCCTCTGTACTCTACAATTTGAGATTTGTAATAGAAAAACAATCACATGTGGTTAAAGTGCACATTGTCAGATTTTAATAAAGGCCATTTTTATACATTTTGGTTTCACCATGTAGAAATTACAGCAGTGTTTATACATAGTCCGCCCATTTCAGGGCACCATAATGTTTGGGATACAGCAATGTCATGTAAATGTTTAGTATTTTGTAGCATAATCTTTGCGTGCATGACTGCTTGAAGTCTGCGATTCATGGACATCACCAGTTGCTGGGTGTCTTCTCTGGTGATGCTCTGCCAGGCCTGTATTACAGCCATCTTTAGCTTATGCTTGTTTTCGGGGCTAGTCCCCTTCTCTTCAGCATATAAAAGGCATACTCAATTGGGTTCAGATTGGGTGATTGACTTGGCCACTCAAGAATTGACAATTTTTAGCTGTGAAAAACGTCTTTGTTGCTTTAGCAGTATGTTTGGGATCATTGTCTTGCTGTAGAATAAACCGCCGGCCAATGAGTTTTGAGGCATTTGTTTGAACTTGAGCAGATAGGATGTGTCTATACACTTCAGAATTCATTATGCTACTACCATCAGCAGTTGTATCATCAATGAAGATAAGTGAGCCAGTACTTCAGCAGCCATACATGCCCAGACCATAACACCCCCACCACCGTGTTTAACAGATGAGGTGGTATGCTTTGGATCTTGGGCAGTTCCTTCTCTCCTCCATACTTTGCTCTTGCCATCACACTGATATAAGTTAATCTTCGTCTCATCTGTCCACAAGACCTCTTTCCAGAACTGTGGTTGCTCTTTTAAGTATTTCTTGGCAAACTGTAACCAGGCCATCCTATTTTTGCAGCAGACCAGTGGTTTGCATCTTGCAGTATTTTTCTCTGCATTTCTGCTCATGAAGTCTTCTTCGGACAGTGGTCATTGACATATCTACACCTCACTCATGAAGAGTGTTTCTGATCTGTCGGACAGGTGTTTGGGGATTTTTCTTTATTATAAAGAGAACTCTTCTGTCATCAGCTGTGGAGGTCTTCCTTGGGCTGCCAGTCCCATTGCGATTAGTAAGCTCACCAGTGCTCTCTTTCTTCTTAATGGTGTTCCAAACAATTGATTTTGGTAAGCCTAAGGTTTGGCTGATGTCTCTAACAGTTTTATTCTTGTTTCTCAGTCTCATAATGGCTTATTTGGCTTTCATTGGCACAACTTTGGTCCTCATGTTGATAAACAGCAATAGAAGTTTCCAAATGTGATGGAAAGACTGGAGGAAAGACTAGGTGCTGAGAGCTCTCTTATACCTGCATTAAGGAGGCAATTAAACACACCTGAGCAATTACAAACGCCTGTGACGCCATGTGTCACAAACATGGTGCCCTGAAATGGGGGGGGACTATGTATAAACACAGCTGTAATTTCTACATGGTGAAACAAAAATGTATAAAAATGGTCTTTAATAAAATCTGACAATGTTTACTTTAACCACATGTAATTTTCTCTATCTCAAATTGTGGAGCACAGAGGCAAATAAATAAACGATGGGTCTTTGTCCCAAACATTATGGAGGGCGCTGTACAGTGCAGAAACGATCTTTCAGTCCAACTCACCCATGCCGATCAAGATGCCCCATCAAGATAGTACCATTTGCTCATGTTGGGTCCATATCCCTCTAAACCTTTCCCGTCCATGTACCTGTCTAAGCCGCTTTTAAATGCTGTTATAGTTTCTGTCTGGAGAAAAGACTCTTTGCATTCACCTAATCTTTTCCCCTCATGATTTTATACACTACAAGATCACCTCCCCCACACACACACACACACACACACACACACACACACACACACACACACACACACACACACACACACACACACACACACACACACACACACACACACACACACACACACACACACACCTCCCTCCCACCCACCCTCAGCCTCCTGTGCTCCAAGGAAAAAAGTTCTAGCCTCCCAGATTCCTTTGCTTGACAACACTCTTCATGTCCCAACCATTCACTGTGAAGATCCTGCCCTGATTTGACTTCCCAAAATGCAACATCTTCCATTTATCTGCATAAAACTCCATTAACCATTCCTCAGCCATCTTCCCCAACTGTTCAAGACCGTGGTGTAATTTCAATTACGTTGGTCGGTGGGGGCGCTGCAAGGTGGCAGCTCTGTCAGCAGCGTGTCCGTTTTTTTCTACTTTTTTTGTTTTTTTAGTATGTTTTAATGTATGTTTTTAATGTTTCCTTGTGTGTCTTGTGTGGGGGGGTGGTGTGGTGGGGGGATGTAAGGCAGAAACCGCTTTGGTCGCCTCCTCCACAGAGAGGCGACTTTTTCCAAGTCACCTCCCCCGTGGCCCAACATCGAGGATCGGTGCGGCATTTCCCGGAAACGTGGGCGCAGCGCGGACTCTCGGCGTGGAGCGGGCGAGCCCTCGCGGGGGCTCACCAAAGGGGAATGCTCTGTTTCGCTGGCCCGCGGCAGCCTGAAGCCGCGGTCTGTAGAGCTCCAGCTGGCGCGGCGTCCGCAGCCTGGGATCCCTCGTTCGGGACTTGGGAGGAGAAGAAGCCACCACCGCCGGCCCGCGGCCTACTTCTACTGCGGGCGCGGCGGCGACTTACCATCAGGAGCGGGGTCCCTCGCCGGGGACCCCTGGAGGAGAGCTTCAACCGCCGGCTCTGCGGTCTGCGGTGCTTCCGGCTGCGGCGCGGCGGGAACTTTAAATCTTCGGCCGCCGGCCTGCGGCCTACACCAACCTGAAGCCGCGGTCTCCGGTGGGGGAGGCACCGATTCAGGACTTACCTTGACTTTCACTCATCTGGACGCCCGCAGCGGCGGCTGCGGAGGGTTGAGGTCCAGACCACGGGGGAAAATGGAGGAGGACTGACCAAATTTTGTGTTTTTGTGTGTTCTTTTTCATTGTACCGCTGCTGGCAAATTCATTTCACTTGCACTTTATGTGCAATGTGACGAATAAAACTGATTGTTGATTGTTGTTGTAATAATCATTTTCACTATCTACAATATAGCAATGTTACAACATTTTGGGATTTTAAAACTCAAGTCTGCAATTTATCCCAAAAGATAAAGCATAAAAAGAAGTTCAATTTGACACCTAATTCACTTTCATATCTTCAGTATTAAAAAAGTAATGGCCATTTTCATACTCGGAAATTAGCCTCTTGTTCCCTATTGCTTTTCCATTGACTTAACACAAAAGCTGTGATCGAGGACAGTCAAAAGCCCATAACTTTCTTAAAAATTAAAAGAACTGAATTAAATTTTCAGTTATTATAGATTGAAGCATTCTGAAACAAATATAAAACATCTTACTTGGATGACCTGAAATTAAAGCATATAATTAGTTAATTACCTAATTGTAGCTAATTACAAAATTGACCGTTGTGACGGAAATAGTAATAAACACCCAGACTGTCTTGAAAATTCAAAAATGTGATATTCTCAAAATCAGAACTTTAATATTATTGTATTATATGCCGTAAGTCCGTAACAGATAGGTAATTACATTACCATTGCCAGCAATAGACCAAGTCTTTATGGAGAAGATCAGTTGCTAGCTGGTATATTGGCATATCATAATCAGTAGCATCATCATACTCCTCAGATTGTAACCAATAAGCAACTCTGTACACCTTGTTTTTCCTCAACTTTTCAATTTTGGCATTGTAAACTACAAGTTTTTGCTCTTCAAACAACACATGACATGCCTTTCTGCCCACTACTTTTCCATTAAGAATGTCCTGTAGATTCCATTTCTTAAGAAAATAATATATTTTTTAAAAAGCCTAAGTATCCAAATAACAAACTAATCCCATTCACACAAGAATTCACAATATACCATGATTTTTAAATCTCACTGTCATGAATTTATGCCAGATGGAAGGAATTTAATGTTTAATTCCCATAAATTAATCCAAAAACATCCACTCAAAATATAATCAAAATTATTGTTTTTTGCAAAATACATGCGACGCAAACTGTTGTGAATATTTAGTTTAAAAATAATGATCATGGAGAGAGAATAACACAAAATATAGACAATTTATGCGTCTTATGACATGATTGTCCAAAATTAATGGGCATTTTAATTATCTTGCGGGTGGGTTTTTCTGGAAAGCGATCGATTGGAACATTGCATTTGTGGTGAATTTGAACCCCATATCGGCAGGAAAAACACTGCTGGTTCGTATGGGGCCCAAATAACATTTTCACATCGTAAAATTAGATTAAAGCCATCCCAAGAAGCAAGATTATATGTAAAATAGACGACTTATCCTTTGTTTTGTCCCGTTCTTGTGATGCATCACGTTGTAGGCGTTGAGGGCGTTAGAAGTCGCTTTTTATTTTAATCAAACTATTAAATTGTCTAGAGATTTTTTTTTTTAAACGGGAACTGAATCCGATCGATTTTTCTTCAGCAGCTAACAGCCCGAGGAAATCCCTCTCCGACAGACAGTACAAAACTGGATTTTAATCCCGTTCCCCCCCCCCCCCCCAAAGGCGCCAAAGTCGCGCACACGGCCAGTGACAGAACTGCAGCGCCGCTGAAGGTAAGTTTTGTAACTTCGCTATACAATACCACCTACATTAGCATAATCTGCTATCTAATATCTACTATCAACCTACTATCTAAATGGCGTCAAGTTGGGAAAAGGGGAAGTACAACAGGATCTTGGGATCCTTGTACATCAGTCTATGAAAGTAAGCATGCAGGTGCCGCAGGCAGTGAAGAAAGCGAATGGCATGTTGGCCTTTATAACAAGAGGAATCGAATATAGGAGCAAAGAGGTCCTTCTGCAGTTGTACAGAGCCCTAGTGCGACCACACCTGGAGTATTGTGTGCAGTTTTGGTCCCCTAATTTGAGGAAGGACATTCTTGCTATTGAGGGAGTGCAGCGTAGGTTTACAAGGTTAATTCCCGGGATGGCGGGACTGTCATATGCTGAGAGAATGGAGCAACTGGGCTTATATACTCTGGAGTTTAGGATGAGAGGAGATCTCATCGACATTGTCGGGAGCTCGCAGGTTGGTGACCTGTTCTCTGGAGCTCCCGCGACAACAGCTGTGTCCTCTGGACTGGAGGGACGCAGCTTCGGCGGCTTCGACCACCCCGGGCCGCGAGGTTGAACCGGCCCGTTCGCGGAGCTTGGATTCAGCCGCGGGACTGACATTACTTACCATCACCCGGCGGGGTCACAACATCCGAAGCCTGGATCGCCTCGGCGCAGAGGGAGAATAAGAAGGGAAGAGACAAAGACTTAAGACTTTTGCCTTCCATCACAGTGAGGAGTATTCAACTCACTGTGGTGGATGTTAATTTGTGTTTTTTGTGTGTTTTTGCCATTTTTTACTATATGTAGGACTGCAAGGCAACGAAATTTCATTCAGACCACATGGTCTGAATGACAACAAAGGCTACTTTGACTTTGACTTTGAAACATATAAGATTATTAAGGGCTTGTACACGCTAGAGGCAGGAAACATGTTCCCGATGTTGGGGGAGTCCAGAACCAGGGGCCACAGTTTAAGAATAAGGAGTAAGCCATTTAGAACGGAGACGAGGAAACACTTATTTTCACAGAGAGTGGTGAGTCTGTGGAATTCTCTGCCTCAGAGGGCAGTGGAGACGGGTTCTCTGGATGCTTTCAAGAGAGAGCCAGATAGGGCTCTTAAAAATAGCGGAGTCAGGGGATATGGGGTGAAGGCAGGAATGGGGTACTGATTGGGGATGATCAGCCATGATCACATTGAATGGCGGTGCTGCCTCGAAGTCCGAATGGCCTACTCCTGCACCTATTGTCTATTGTCTATTATCTGCAAACGTATTAATCAGGCCACATACATTCTCATTGAATCATTGATATAAACCACAAACAGCAATGGCCAAAACCAGCACAATCCCCGAGGCTAATTAATTGTCACAGGCATCCAGTCTGAACAATATACTTCCACCACCACCTTCTGCTTCATTCCATGAAGTCAATTCTTTATCCAGCCAGCTCGCACTCCTTGGATCCCATGTGATCTAACCTTCCAGAGCAGCCTACCATGGAGAACCTTATCAAAGTATTTACTGGTCCATATGGACAACATCTACTGTCTTTCCCTCGTCAACCTTTTTGGTTACATCTTGAAATGACTCAATCAAATTTGTACGACATAATCTCCCACGTACAAAATCATGCTGACAATCCCTAATCTATCCAACTACAAAAATCTTATCCCTCAGAATCCTCACCAGTAACTTATCTACCTCAGATGTTGGGCTCACTGGTCTATAGTTCCCAGGCTTTGCAGCCCTTTTTGAACCCAACTACTTTTCCCCCCTTCCAGCTATCTGGCACGTCAACCGTGTTTAACAATGATTCATATATTGCAGCTCGGACCCCTGTAATTACTTCTCTCGTTTCCCACAGTGTCCTTGACTATATCTGATCAAGCCCAGAAGATGTATCAACTTTCATAGGATGTCCAGAACCTGCAAGCATATATGCTAGCATTTATTTCAAGAGGGCTAGAATACAAAAACAGAGATATAATGCTGAGGCTATATACTGTAAGTCAGGCAGCTTTTGAAGTATTGTGAGCAATTTTGGGGATCATATCTGAAGAAGGATGTGCTGACTCTGGAGAAGAATGATCGCAGGAATGAGTGGGTTAACATATGATGAGCATTTGACGGCACTGGGCCTGTACTCGCTGGAGTTTAGAAGAATGAGGGGGGACCTCATTAAAACTTACCGAATAGTGAAAGGCTTCATAGCCTCAGAATTAAAGGACGTTCCTTTAGGAAGGAGATGAGGGGGAATTTCTTTAGTCAGAGGGTGGTGAATCTGTGGAATTCTTTGCCACGGAAGGTTGTGGAGGCCATGTCAATGGATATTTTTAAGGCAGCGATAAATAGATTCTTGATTAGTATGGGTGTCAGGAGTTATGGGAAAAGAGGCAGGAGAATGGGGTTAGGGGGGAGAGATAGTTCATCTACGATTGGATGGCGGAATAGCGGAATGGACTTGATGGGCCAAATGGCCTAATTCTGCTCCTATCACTTATGACCTTATGAAGCTCCTCGACTGTCCTAAGGACATCTCCATAAACTGTCCTGAGTTCTCTTGTAATTATTTTTTTCTCCATGGTAAAAACAGAGGAGCTACTGATTGATTTTTATTACAGTGGCTTGCAAAAGTATTCATACCCCTTGAACTTTTCCACATTTTGTCACGTTACAACCACAAACGTAAATGTATTTTATTGGGATTTTATGTGATAGACCAACACAAAGTGGCGCATAATTGTGAAGTGGAAGGAAAATGATACATGGTTTTCAAATTTTTTTACAAATAAAAAACTGAAAAATGTGGCGTGCAAAATTATTCAGCCCCCTTTACTCTGATACCCCTAAATAAAATCCTGTGCAACCAATTGTCTTCAGAAGTCACCTAATTAGTAAATAGAGTCCACTTGTGTGTAATCTAATCTCAGTATAAATACAACTGTTCTGTGAAGGCCTCAGAGGTTTGTTAGAGAACATTAGTGAACAAACAGCATAATGAAGCCCAAGGAACACACCAGACAGGTCAGGGATAAAGTTGTGGAGAAGTTTAAAGCAGGGTTAGGTTATAAAAAAATATCCCAAGCTTTGAACATCTCACGGAGCACTGTTCAATCCATCATCCGAAAATGGAAAGAGTATGGCACAACTGCAAACCTACCAAGACATGGCCGTCCACCTAAATTGACAGGCCGGGCAAGGAGAGCATAGATGAGAGAAGCAGCCAAGAGGCCCATGGTAACTCTGGAGGAGCTGCAGAGATCCACAGCTCAGGTGGGAGAATTTGTCCACAGGACAACTATTAGTCGTGCACTCCACAAATCGGGCCTTTATGGAAGAGTGGCAAGAAGAAAGCCATTGTTGAAAAAAAGCCATAAGAAGTCCCATTTGCAGTTTGCCACAAGCCATGTGGGGGACACAGCAAACATGTGGAGGAAAGTGCTCTGGTCAGATTAGACCAAAATTGAAGTTTTTGGCCTAAATGCAAAACGCTATGTGTGGCAGAAAACTAACACTGCACATCACCCTGAACACACCACCCCACTGTGAAACAAGGTGGTGGCAACATCATGCTGTGGGATGCTTTTCTTCAGCAGGGACAGGGAAGCTGGTCAGAGTTGATGGGAAGATGGATGGAGCCAAATACAGGGCATTCTTGGAAGAAAACCGGTTAGAGTCTGCAAAAGACTTGAGACTGGGGCGGAGATTCACCTTCCAGCAGGACAACGACCCTAAACATACAGCCAGAGCTACAATGGAATGGTTTAGATCAAAGCATATTCATGTGTTAGAAATGCCCAGTCAAAGTCCAGACCTAAATCCAATTGAGAATCTCTGGCAAGACTTGAAAATTGCTGTTCACAGACGCTCTCCATCCAATCTGACTGAGCTTGAGCTATTTTGCAAAGAAGAATGGGCAAAAATGTCAGTCTCTAGATGTGCAAAGCTGGTAGAGACATACCCCAAAAGACTTGCAGCTGTAATTGCAGCGAAAGGTGGTTCTACAAAGTATTGACTCAGGGGGGCTGAATACTTTTGCACGCCACAATTTTCAGTTTTTTATTTGTAAAAAAATGTGAAAACCATGTATCATTTTCCTTCCACTTCACAATTATGCACCACTTTGTGTTGGTCTATCACATAAAATCCCAATAAAATACATTTACGTTTGTGGTTGTAACGTGACAAAATGTGGAAAAGTTCAAGGGTTATGAAAACTTTTGCAAGCCACTGTACATAGCTCTTTGTTAACATTCCAAAACTAAACACAGTGTCTGGAAATTCTACTGTGTTATGTAATAGAATTTTATCTAAAACCTAATCACTGTTTGCAACTGGCAACTTAGTGCACAGACAGCTGCTTCATGAAGTTTTAGTACTTTCCTTAATGTTTTTGTGCAAAAGGATCCCTATCCGTTGCCCCGACCAAGCTGGAACCTTGAAAGCTTTAAATCTAAAACATAAGTTGCCGCAATATTGCAGCCATGCAAAGCACAAATGTTGTAAGACTACTCCCTCCTGTGAGAGAAAAAGATAAATCAGAATTCAAAATGTATTGTGCAATCTTTCCTATTATGTAACTGCAGATTTAATTCAATGCATTTATGCAACTACCATAAAGCACCCCCAGATTTGCTATTCAAAAGTTTCTAACAAATAAATATTTGGCGATCCTCAAACGATATGAATTTCATAATATGAAATATAATACCACAATTTCATAATATACAAATGTATTACAATAACCAAAAATATGGTAAAGCAATTGAATGTGATATAAAGTATTTTTGGGATGGGAAGTTTTGACAGGAACACCCACAAAACCGCAAAGAAAGCCTCTAAATCCCAGGTCTGTTAAGCTGCACTATTTAGAAGGATAAAAGGCAACAGTGTTCGCACTGTCAATATGTTATGGGTTACACTGAACTACGGATGCTTTATTGAAAACATCTGTGAAAAATTCACTTGAGTAAGAGTACATTCTTGATGTGTCAAGTTTATTACACTGGAAAGTTTCAATGACATTATACAAAGCTAACATTTGCGGAAAATATTAATTCTGATGTAAACTAAACAATGTGTTGCAGGAGGGAATGGGTGTCAGGTTGCAATCCTACTTGAGTCTATCACTATGCAAGGACAGCACACTTAAAGAAAACAGTTGCAGCTGGTGGGCATTTGAAAATTCATAGTTAATGAAAGTTTACCCAGCATGGATTTGATAAAAACCATGTTTGGCAAATAGAAAAAAAGCTTTATGAACAAATGGCCAGTTGTATAAAGTGAATGAACTACTTCTTATGTAAGGTATTTCAGAGACAACCGCGCGGAAAAAAAATTGGGGAAATGCTGCAAGATGGATGAAAAATTTATTGACATACAGGAAATAGAGACTTAACATATATGGAGCTACTTGGGCTGGAAGTGGTATACCCCAGATTCTTCATGACGGTCTCAGGGGACACAAGCTTGAAATTTGCTGATGAATGCAGAAGGTATGAGAAACAAACACAAATATTGCAAAAATATTTCCTGAGAATCAATGATGTGATGGTGCTTGACTTAGCCAGAACTATTAAAAATCTTAGCCAGATGTTTCTGATTGTTTCAGACAAGCAGATGCAATCAAACTATTAACAATTAAAACAAATTGTAAAAATATAAATTCCTGTAAAATATTTTTAACACAAAACCAGATCTCTTCAGTCGAGGAATAAATTTAAATGAGGGTTGCGGGTTTATGCACTGAGCTGCCAGTGGAGGTAGTTAAAGCAGATATTATAACAACATTTAAAATATATTTGGACAGGTAGATAGGGAAGATTTAGTTGGATATGGACCAAATCTGGGCAGGTGGGACGAGCGTAGATGGGGGATCTTGGTCGGCATAGGCAAATTATGCTGAAAGGTCTGTTTCTGCTCGATACCTTTATGAGATAAATGAGTGAAATTAGATAAAACAGTCAGTGTTGTAAATACTGAAAAGGCCAAGCAGCATCTTGGAGAGCAAAACAATGAGCTTTCCTGGGAACTGGAAGAAACATACATAGAAACATAGAAAATATGTGCAGGAGTAGGTCATTTGGCCTTTCGAGCCAACACCGCCATTCATTGTGATCATGTCTGATCGTCCCCAATCAATAACCCGTGCCTGCCTTCTCCGCATATCCCTTGACTCCATTAGCCCCTAGAGCTCTATCTAACTCTCTCTTAAACCCATCCAGTGATTTGGCCTCCACTGCCCTCTGTGGCAGGGAATTCCACAAATTCACAACTCACTGGGTGAAAATGTTTTTTCTCACCTCAGTCTTAAATGGTCTCCCCTTTATTCTAAGACTGGGGCCCCTGGTTCTGGACTCGCCCAACATTGGGAACATTTTCCCTGCATCTAGCTTGTTCAGTCCTTTTATAATTTTATATTTCTATAAGATGCCCCCTCATCCTTCTAAATTCCAGTGAATACAAGCCTAGTCTTTTCAATCTTTCCTCATATGACAGTCCCGCCATCCCAGGGATCTCTCTCGTGAACCTACGCTGCACTGCCTCAATCACAAGGATGTCCTTCCTCAAATTAGGAGACCAAAACTGTACACAATACTCCAGATGTGGTCTTACCAGAGCCCTATACAACTGCAGAAGAATCTCTCTACTCCTATACTGAAATCCTCTTGTTATGAAGGCCAACATTCCATTAGCTTTCTTCACTGCCTGCTGTACCTACACGCCAACTTTCAAGGCCAACCAGGTCTCGCTGACCTAACCTAACCCCCATGAGATAATAATCATATGATCATTTTTGAGTGAATGAATGACTTTAATCAAACACCAGTAAATAGTAATTGAGCAATTTCATCACTTTTACTTTAAATACTATCACATTGATTAACAGTATCGGTTTCTTTTAATATTTAATTTTGCCCACATTCTGGGATTAGCTACTGGCTTTCTGTCTTTGAAAAAGAAAATGGGCAGTTAAGTAGAATGTAGAACAGTACAGCACAAGAACAGGGCCTTTGGCCCACATAATGACAAGACCAACTCTTATCTACCTGCAAACAATCCATATCCCCCCATTCCCTGTATTTCCCCATTCCTATCCAAAAGTGTCTTCAATACCACTATCGTGTTGACACAACCACCACTCCCGACAGCAAATTCCAAGCACTCAGCACCCTCAATTCTATTTTTGAGAGCCTTCACTTAATTTGCAAATGTCGCCAGATTGAATAATTAAATGACAAAAAAGCTTACACAAGTGCAAATTTATAATGTTGGCTGAATCTCAACATCTATAACAAGTTGAAATTTGTACAAAATGGGTTAAATCCTCATGTCGTTCAATGTGCTGCTGCAAGTCTATTTGAAACATAACTTATGATTTAAAATTATGTTTAAGTTTGAGTTCAGGAAATGGTGAGAAAAATTACACCTAGACTCTTTTCTTTTTCCTTTTTCAATTATGCACTATTTATCCCTCTTACCCTATTCTGTATTTCCTTATTTCCATTTTGCTCTTCTACCGTCCTAAAAAAAATGTCCTGCAATCATGATTGCACTTTTCTTCCCCTCCAAATTTCCTCGACTATTTTTCAGTTCTCCATTTTTTTCTTCTTTCTCTGTCATGGGAGAGGTTGCAAATATTCCCACTTCTACATTCTGATTTATCTGTAATCCAATTGAACATTTTTTAATTTCAGAAGATTCCCTTTCACATAACATGCAACTGAGAGTTATTTTTTTAATCATAATTATAAAATCATAAATATGACATAATTATAACATTATGAAAATAATTTGGAAGAAAAGTTCTGATCCAAAACGTCACCTTTCAATGTGCTCCAGAGATGCTGCCTGACACAATGAGTTACTCCAGCATTTTATATATTTCTTATAATATACTAACATCTGCAGTTCCTTGTTATTACAATTGAAAATTATGTTCACAGTATGGTTAAGATTGTGATTCCTTTTAAGTGACAGTTATAATAGAGGGATGTAAAGATGTTTTTAGTTTTCCCGTCTGGCTCACTGAGTTGGTTGGGCAAGAAAGACATCCTCCTCATGCACTTTCATCAGCAGTCTTCAGACATTGCTGTGCCAAAACACCTGAATAATATCTACAGAACACATAAAGACATAAAATAGGAAGTTGTAACAGCAATTTAAATTCCCTAGTAATCATTGAACTGGATTGGATTCCAGAAAAATCAGTCTCAGTGCTCTGAAAATTTGATGAACATGTGTGATAGAGAGATACCTTAGCGACACTAATCTAGGATGATAGCAATACTTCCTCTTTTCTGCAGCCCCGCCAAACAGCCAAAATACAGCATTATTCACACTAAAGAAAATTTAAATTTCCTAACTCAGTTAGTCACATGGAGGAAATAGGTCCTGTTGTAGCAAGTTCTTATTTTCAAAGGCATGCAATTTTGCTGCCAGTTCTTTAGTGTTAAAAAATATTTATATAGCGCAAGAATGTTTTGGCATCAGAGGCAGAGACACTGCAGTCGAATGCTACTCCTTTACAGTAACACTACTGGGGTCAAAGACAATAATTTGCACATGTAGGAACAGTGAATGTTCTCTGACCATTTAAATTATTCTCTCAGGAGAAACAAAATGGGAAAACAGACCTCGGATATCAAGGTTAAAAAAAACCTCATCTAAACGCTGATCTTTTACTCTGCAGCTTCGACCTCACACATGGAAAATCGATCTGGGATAATAATTAATACTACTGCTACCATTAGAAATAATATGGTTAGAGTGATCTTCCTCAACTGACAAAGCAGCAATAAATAGAGGTGTATAAAATCAGTAGGGGAATAGATAGAGTGAATGAACAGAGTCATTTACCCAGAGCTGGGGAATCAAGAACCAGAGGACATAGGGTTAAGATGAGAAGGGAAATATGTAATAGGAATGGTAGGGACACTTTTTTCACTCAGAGGATGGTGAGTTTATGGAACTAACTGCCAGAGGAGGTAGTTTAGGCAGGTATTATAACAATATTTAAAATACATTTGGACATGTATGTGGATAGGAATGGTTTAGAATGATACGAGTCAAACGTTGGACTAGCGTAGATGGGGCATCTTGGCTGGCCTAGACAAATGGGTCAGAAGGACCTGTTTCTGTGCTGTATAACTCTAATAAAAATAGGATATTCAGCTACCTCAGCACTCACATAAACATGACATATAAATGCCATGATTACAGTTGAAAATTACATAATCTAAGACGCAAATAAATTATTTTATAACAACCCTGTCGGCATCACAGGTAAGATTTTTTTCTGATTATGCTCCAAACATTATTCTCAAACTTATGTGTCAGCACATTTTCATTTAAACATCTCCGAAAATGAATTACAGAAATTATATGTCAGTTACAGTCTTGCACATGAGCAAAATCAAATAAACAATTATGAGAGGCATAGATAGGGTAGACAGTCAGAATCTATTTCCCAGGATGGAAAATTCAAATACTATAGGGCATAGCTTTAAGATGAGTGGAAAACTGTGAAGGAGTTGTGTAAGGAATTTTTTTTAATGAGAGTGGTGAGTGCCTGGAACATGCTGTCGTGGGTGATGGTTGAAGCAGATGCGTTAGTGGCATTTAAAAGACTTTTGGATAAGAATACAGGTATAGATAAACAATGAATAGAGGGATATGGGTTATGTGCAGGTTAAGTGATGGTCTTGCCATCATATTCAGCACAGACACTGTGGGCCATAGGGCCTGTTCATGTGCTGTACTTAGGGTTGCCAACTTTCTCACTCGCAAATAAGGGACAAAAGGTCAAAATAAGGGACAAATTCCCGACGGCAATTCGTTGACCGACTCGGCCGTGGCTGGGTGAATGATAAGTTGGCCCAGGTGATGGCCTGCACACAAAGCCCAGCCGGCGAGCCAACTGAGGAGTTTTGGCCCGCGCTAGGCCGCACGCAAAGTCCGGCACCCCATTCAACTCATGAACCGATGATCGACCATGAGAAGGAGGGGTGGTGGTGTCGGCGGTAAGCGAAGGTCCGAAGGTCGGACAGCTGGCCGGGCTGCCGACCGACGGGGCCACGGGCGAGGTGCTGCTGCTGCACTCCATGGGCTGCACTATGTCGGGACAGCTGAGGTGGGCCGGACGCAGCTCTCCGACCCGACAGTCCCCTTGAACCGAGTAGTTAGTCAAATACGGGACAAGGGCGGTCCCGTATGGGACAAACCAATTTAGCCCAATATACGGGATGTCCCGGCTAATACTTTCTTCGTGAGGTGGAACAGCATTAGGGTCTTCTGCTTCTCTTGCAGATCATTCATTATAATTACATAGATATTCACTGCAGTTCCATTTTTCTGGTTCATAGATCAAGTGAAGGAGAAATGTGGTTTGGGAAAAATTTCCTTCAGATCATACTCACTGGGTATAATGAAAATCTAAGCACAATTTGCAATCTGTAGGAATGAGACTTCATGTAGTTTCTGGTCAATTTGATTCCTGATTTTTGTTGGAGAAAGTTGGGAGAAATGTGCCAAATTCTTACCAACCACGCCATTATGTTTTCAATCAAACTGGCAGCAAAAGTTGCAATTAGCAGAAATGTGTTAGCAGCATACAAATCTCATGAATGTACGGGATTGTACCACTCTCATTAGATCTCATTACATCATTATTCTCCAGATTTTAATCTCCAGCATTGCTATGGTTCAACTTTCTTCGAGTTTTAAAACTGATGATGGAGAGCAATTTTCAGCAGCTTGAGATGGTACTCAACATTTTCAGGATCCACATAACCTAACTAATGTCTTCCTGCTGACTACTGAGCAGTTCCGCTTGGGGAGTCTGCATCCTGGGGGCATGAACATTGAATTCTCCCAATTTTGTTAACCCTTGCTGTCTCCTCCCCTTCCTATCTCTCCCTCAGCCCTCGGGCTTCTCCTCCTCCTTTTTCCTTTCTTCTCCCCACCCCCAGTCTGAAGAAGGGTTTTGGCCCGAAACGTTGCCTATTTCCTTCGCTCCATAGATGCTGCTGCACCCGCTTAGTTTCTCCAGCATTTTTGTGTACCTTCGATTTTCCAGCATCTGCAGTTCCTTCTTAAATACCTTCAAAGCAGCATCCTTGCTCTGGATAGCAACTTGGCACAGCACCATATAGTGCTCAGTGTGAATTAATGGCTTTGCTTTCAGTCATGAGTGGCCACTAACTTTTGTCAGGTTCTGAGCGTCTACTTAATTTCAATGCAGACCCTTTTCAGTGCAGCACTCATTACAGAAAATCTGTAATGTGCATGATCCGAGAAAACAATACTGTATAGATCCTCCCACAATTAGACTGAAGAATTCTCACTGAGATATGAAGACCTAGAAAATCTTAAAATTCTTAAAATCTTAATATTAATTGAAGGAACATTGTGCAGAGGCCCACGCCAGTTTTTGAAAGGGCCCAAATAGACCATGCAGTTCAACGAAGATGCTGTACACTGCTGTGTGTTTTCAGCATTTTCTATTCTAATTTCAGTTTTCCAGCATCTGAAGTATTTAATTTTCAGGGAAAAAAATCAAATTGCTTTAATGCATGCTGTTAATTCAGCAAAAATCCATAACGTCTCTAAACTTAAACATTAACTGACAAGTCTTGCAATTAGGCCACCCATCCTGACTAAAAACTTAAGGGCGGGCTCTGTTCCACAATAAATGACAAGATTTTTGGAATGGTAGCTCTGGTCTCTTAATCCTGTCATTTGTATTTATGCTCTGCCAGTAACCAATGTTAGCAGAATTTAACAGGCTGGTTAAAAGAAGTGCAATTCTGATCTAACTCACGAACACCTTACCATCAGCCCCCAACATCAATACGTAGTTGACTTTTGCATCAAAATTCTGAAGCGTTTTGGAATCATGGATTAGTTTTTTTTAATCTCACTTTGTCTTCAAGCGGCATTTGAAGCCATTAGCATGAATCGATTCAGAGAAGATCAGGGGTTTCTTAGGGAACATCGTGGAAACATACATTTTTAGACATAAAATCTGAAGTGTGATTTCTCATTCTTTTCAAGGTAAAAACATAGGGAGTATGGCTATATAGCGTCTAAATGGTGTTTTCAATTTAATTTTCAAAATGCTCAAGTTTGTGCTTTGAAACTTAATTATCGGACTGCTCACTCTGTCAACTGGAATGACAAGGATAGCCCAGAAAGTGAAGTAAAAAACAGAGATGTTTAAAAAAAAGCAACTGCATAAAACTTTAAAATTGATATATGTAGACGCCAAGAGCTTTGAACCTAGGCTTCACTAAACCATTCCAACCCAATAATACAGGAAGTGAAGGTCTGGGCAACAGAGGCTACATTGTTTGGTATTGAAGTCAGTACATGCTGTTTCATATCTCCTCACACCACAAACTCGGCACTTAGAGTTACCAGAGGAGGGCCGAGGGAGCCTAATCTGCTCAAAACCTCCTTTGTTGCAATAAATCAGACACCACCACACCTTTTGCACACAAACTCTATTTCAATAAGGACTGCTGTGTTAGTGCATAATTTATAAATAACTTTGATTTTTTTTCTGGATTAAAGTATATTTTCCTGCAGCACATTTCTCTGAGTACCAATATGCAATATACAGTTTATGGGACAGCTCATTTTTCACTTTCATATGGTGACAATTTTTCCTGTATCAATGATCCTTCCTGTGCCTAGGACTTTCATCATGAATTTTATTATAAAACTCCATTGCCATGAGGTATAGAATTACCACCATCTTCAAAACAACTATTATGATAGACTGTGCAGTCCCGATGGGCAAAAAATGGACCCCGTAGCCTTGCACATACTCATAGGCCATCATCAACTGTGACCCAGTGGTAGCAGTCTGATTTGTGTCGGTAGGTTGTGGGTTCACGTCTCACTCCAGACACCTTAGCATAAAATCGAGGCTGAAATTGCATGGGTGGAGTGTAGTTGGAGGTTCACAGATGAGGGGTTAAACAAAAGCCCCTCGTTCTTCTCAGGTGGATATAAAGGTTGGTGTGGCACTATTTTCGACGAAAAGGAGAGTTCCCCCTGGTACACTATTGAATGTTCACCTCTCAAACCAATGAAAGTCAAATTACCTTGGCATCATAGGACCTTGCTGGACATAACCTGACTACCCAATTTCCTGCAACACAAATGTTCCAAATGAGATTGCGGAAGGCATTATATCAATAAAATACTTTCTTTTTATATAATTGAATAAATGAACTGCCATATTTTTATTAGACTGATGGTGCTCACTTGAGACATCATCAAAAATGATGGTTTCTGATGCGGTATGAAGACAGGGCTGTAAGAAGGACATTGGCCTGCAGATGCTTGTCACAAAAGGCCTTTCTGCTCCTCTCATGTGGATAGCAAGACTGTAAAACATTGCAGAGAGCCGTGGATGCAGCTCAGTCCAACCCCACCATTGATTCCATCTGCACTTCATGCTACCGCAGGAAGGTAGCCAATATAATCACAGACCTTTCTCACTCCAGTCATTCCCTCTTTTCCCGGCTCCTATCGGGCAGAAGGCACAAAAGCTTAAAAGCATTTTACCAGAATAAGGATCAAAACGTTCCCTTCAGTTATCAGACTTATGAACAGTCCTCCCACAGGTTGGGGTGTAGGCCCAATCTTCCAACCTATCTCCTTGCAGATGTTTGACATTTTCTTTGTTTAGTTTGGTCTAGTTTTGTGAAACAGGACCTTCTGCCCACCGACTCAATGCTGACCACCCTAGCTCTACGTTACCTCACTTTCTCATCCACTCCCTATATACTAGGGGCAATTTACAGAGGCTAATTAACCCACAAACGGTCATGTCTTTGGGATGTAGGAGGAAACCGGAGCAACCGGAGGAAACCCACTTGGTCACATGGAGAATATGCAAATTCCACACAGACAGAAAGCGAGGTCAGGATGGAGCCTGGGTCTCCGGCACTGTGGGGCAGCAGCTTGACCACTCTGCCACCTGGTTTCTCTGGAACTGTAATGCTACAATGCTGCAGAGCTACATTCTGCACCCTAGTATTTTTCTCTTTGCTTTACCTGTGCGACTTGTAAATGGCTTAGACAATAGAGAATAGACAATAGGCCATTCGGCCCTTCGAGCCAGCACCGCCATTCAATGAAATCATGGCTGATCATCCCCAATCAGTACCCCGTTCCTGCCTTCTCCCCATATCCCCTGACTCCGCTATCTTTAAGAGCCCTATCTAGCTCTCTCTTGAAAGTATCCAGAGAACCTGCCTCCACTGCCCTCTGAGGCAGAGAATTCTACAGACTCACAACTCTCTGTGAGAAAAAGTGTTTCCTCATCTCTGTTCTAAATGGCTTACCCCTTGTTCTTAAACTGTGGCCCCTGGTTCTGGACTCCCCCAACATTGGGAACATGTTTCCTGCCTCTAGCGTGTCCAAACCCTTAACAATCTTATATGTTTCAATACGATATCCTCTCATCCTTCTAAACTCCAGAGTGTAAAAGCCCAGCCGCTCCATTCTCTGAGCATATGACAGTCCCGCCATCCCAGGAATTATAAAAGGGGAAGTACAACGGGATCTGGGGGTCCTTGTTCATGGGTCAATGAAAGTAAGCATGCAGGTACATCAGGCAGTGAAGAAAGCGAATGGCATGTTGGCCTTCATAACAAGAGGAGTTGAGTATAGGAGCAAAGAGGTCCTTCTGCAGTTGTATAGGGACCTAGTGAGACCACACCTGGAGTATTGTGTGCAGTTTTGGTCCCCTAATTTGAGGAAGGGCATTATTGCTATTGAGGGAGTGCAGCGTAGGTTTACAAGGTTAATTCCCGGGATGGCGGGAATGTCATAAGCTGAGAGAAGGAATTGGCTGGGCTTGTATACTCTGGAGTTTAGAATGACGAGGGGGGATCTTATTGAAACATATAAGATTATTAAGGGTTTGGACACACTAGAGGTAGGAAACATGTTCCCGATGTTGGGGGAGTCCAAAACCAGGGGCCACTGTTTAAGAATAAGGGGTAAGCCATTTACAACGGAGATGAGCAAACTCTTTTGCGCAATGACTCAGTTGTGAGTCTGTGAATTCTCTGCCTCAGAGGGTGGTGGAGGCCGGTTCTCTGGATAGTTTCAAGAGAGAGCTAGATAGGGCTCTTAAAGATAGCGGAGTCAGGGGATATGGGGAAAAGGCAGGAACGGGGTACTGATTGTGGATCATCAGCCATGATCATATTGAATGGCGGTGCTGGCTCGAAGGGCCGAATGGCCTACTACTGCACCTATTGTCTATTGTCTATTGACCTTAACATCGTGGAGCTCGCGATCCCTTTGCCAGGGATCGACCTCTGAGCTCTACCACGGGAGCTGTGGACTTTTACATCGTGGAGCTCGCGGTCTCTGGTTAGAGATCAACATCGGGAACTCCAAGCCGCAGGAGCTTTGACCGCCCCCACGCGGGAGTTTCGACCGCCGGCTGCGGGAGCTTTGATCGCTCCGACAGATGGATCGACTGCCCCGACTGTGGGAGAAATATGAGGGGAGAAGATTAGACTTTATTGCCTTCCATCACAGTGAGGAATGTGGGGAATCCGCTGTAGTGGATGTTTATGTTGACTTTTATGTAGATGTGTGTCTTGTTGCTTTTTTAGTATGGCTGTATGGTAATTCTCATATCACTGTACCTTAATTGGTACACGTGACAATAAAAGACGTGTGAAACCTTTGAATTGCATATCACACAAACAAAAGCTTTTCACTGTATCACTTTACATGTGACAATAATAAACCAGTACCTATTAAAGACTTATTTCACAATTTCAAAGAACAGGGATGTTATCCATTAATCCATATCACTAAAAGAGTAATGAATTTGTTGCTGTATGGTTGGAGTATCTTGTATAAAAACAGATTGTTGTGCTTTCCATGTAACACTAATAACTATACGTTAAAAAGTAAAGAGCTGGTTGTAAAATGTTTAGAATGCCTTGAGGTTATGAAAAGCAATTTGAGAATTTAAATGTTTATTTTTTCTTTGATTTCCAATTCTGTAGATGATCTATTTCCTTCTTCTGTGGTACTAGCACATCGCATCACCAAGAAGATGGACATTGCTTCCGAAACGCCACCATGGCCTTGATTGAGATGATCAAGAAGGAATATGAAAAAGGAACGCAAGATACTTCAGAATCCACCTGGAAACAACCTCCTCCCCGCCTTCCTCTCGAACACTTGAAACACAATAGAAACCTATCATACACCAGTTGTTGCTCTGGATCTGCATAGCACACCTGCTCAAGCCCATTTAATTGATAATTAAGTTGAAACATTTGCTATCTTTAATCATCCTAAAGTATTATAGTATGTGCCTATAAATTAAATACATAATTTTCATTGTGGAATTCAACTGAAGTCTTTAACTGCAATGGGCACTTCCTGACACACAAAGCACACAATGAGAATTTGAAATAAGTTCATAAGTTATAGGAGCAGAATTAGGCCACTCGGCTCATTAAGTCTAATCCGCCGTTTAATCACGGCTGATCTATCTCTCCTTCTTAACCGCATTCTCATGCCTTCTCCCCATAACCCCGACACACGTACTAATCAACAATCTATCTATCTCTGCCTTAAAAATATCCATTGACTTGACCTACAAAGCCCTTTGTGGTAATGAATTACACAGATTCACCACCCTCTGATTAAAGAAATTCCCCCTCATCTCCTTCCTAAAGGAACGTCCTTTAATTTTGATTTGAATTAACCCACTTATTCCTGTAATCATTCTCGTAAACCTCCTCTGGACCCTCTCCAGAGCCAGCATGTGTGCTTCAGTGTGTGGAAACTGCACAATCTGCAGAATATTTACTTCTTTGCATAAAATACACGCTTGATGTCACTGCTGCAACACTGGAGTGCATAAACATAACACAGGTATGATCCAATCCATCCCTTCAATATTCATTAAGTGCTGGAGAAGCAAAGAGTCCATTTTGGTGTCTATTCCGCTTGAGCCGTACGGCCTCGCGGGGCCGGTCCCACTTCGATCGCCGGAGCCGTATGGAGTTGTGCGGAGCTGGTCCCGACATCGCGCGGGGCTCCGAAAAACTGACTCTGTCCAAAAATTCCGCGCAGCCGCATTGAGGCCGTACGCAGCGCCTCGACGGGCGTGCGCAGTGTCTCTACGCCGTACACAGCGTACGCCTTCGCTCGAACTTCACGTCAACTCGTACGGGATCACTCGACCTCCGCGCAGCCCCCGCTTCCGCGCTCGCTGCATGCAGTCGCATGCTCGTGGGACAGGCTCTTTACCATTTAATCACCTGAAGCTGCTTCACTAGTTTCATCCACACTTTTGAGAAGAATTAGATTACAACTTCGACACAGGGTAGGAGAATATAGTGACAATTTAGTGAGTAACTACACAAATTATTAACAATTACGGTCCGTTATTGGGCTAAAGGCCTAAATACAATGTGTCTTACAAATCACAGGCACAGAAAAATTATTGCTTGTTGGTGTACATATCCATGTCTTTCAGGTTTATTTCACGATCATGGTACTGTCAGAGTTTGGCCTGTCAGATCATGATGAGAAACAAAAAGGGAATTGCAGAGCAGGGCTAAGCACATAGACCTCAAGCACTTACCCTCAGATAAGTGGAAACTATTCGTTTCACTAAACAACCAATAAACTATTCTCTCTGTAAACAATGTTTGTCACAGGCTCAACTCTGGAGCTCTTTGTACAACTATTTCATGAATCAGACAGACAGAGTAAGGCAAGATTAAGGGATCTCTTTAAGGCACTTTTACAATGCAGGGATGGAACAGGCCTGCTTTTTACCCAAGCCTTTTTGCCCCTTTTCTTAGTAGCTCATGTGAGATATTTGTGGCACGTTGGTAAACATTAAAGAAACTGTATTAAAATGTGTTTTAAAATATCTGTCAGGTCATAGAGTCATAGTGTCACACAACGTGGAAACAGCCCCCTTGGTCCAACTTGCACACGCCAACCAACATGCCCCATGTACA
This sequence comes from Amblyraja radiata, assembly GCF_010909765.2. NCBI lineage: Eukaryota > Metazoa > Chordata > Chondrichthyes > Rajiformes > Rajidae > Amblyraja > Amblyraja radiata. The sequence goes on along the minus strand of NC_045957.1, from coordinate 137,078,082 downwards.
CCAGTCCCACCTGCCTGCTTTTGGACCATATCCCTCTAAACCTATCCTATCCAGGTCTTTGTACATTTCTCAGCCACGTAGATGAGCTGGACACTGCTTTCCAAGCTTCACCTGATTCAGCTTTGTAGTTAACAGTGATAAAACATATCAATGGCAAAGGTTCTGGTTCTCATTTGTTTCTGAATGGGAATGGTGGAGATAGGAGACACCCCTCTCAGTATCTGCCATGAACAGTATGATTAAGCTATAAAACTCACTGAACTATTTATCAGGTGCACCCAAACTTTCATGCATGGAAAGCATAAAGTGAGAGGGGCCAAGTTTAAAGGAGATGTTTTTTTCTACACAAAAGGTGGTGGGTGCCTGAAACGCACTACTGGAAGTGTTGGTAGAGGCAGATATGATAGTGGCATTTAAAAGACTTTTGAAAGGCATATGGATATGCAGGGAATGGAGGTATATGGATTATGTACAGGCAGATAAGAATTGGTCTTGACATTGTGTTCGGCACAGACTTTGTGGGCTGAAGGGCTTGTACTGTTCTCTGTTTATGTCCATGAAAGTAATTTTTAGGACTGAGCATAAAATGGCAGAACAAAATTGCTGTTTATGGCTGACATGCTTCTACCAGCCAGAAGTTCATTATTTGGGCATTACCATACCAACATTGAGTTAGATGTGGCCCTTGTGGCTAAAGGGGTTAGATGTGGCCCTTGTGGCTAAATGGATCAGGGGGTATGGAGAGAAGGCAAGTACAGGATACTGAGTTTGATGATCAGCCATGATCATATTGAATGGCGGTGCAGGCTCGAAGGGCCGAATGACCTACTCCTACACCTATTTTCTATGTTTCTATGTTTCTATGTAACATGCGAAATCCGTTGAGGGTTACATTCTGAATCATGTCAATATAAAAATGAGACCATCTGTTCTTCTGTGTGAACCAAAGTACCTTCAGCTCCTGATGAAACATTTTAAACCATTTTTCGTATTTGTAGTTCGGCAAATTAGTCAGGATCCTTAAAATATCCTTCCTGTTATTGGAATCATATCTTGTGCAAAGGAATCTGGTTGCTGCTGTGGGCAATCGTTTATTCCAGCCCCAAAGAACTGCAGAACATCCTCAGGGCAAAGTCATGGGCCCAACCATCCTCAATTTCATCAACCTCTTTTCTTCCATCGTAAGGTTAGAAGTGAGGATATTTTCCAATGAATAGTCTGGTTTTAAAAAACGAGGTCAGAACCAATGGTGAATAATGCTCCACAGACCTTCTACTATGTGGTCAGAGGGTAATAGAATATTACCTTTTGGCTGATAAGACACAAAAAATGCTGGAGTAACTCAGCAGGACAGGCAGCGTCACTGGAGAGAAGGAATGGGTGACCCCAAACGTCACCCATTCCTTCTCTCCAGATATGCTGCAGATCCCACCGAGTTATGGGCCTGTCCCACTTTCACGACCTAATTCACGACCTTTTTTACTCGTAGACATTTTTCATCATGCTAGAAAAACGCCCCGACCTACTTGATTCCACGAGTACCTACGACCAGCAACATGGCCTGCTACGACCTCCTACGACCTCCTACGACCATGCTGCGAGTATGAGTCAAGGGCAAACTCGGCAGAGGTCGTGAAAGTGGGACAGGCCCTTTACTTCAGCATTTTCTGTGTCTATCTACGATTTAAATCAGCATCTGCAGTTCTTTCCTACACATTATCTTTTGGCTGGATGAGTGCAACTCAAGAAACTAAGAGGCATAGAGAGGATAGACAATCAGAACCTTTCCTAGGATGAAAATATGAAATATTAAAGGCCATAGCTGTAAGGTGAGAGGAGAAATGTTTAAAGGAGATGTGCGGGGCAAGTTTTTTTTTACACAAAAGCGGAGAGTCCATTGGAACATGCTGCCGGGGGTAGTGATCGAGGCAGCCACAAAATTGACATTTAAGAGACTTTTGGATAAACATATATGCCAGATTATGTTAGTTGTCAATGAAGTTTATTAGTCACATTTAAGGTATATTCACTGAAGTGGGCGCATGTGCGCGGGTCTTCTAGAGTGTGCGCATGTGCAGGGCTTTTCCGGAGTGTGCGCATGTGCGAAGTATTTCGGGCGGGAAAGGCCTACGGAGTCAGCCGTGTTTTCCAGACGTTTCTGGGTTTATGTATTAAGGAAATAAGTTGCTTAAAGCTTAAATAAAGTTAAGTAAATTACGAGTAGTGAATAGTTTCATTTGCCTCACAACAATTGAAGCAACTTAATCTTAGAAGTCAAACAGTCCGACTTTGGATGGAGAAACTATTGAAACCACAAAGCTTGGATCTGGATCCCAACTCACCTGCTGCTGCAAAGAATTGGAAGCACTGGCTTTGTATACTAAATAACTTCTTTGATGAGTGTGGCAATGATGCACTAGAAAGACTCAAGACATTAATAAGCTCCGTCTCTTCTGATGTATATGATTACATAGAGGAATGTACAACTTATGATTCTGCTATTGATGTACTAAGCAGACCCTTCGTTAAGACACCCAACGTGATATTCGCTCGACACCTCCTTGCTACTCGGAAACAAAAACCTGGTGAGTCAATTGATGAATTTTTATAGGAACCTCAAAGACTTAGTAAAGACTGTGCCTTCAAAGCAGTTACGGCTGATCAATATCAACAGGAAGTTATTCGAGACATTTTTATCAATGGATTGGCATCGCCTTTAATACGACAGAAACTATTAGAACACAAAACCTTGGATTTACAGTCAGCTTACAATCAAGCTTACTCATTAGACTTGGCTCAGAAAAATTCAGATGCTTATGGCTCATCTAATGTGTATTCTGCTGCAACTACTACAAAAGAATTTCACCCAAGTACTAATATGGAGCAAGCCGAAACAATTTCTACTGATAAAGGTGCCCTTGCTGCAGCATATAATTATTCAAAATAAAGCTGTTACTTTTGCGGGGGTAATATTCATAAGAGAGAGAGATGCCCTGCTCGAGAGGCAACTTGTAATAGTTGTGGCAAGAAGGGACATTATTTTAGAGTATGCAAGTCCAAAGCAACTACTAAAATTGTGACTGCTGCCATGTATACGCCTTCTTTATGTGCAATTACAGCTGCATTTCCTCAGAGCTTGTCTCATGCAGCTACAACGGTATCCATCAATGGCCATACACTTAATGTACTACTTGATTCTGGCAGTTCAAAAAGTTTGATAAGTGAACAAGTTGTGCCACGACTAAATCTAACTATAATTCCTTCAAATAGAGAAATCTCGATGGCTTTGACAACTCTCTATACTCAAATTATAGGATCTTGTAATGTGGACTTTATTCTGAACAAAACTAGCTATAAATCTGTATGTCTTGGTATTTTGAAAAATTTGTGTAGCGATATAATTCTAGGTCAGGATTTTCAGAAACTGCACAGATCACTTCAAATAATGTATGAAGGATCTATGCCTGATCTTGTATTGTCAAAGCCACCAGTATTGTGTGTTTGTTCTGCTGCATCTGTTGAATGTCCTTCATTATTCACTAATTTATCCTCTAAGTGCAAGCCAATTGCTACAAAATCAAGACATTTTAGTGAAGATGATAGGAACTTTATCAACACAGAAGTAACTAATCTTTTACAAGAAGGTATTATAGAACCCAGCTCTTCCCCTTGGAGGGCACAAGTTGTCGTGATTAAGGACCCCTTGGAAAGACATAGAAAGAGACTCTGCATTAATTACTCTCAAACTATAAACCAGTTCACGGAGCTTGATGCATATCCATTACCTCGAATAGAAGAGATTATCAATACATTAACTAAGTATAAGATATTCTCTACTTTTAACTTAAAAAGTGCTTATTACCAAATTCCTTTGAAGGAATCGGAGAAGAAATACACTGCATTTGAAGCAAATGGGAAATTATACCACTATTGCAGAGTTCCTTTTGGTGTAACTAATGGCGTGGCTGTTTTTCAGAGAGAGATGGACAAACTTGTTGAACAGGAAAACCTTAAAGATACTTTCCCTTATCTTGATATTGATCTTAACTATTGCAGGAAAAGACCAAGCTGAACATGATGAAAATGTACAACGGTTTTTAGATGTTGTACATTCTAAATGTCTAACATTAAATGAGGCTAAGTCAATAACATCAGTGTCAATTGATATTCTTGGTTATTGGGTTGGAAATGATATAATCAAGCCTGATCCAGAAAGACTCCGCCCACTCCAAGAGATACCTGTTCCAACTACATTAAACTCTCTACGAAGGGTTCTTGGGATGTTTGCATATTATGCTAAATGGATACCAAATTTTTCTGACAAAATGCAACCTTTAATTAGAGCAAAATCTTCCCCCCTTGACTCTACAGCAATTGGTGCCTTTACTTCTTTAAAGAAACAATTAGAATCTGTGACATTACACGCCATCGATGAGGATCTCCCCTTTGTTGTTGAATGTGATGCCTCTGATTTAGCAGTATCAGCAACATTAAATCAAGGAGGACGACCAGTGGCGTTCATGCCTCGTACTCTACAAGGTAGTGAATTGCACTACCCACCCGTCGAAAAGGAAGCTACAGCAATTATTGAAGCAGTGAGGAAATTGTCATTTCCTTGCTCGCCAGCGCTTCACTTTGATAACAGATCAATGTTCAGTAGCTTTTATGCTGGATAATCGGAAACGAACGAAGATTAAATACAGTAAAATTCATGAATGGAGGATTGAATTATCTGCATATAGTTATTCAATTGAGTAAGGATAATGTTGCTCCGGATACATTAACTCAAGCATTTTGTGCCTCTGTTCATTCTTCTGCACTCACTGATCTTCACAATGGGCTGTGTCATCCTGGAGTCACTAGTTTATTACACTATGTTCGTTCCAAAAACTTACTTTTCTCTACAGAAGATGTGAAGATGACGTGTGCTTCATGTAGAATCTGTGCTGAATTAAAATCAAGGTTCTTCCATCCTGAAGAAGGAAGATTGATCAAAGCTACTCGACCTATGGAACGTTTGAGTATTGACTTCAAAGGGCCTTTACCATCCTCCTCTCGAAATGTTTATATACTTACCTTAGTTGATGAATATTCAAGGTTTCCATTTGCCTTTCCTTGCCCAAGTATGCCAGCTGCTATGGTTATCAAATGTTTAGATCAACTGTTTTCATTCCATGGATTTCCAAGTTACATACATTCTGATAGGGGCACCTCATTCATGTCAAAAGATTTAAAAGACTACCTTTCTAATAGAGGAATTGCAACAAGCAAAACAACACCATATCATCGTATTGGAAATGGTCAGGTTGAGAGGTATAACGGAATCATTTGGAAAGCAGTGAAACTGGCTTTAAAGTCAAATGACATACCAGATCAACATTGGGAATGTGTTCTACCAGATGCATTACACTCCATCAGATCTCTACTGTCAACTGCTACCAATACTACTCCACACGAGCGGTTCTTTAACTTCAAACGGCATTCTTCTAGTGGTACATCTCTGCCATCATGGTTGACTAGCCCTGGGCCTGTGTTGCTTCGTCGTTATGTCCGATCAAATAAGAATGAGCCTTTTGTTGATGAAGTTGAACTGACTGATGTCAACCCTTCTTATGCTATCAACTATCAAGTATCGGGATGGACGTCAGTCAACTGTCTCACTTCGTGACCTTGCACCATGTCCGTTTTCTCCATCAGCTCCGTCACTTCTTGACAACATTAATCGAGAACTTCCTCCGTCAGCTCCGTCACTTCTTGATAACACTAATCGAGAACTTCCTCCAACACTTCCAGTATCCCCTATGGAAACTTCTATAACAAATTCTAAAATTGTAAATCTAAATAACAATATGAGTGAAGTTGATGACCAGGCAATATATCTACCCCCAGCTATTGAAACACCATTATCTCCTGAAGCTCCAGTGCTGCGACGGTCATCAAGACGTACTAAACCTCCTGACTGTCTCAACTTATAAATAGGAGGGGAGAATGAAGTGGGCGCATGTGCGCATGTGCGGGGCTCTTCTAGAGTGTGCGCATGTGCAGGGCTTTTCCGGAGTGTGCGCGTGTTCGAAGTATTTCGTGCGGGAAAGGCCTGCGGAATCAGCCATGTTTACCAGACATTTCTGAGTTTATGTATTAAAGAAATAAGTTGCTTAAAGCTTAAATAAAGTTAAGTAAATTACGAGTAGTGAAAAGTTTCATTTGCCTCACAACATTCACTTTCTAGCCTTCTTAGTCTAAGAATTTGTTATCATGTTTCCTGAACATCATACAGCGACTACTCTTTTAAAGTTTACCAAAGTTTGACAGTATTAATTCCAGGAGCACACTCTTTGGGAGAATATCATGTCATTTTAAATTACATTCCTAAACTGCAATTATCATACATGACTCCAAACTGCTATAGCAAATCATTAAATTAAACCAAATTATGTAACACATGGGAGCACACTTTAAATCACCACCATTGTTGGAAATTAGAGTATCATATCAAGGTTTAGTAACTTCAACTATTTCATTGATATAAATGCCCTCTATTTATGTTCAAGTACTGGCAAGTTCGGGAAGAAGCAACTAAATAACAGAGGTGTTCTTTGCATAAACGTAGTTGCCCAAATGATTGCATTACTGAAAAGTCATTACCACAATGTTCTTCACTCATAAGCCGTAAGATAGTGTTCCAATCAACTGCTATTACCTAACTAATACTTTCTATCCCCATTCATTCCTTGCTGGTTTGTATCTCATTCGTAATTCTGAACGCAGTAGGCTCAATCATTTACCAGACCATGAAAATGTCAATGCAAGAGGACTAATGTCTCATTAACAGACAAGTAACATAGAAACATAGAAAATAGGTGCAGGAGGAGGCCATTCGGCCCTTCGAGTCAGCACCGCCATTCATTGTGATCATGGCTGATCATCCCCTATCAATAACCCGTGCCTGCGTTCTCCCCATATCCCTCGACTCCACTAGAGCCTAGAGCTCTATCTAACTCTCTCTTTAGTACATATAAATGATTAGATTTATTCTTGTTGTCACTCAAATGTATTCATAGGTGGTTCTGGAATTTGGAAAGGTACGTTACAACAACAATTTCACGACACAGGAAGCTTGGGCAAGAGTATTTAATCTAACGACAGTAAATTTAAGGACCTGTATGTAATGGATTTTGGTTATGGTGGACCGAGGCTTCCGTTCATAGTGGCGGGCGCCGCGTAGCACTGGGCAGCAGAATGGCAGCTGAAGGGGAGAAAGTACCTTTACAGACCGCAATCTCAGCCAAGTTCACCAAAGTTCCATTGCTGAGTTGTCTACTTGCCCACTGCTCATATGACTTTAAATCTGTCACTGACACAAAATTGCTCTGCTTTTCCTTGAAACAGGCCGAAAGGACTGTTTTCATTCTGTACAACTATCTGATTCAATGGCTCCAAATATTATCTTTGGCTACAATTACTGCCCTTCTATTCTCGCTTTATTGGGCCGAAGTGAGCTCAATTTCATGTGAAGACAGTGATGTATTAAACGTTCTGAGTAAAACCAGTGGCAGCGAAGCGTCGTGCAATATTTAATCAAAAAGCTAGCCCATCTATGATCTATTATGAAGCCAGAGTGACCCTGAAGCACTTGCTTCTTGGGAGAAACTCTTTTTCTATGTATTGACTTGGAATTCAATACTCAACTTCTGTCGGTGTCTTGTGGTTTATTAACTTCTGCTACGTCTCCTAACTTCTGAGAAGAGTAACATGTTCAAAAGAACATTTGCACAGCAGTGTATGATCTGAAAACTCTTTCAAAGTTACAATGTTTTGATAAGCTAGAGGCTCAATTCAATGAAGTGGCTGCCTGGCTGAATACCACCACAGGCTACAAGCTGAAATCAGAGGCAATCTCTGCCAACAACGCATCTTTGCGGGGGTGAGCTCAATGCCTTTTATGCCCATTTTGAACTGGCAAATAAAGTTCGATCAAGGCACACCCCCATCATTCACTGTTTCTGTCCTAAACACCTCAGGGGCAGAAGTCAGATCTGCTTTCACAAGGGTAGACTCTCAGAAAGCAGACAGCCCAGATGGAGTCCCTGGACAAGTTCTGAAATCCTGTGCCAAAATCAACTTCACACTTCAACAATCTGCTGCCCCCTTCAGCTTCAAGGACACCTCCATCGTTCCAATCCCCATGAAAAGTAAAGCAATTTTCTCAATGACTACCACCCTGTCGCTCTAACATTGACCATAATGAAGTACTTTGAAGGGCTCAAAATGGGCATCACCTGCACCAGTCTCCCAATCTAGACCCCTTGCAATTTGTGTACAGAAAAAAATGTGCAGAAGACTATATCTTCCTTGCACAATATTCAGCTCTGCTTATAGTATATGACATGCAGAAACATCTAAAGAGTTGAAAGATAGATTTTCCCATATTTAATATGTTGATTTAACGTTTTGTTTATTAGTTTATTCAATTTGAAATTGATTGGTCATAAAATCAAAAGAGAAAAGGGAGGTATATTGTTGGAAGAAAATGGCTGATAAATGTACATTAAATTTTAATTGATATGTGTAGGTGAACCTTTTTGCCTTTAAAACAAAGGGACTGAGAACACCTATGTCAGATTAGTTGACGACAGCCTACAACAACACCATTAGTGAAAAAGCTCATCTCTAAACCCTTTGGACTCGAGGCTGTCATTTGCAACAGTCTTCTAGACTTCCTGTTGCAGCTTTATTGAACTTTGATTAGGCCACATTTGGATTATTGTGCAGTTCTAAACACTACATTACAGGAAGGATATGGAGGCTTAGAGTGGGCGCAGAAACGTTTTACTAGAATGCTGCCTGAATTTGAGGGTATTAGCGATAAAGAGAGGCTGGACAAACTTGTATTGTTTTCTCGAGGGCATCGAAGGCTGAGGAGAGACTGAGAGATATGTATATAAAATTATGAAAGGTGCAGATAGCGTGAAGAGTCAGAGTCTTTTTCCCGAGGCTGGAAATGTCAAAGGCTGGAGGGCATAGGTTTAAGGTGGGATGGTAAAGTTTAAAGGAGATACGGGCGTGTTTTTTTATAAACACAGAAAGTGGTGGGACCCTGAAACATGCTGTCAGGGGTGGTAGTGGAGGCAGATAGGATAGTGGCATTTTACAAGCTTTTTGGATGGGAACATGGTTATACAGGAAATAGGGGGATATAGATCATGTGGAGGCAGTAGAGATTAGTTCAACTGCAGCATGCTCGCATTGGATTTTATATTAAATCTATCATTACTATATGTACTGTTTACTCTATGAGGTTCATGCAAACACGGAATTTCATTGCACCCTGGTGCATGTGACAAAAACCTAATCTCAATCTGAACAAGTCTTTGAGCTCCATAAAATCATCACTCACAGTTTTTCCCAGCTCTTGATATGTGTAAAAGCGATACATTTCTGCTGTCTCAAGCAGCAGCAGGATAAATTCACTCTCCATTCTCTAAAACAATTCGGTAAACAAGTTATCTGTAACTTTTATTTGAACAGCTCGGTTTCTGAGTGTGCAATTCACTTCAGACCCTATTTCCTTAACTAATGTTTGTCTTCCCTCACTGCAGCATTTAATGCCTGAGCATTTTCAGCATCACCTTCCATTTCAAGATTATGTGTCAATGTGCAATATTATCCGGATACAAGCTGTTAATAAAGAGCAGCACAAATCCAAACCAGTTATTTAATGCTCATCGTGTCTATTCTCAATCATCAGTAGAGTGTGGAAGGGTTTGTTGACAGTATTATCATGAGGCACTTGCTCTCCAACAACCTGCTTAGTGATACTCAAGATTGGGTTTTGTTCCAACTTTCATCACAGCCTTGGACCAAACCAGGGCTCTCACTTAACTTTTTTTCTCTGGTGCCAGCCTGGCAAGCTAGGCAGCTTTTTAGGTTGCCAAATGACAGTTTAGGTGGTCATTTAAAACGGTTTGCATGACGCGTGCGATAATGTGCTCGGACGAAGTGCGTAGTTACCAGTCGGAATTATGCTCAATGAAGCATTCACATATTATTTTGGCTTCAAATAAGTCACAAACTAAACATATTCACCAATCAAGACATAATATACACCACAATGACATGCAGCAAAATTACAATACAGTATTTCAACTCTTTTTACACATTGCAATGAATGCAATTTCTATTATTTCTTTCCACTTCCAAACAAAAATGTGGTTGGATTATTCAGCGTATGATCAACCTCGGTGAGACCAAGCGTAGGTTTGGCGATCTCTTCGCCCAACACCTCCGCTCGGTTCGCAAAAACCAACCTGATCTCCTGGTGGCTCAGCACTTCACCTCCCCCTCCCATTCCGAATCTGACCTTTCTGGCCTGGGCCTCCCCCATGGCCAGAGTGAGGCCCACCGCACATTGGAGGAACATCACCTCATATTTGCTTAGGTAGTTTACACCCCAGCGGTATGAACATTGACCTCCAATTTCAGGTAGTCCCTGCTTTCTCCTTTCGCCTCCCCTTCACAGCTCTCCCACAACCCACTGTCTGTGCCTTTCTTCTTCCTGCCCCCCCACCCCCCCACCCCCACATCAGTCTGAAGAATGGTCCCAACCTGAAACGTCACCTATTTCCTTGGCTCCATTGATGCTGCCTCACCTGCTGAGTTTCTCCAGCATTTCTGTCCACCTTAAATTTAGTTGCTTCTGGTTGGGTAACTATGGTAGGATTTAATTGTGCGGGGGAGCTCCATGGAGCAGCCAGCATCTCTGGATAGAAAAAATTGTGTGACGTTTCGGGTAGAGACCCTTTTTTAGACTCTCTCTGGTTTTAGTGTTTTTAGTTTAATTTAAAGATACAGTGCGGAAACAGGCCCTATGGCCCACCGAGTCCACGCCGACCACCGATCACCCGTACACTAGTTCTATCCCACACATTAGCGACGTAGGTCAAGAGTCAAGAGTGTTTTATTCTCTCACGTCCCAGTTAGAATAATGAAATCCTTACTTGCAGCAGCACAACAGAATATGTAAACATAGTACTCTGTAAACAATGTTATAAACGTGAAAACAAAACAGTAAATTAGATATATGAATATATAACTATATAAATAATACTAGACCAAGGGGGACCCGTTGGGTCCCGTCCCCTCAACGCGCAGTTTACTGGGGGGGGGGGGGGCCTGCGGCGTCACACACACTAACCACCCCCTAAACACACAGGGGGGGAGGGGGGAGGGGGGTGAGAGGGGGGAAGGGAGGGTGGGAGGGTGAGAGGGGGGAGGGGGAGAGGGGGGGAGTGGGAGACCAGGGCCTCGCCCTGGTCAACGACGCCCGTAGCTTACCTCTGGCCCGGCGCCTGATGGGGAGCCTTGTGCTCTATAACTTCGGTAGCTGCTGCCTCTACCCCCTCCCCCTCCCTCTATACCCCCTCCCCTCCCCCCCTCCCACCGCTCTAATGGAGAAATGTTTACATATTCCGGTAGAGATTTTCATCGTGAAATCAAAAATCTCCTCATTTAAAAATTTGGTTAATTATTTCCTTAGTTTATTATTAAAATTCATCAATGCCGGAGGTTGCAGGTGGTTGCCGGAGGTTGCACGTAGTGGAAGGTAAGACCTTCCCCCCCCTCCCACCGCTCTAATGGAGAAATGTTTACATATTCCTGGTGGACCTTCCACTCCCTGCAACCTCCGGCAACCACCTTCAACTAGCATCGCAACCGGCTTCGTCTATAAAATTACCGATTTTTAAAACGGCAAACTATTTTTAGTCGCGGCCGCTTTTGAATTTTTTGAAATAATCGCAGGAACATAGAAGAAGCGGAAACCACTTTCGATCATTAGGGAGACTGACAAAAACCTCCGGGAACCGCACGGAAACCTTGGGTGGGCGCAAAGTCTCCAGAGGTTTCCGTTCAGGTTTCCTAAGTGGGACAGGGGCATAACAGTGACCTCCCAGGACCTCCTAGGACCACGTGTCGACCATGCTGCGAGTTTGTGGCGAGCGCAAACTCTTCTAAACTCGCAGATTAGATCGCTATAGTGGGACAGGCCCTTTAGAGATTTAAGACTGAAAATGGATAGTTTATTTTTATTAGTAACGAAATTTATCAACGTATAATTTTTTGTGTGTTGGAAAACAAAATATAGTGGCACAGCTGGTAGACTTTCTGCCTCACACGTCAGAGATCTGTGTTCGATCCTGTCCTTGGGCACTGTCTGTGTTGAATTTGCACATTATCCCTGCAAGCGTGTGGGTTTCCTGCCACATCCCAAAGACGCATTAGCTTTGTAGGTTAACTTGTCTCTATAAAATTGCCCCTAATGTGTAGGGAGTGGGTGAGCAAAGTGGGATGACAGAACTTGTGTGAATGGGTGTTAGACAAAAAAGCTGGAGAAAATCAGCAGGTGAGGCAGCATCTATGGAGCGAAGGAATAGGCGACGTTTCGGGTTGAGACCCTTCTTCAGACTGCTGCGGGGGGGGGGGGGGGAAGACAGGAAGAGGTGGAGACAGTAGCCTGTGGAAAAGTTGGGAAAGGGAGGGAGGGGAAGGAGGGAGAAAGCAAGGACTACCTGAAATTGGAGAAGCCAATGTTCATACCGCTGGGGTGTAAACTACCCAAGCAAAATATAAGGTGCTGTTCCTCCAATTTGCGGTGGGCCAAACTCTGGGCCATGGAGGAGGCCCAGGACTGAAAGTTCGGATTCAGAATGGGATGGGGAGTTGAAGTGCTGAACCACCGGGAGATCAGGTTGGTTATTGTGCTGGCCGTGGCGGTGCGCAGGTCAGGGCGGCCGGCCCGTACCAGCGGATGATGAGCGGCTGGAGAGCCGAGGCTCTGTGGCCCAGACACGGATTGCGGGCGTAGACGGAGAGTGACAGAGAGAGAGATAGAGAGGGGGGCAAAGCCGTGCAAAATGACACAGCTTTTAGGTTGCCCGGCGGGACTTTAGGTGGCCATTGGCAACCGGGCAACCGTTAATTTCGAGCCCTGCAAACACCGAGTTCAGTTCAGAATGATCTCTTCCACAGAAGGCTAAGTAAATACGGCATGTCTCCAAAGACTCGCCTATTTCCACAGATGCACCACAGAAAGAATCATAGCCAGATGTATCATAGCTTAGTGTGGCAACTCCACAGGTCCATTCAAATTAAGTTTATTTCCACATGCACATCTATGGTGAGGAGCAGGTACGATGAAAAATGTTGCTTGCAGCAGCATCACAGTCACATAGAAACATAGAAAATAGGTGCAGGAGTAGGCCATTCGGCCCTTCGAGCCTGCACCGCCATTCAATATGATCATGGCTGATCATCCAACTCAGTATCCTGTACCTGCCTTCTCTCCATACCCCCTGATCCCTTTAGCCACAAGGGCCACATCTAACTCCCTCTTAAATATAGCCAATGAACTGGCCTCAACTACCTTCTGTGGCAGAGAATTCAAGAGATTCACCACTCTGTGTGGAAAAGATTTTCTCATCTCGGTCCTAAAAGATTTCTCCCTTATCCTTAAACTGTGACCCCTTGTTCTGGACTTCCCCAACATCGGGAACAATCTTCCTGCATCTAGCCTGTCCAACCCCTTAAGAATTTTGTAAGTTTCTATAAGATCCCCCCTCAATCTTCTAAATTCTAGCGTATATCTTCTAAATTCTATTCTAAATAGCTCAGACAAACACACAAAAACAAATGATACTTATATTACACATCAAATTTACAAAATGAATAAGGTTGTGGAAAAAACATTAGTGCAAAAACATGATTTTATAAAAATCATCTCTAGCAGTTGAGGGAGGTTTAGCATTCTTCAGACTGGTTCAAGAACATGATAGGAACGTGAGCAATAAGTAGTTGTTCCTGAACCTGGTGATGTGGGACTTCAGGGTTCTTACCTCTCGCCTACTGGTATCAGCAGGAAGAGTGCCTGACCTGAATGGTGGGGATTCATGATGGTACACGCCATTCCCTTTGTAAATGATATTGATGGAGGGGAGGGATTAGTCCACCATTCTCTGCAGCCTCTTGCATGCCTATGTTTTAAGATGCAATCAGTCAGGATACGTTCTACAGTAGATAGACACAAAGTGCTGGATTAACTCAGCGGGTCAGGCAGCATTTCTGGAGAATAGGTCATATTTTGGGTCAATTTTTCAGATTGTAATGTCTCTCAGTCTGAAGAAGGGTCTCGACCTAAAACGTCACCTGTTCCTTTTCTCCGGAGATGCTGCCTGACCCGCTAAGTTACTCCTGCACTTTGTATCTATGTTCATTGGAACAGCACCTGTAGTTCCTTCCTACATATTTTCTACAGAACATCTGTAGAAGTTTGTAAGAGTAGTCAGAGACATATTGAATCTATATAAACTGCTGAAGACTGCAAAGCATTTCAGAGATCTGTGAGCATAGACCAGTCTATCACAGAAACCAGCTCAACCACTATTGATTCCGTATACTTCACACTTGCCAACATAATCAAGGACCACTCATACTCTGGTCATTCTCTTTTTTCCTCTCTCCCATCAGGCAGAAGATGCTTGAAAGCAAGCACTACCCGATTCAAGAACAGCTTCGTCCCCGCTGTTATCTAACTCTTGAACAGATCTCCAATATGAATTCCCAATTTTCCAACATACATGACTGCGGCTCTTGCACTTTTTTTACCTGCACTCTCTCTGTAGCAGAAACAATGTATTTTGCATTATGTTTATTTTCTCTTTTGCACTGCTTGAAGTACTCATGTAGGTTATCATTTGCCTGGATTGCATGCAAGACAAAACATGTAACAAAATTAAACCAATGCCTTAAGGAGCCCCAGTAAAGCTGATACAAATGAGTACCATGGAAGAAATACCCAATCAGTTGAGTTGTACCTCATAGAGTTCAGAGTCACAGAGCTATACAACGTAGAAACATCTCTTCGGCCCAACTTGTCCATGCCAACCAAGTAGCCTAACTCAGCTAGTCCCACTTGTCTAGACCTGGTTCATCTTCTTCCAAATCTTTCCTATCCAACTACCTGTCCAAGTCTTTTTAAAATGTTGCAATTGTACCCATTCTCCAACTTCCTCTGGTGGATCGATCCATATACGACTACATTTGAAAATTACCACCGAACAGCATTATGCAGAACCTGCCCCAGAAGGACAACTGTGGTGACAACAAAAGTACTGGAGTAACTCGATGGGTCAGGCAGCATTTCAGGAGAACATCAATAGGTACTGTTGTGGATCAGGACCCTTCTTCAGATCACCTTCTTCACCTATCACCTATCCATGTCCTCCAGAGATGCTGCCTGACCTGTTGAGCAATGCCCCTGTCCCACTTAGGAAACCTGAATGGAAACCTCTGGAGACTTTGCTCCCCACCCAAGGTTTCCGTGTGGTTCCCGGAGGTTTTTGTCAGTCTCCCTACCTGCTTCCATTACCTGCAACCTCCGGCAAACACCTGCAACCTCCGGGAACCGCACGGAAAACTTGGGTGGGGCGCAAAGTCTCCAGAGGTTTCCGTTCAGGTTTCCTAAGTGGAACAGGGGCATTACTCCAGCACTTTATGTTCCACGCAAGATTCCAGCTTCTACAGATCTTTGTGTCTCTAGAATTTCACCAATACCTTTTCAGGGCATTTGTGGATAAAAAAAATAATTGTTGACCGTTAACAGCAATGCTGACATCTCCAAAACAATGAATGAATAGAAAATGCATGAAATTTCATCAAACTTCGGTGGCAACAGTCCAAAAATTTAACAGAAATAGAATTTTAACATTGAGCACACTTTGATATGTATTTGCTCAATTAATTATTAGCATTTATTTTGTAATTATTCCGGATATTATTACTCAGTTCAAGTCGAGTCAAGTTTATTCGTCACATACACATACGAGATGTGCAGTGAAATGAAAAATGGCAATGCTCGCGGACTTTGTGCAAAAAGACAAACAAACAACAAAACAAACTACAAACTACAAACTAGTTTATAACACTACTAAAAGTATGTCAGCAGTATGGAAATCAGATAACTCTTCCTAATACTCCTTAACTGTCAATAAGAAGTCATTGACTCTTACAAGCCAACAAGTCCTTAATGTCAGTCAAGAGGGATTAGGAAGAGGTGTCTGATTTCCATGCTGCTGTCTAGTGGTGATATGAATTAAATAACAATACCCTGAACAATCATAAAATAAATACAAATAAAATTATAATTATCCCACCATATTAAGAAATGTTGCAGATAGTTGTAACTCAAGTTGTAATTGTAACAAAGAGCAGTTTTATCAAAAATGTATGCTGATTATATTTTCAATGCGGCAATACATTTAATAAAGATACTAGGAATAATGAAAAATAAAAACTTCAAGAAATAAGTTTCAACAGGTTGTGCTTAGCTATTACTCCACAAATTTAAAATGTGCACTTACAATCGGCAGAAAATTCAGAAAACATCAGTAAATAAAATACTTGCTTTGTTCTCGTCTATATATGGTCTTATTGAACACGTGGTAAAAAAACTGTGCACAATAAGACTCTGTTGATATACATAAATTTACCCTGGAGAATAATGCCATCGCTTGACAAAGCTGCTGTTAACTGCAAATGACAGTATCCAAATGGGACCAATACAACTTCACAATAAAAGGACTCATAAACCGAGCAGTCAGAATATTTATTGTGGACTACAAATTTGACAAATTATTTAGTCCAGTGACTCCTATTAAGTCAAAGATCAGGCAATTAGCTTGCACAGTATGAGGGCAATGTAAAGCTTTATGCTGAAATTTATTGATGTTCTTAAACTGTCATCTGACTTCAAAGCATCAGCTGGAAACCGTACTATGACATTTAACTTGACACAAGTAATGTGGAGAACTAGCAGCAGCTATGAATTTACCATCTGAGTTGACATATTCCTAGCTCCGTTTTTAAAAAAAAGATGTATATTTTAATGAAAAAATGTTTATTGGATGGATGGATCACAGAGCACAAAGAAATTAATGGAAGTGTGGTGACAAGCTGTGTTAAAGAGTGATATTCAGCAGATGCTACTTTGCTCCTGCATGGAAAAGCTGAAAGGATAGACGGTAGAATAGAAAATGGATAAACAGAGATAACAACATTAGAGAGAACCCACGGTGAATTTTGTGTTTGGGAAAGAGAGAAAGAATGAGAACACGGAGGATAGGTAGTTAGATGGATACGTAGATAGATATCTGTAGTAAGAGGTCAGCAATAGAGTACGCTGTGGGGAGATACTCGAGCAAGGCCCGCTGAAAGACAACATTAATCAATAGCAATGAGCTGATGACAGCAATAAAACACACCACCCCAACATACTATGGATCCTGAATTCTACTTAGATGCAGATGAAATTTTAGTTGAATAATGGCCTTCAGTGCTGCCCTGCAACCCGAAGCAGTAATAACTTTCTCTCATTCTCCCCAAATTACTTTGCAATGCAAACAAAAAGCTTTCAATTCGTTACGACGGCAGGGAAAATTCAATTACTCCAGTGTCTATCTCAATATGCATCTGAGATTTTAATGTAATTATTTAGGCAGTAATTATACGTTTTTCTTATTTTGAGTTTGTTCTATGTGGATCACTAGCTCAGTTATTTCCTTTAACTACAGCTGCCAATTTTCTCTCCCTTTTCTGTGAAGTGCTGACATTAGGGTAATATTCCACGAGTTTCAGATGCAATTCTATCCTTTTCCATATGGCCATTTTCATCTTGAATATTGTTTAGCAGCCACAGAAGTGGAACCAGCTCAAGCAAAAAAATGTGCAATTCTAGAGAGAAATCAGGGGCAGAAAACCCGAGTACATTTTCCTGCTCCCTCACCAGCTGACATTGATGTTAATTTCTGTCACCCTAAAGACTAATTAAGCATGAACATCTGAAATTTGTGTTATTTTGTTTCAGCTACTAACTGAATTAACTCTGAGCCATTAGGGGATAGATCATTTTGTTTGCCCACAGAACTTTAAGGTTCTTAGCATTTCATATTGACATGATGACCCAATTAACTGGGCAGATGAAATACCTCACACTTGACTGGTTTCTATAGAGATTTAATTAATTTAAATTCCTCATCCAAGGTGCAAATTACAGGAGTGGGGGTTGGGGTGAGCGGGAGGAAACAGTTTTATAAAAAGGAGTCTGTATAAAAGCACTATTAATAGAAAATGAGACGAGGGAAATTGCTTAAATTTAAAATGGAAGAAGGTACTGAAGAATATGAAACAGACATATTTCTGCCATGCAGAATGATCATCGAACTGCTTCAGGGTTACTTTATCCTTAATGTTAAAAGTTTAACAAAAATAAGTTTAAAAAACATTTGTAGCAATGTTTCCCATTTTCCACTGCTATTCATTCAAGGTCTGATCAAGCATCATTCTGCTAAAGCAATAAAACTTTTCTCATAGCCCAAAGAATGCTGGCAACACAGATATTAATTAAATGATAAGGCAACTGGGATGCCCATGTAACCTATGCAAGAGACAACAACAATGATTGTTTATTCAACTGAGAATAAACAAACCATCAAATGAAAAATTGAAGAGGAACATAAAGCAAGAAGTATGACTCCAGAAGAATATAGATTTGTGTCATTTTGGAATTCATTTTGTTGGATGTTGCAAGCTACAACAGGTTGGTAAAAATAATCATTTTTTGTCCTTGCCAAATCAATATGTCACTCTGCCTTTCTCCACCCAACATTTTTCCATAATGAATATATTCACCCTCCTTTCTAGCACCTAATTCTAAGCTCTCTACCAAGGGACCTGTTGCTACTGCTCTTGTTACTGTAAAACCCCCAGTGATTGAAAGCAGCTGCAATTTGTAAGCTGGAGTTCATGCCCATAACATACAGGTCATCATCACTTTGTTTGTTAGGAGTGTGTGTATTAGTTTAGATTAGTTTAATTTAGTTTAGAGATACAGCATGGAAACAGGCCCTTCAGCCCACCAATTCCGCAACGACAAATGATCACCCGTACACTAGTTCTATCCGACGCACTAGGGACAATTTACACAAGCCAATTAATCTACAAACCAACACGTCTTTGGAATGTGGGAGGAAAGCAGAGAACCCCCTCAGGAAATTGGACACTTGGTTCGGAAAAAGAGGGATATCTACAATAGTTATAGGCAGCATGGAGTAAATGAGGTGCTTGAGGAGTATAAAGAATGTAAAAAGAATCTTAAGAAAGAAATTAGAAAAGCTAAAAGAAGATATGAGGTTGCTTTGGCAAGTAAGGTAAAAGTAAATCCGAAGGGTTTCTACCGCTATATTAATAGCAAAAGGATAACGAGGGATAAAATTGGTCCATTAGAGAGTCAGAGTGGCCAACTATCTGCAGAGCCAAAAGAGATGGGGGAGATATTGAACAGTTTCTTTTCTTCGGTATTCACCAAGGAGAAGGATATTGAATTATGTGAGGTAAGGGAAACAAGTAGAGTAGCTATGGAAACTATGAGGATCAAAGAAGAGGAAGTACTGACACTTTTGAGAAATATAAAAGTGGATAAGTCTCCAGGTCCGGACAGGATATTCCCTAGGACATTGAGGGAAGTTAGTGTAGAAATAGCAGGGGCTATGGCAGAAATATTTCAAATGTCATTAGAAACGGGAATAGTGCCGGAGGATTGGCGTACTGCGCATGTTGTTCCATTGTTTAAAAAGGGGTCTAAGAGTAAACCTAGCAATTATAGACCTATTAGTTTGACGTCAGTGGTGGGCAAATTAATGGAAAGAATACTTAGAGATAATATATATAAGCATCTGGATAAACAGGGTCTGATTAGGAACAGTCAACATGGATTTGTGCCTGGAAGGTCATGTTTAACTAATCTTCTTGAATATTTTGAAGATGTTACTCGGGAAATTGATGAGGGTAAAGCAGTAGATGTTGTGTATATGGACTTCAGTAAGGCCTTTGACAAGGTTCCTCATGGAAGGTTGGTTAAGAAGGTTCAATGGTTGGGTATTAATGGTGGAGTAGCAAGATGGATTCAACAGTGGCTGAATGGGAGATGCCAGAGAGTAATGGTGGATGGTTGTTTGTCAGGTTGGAGGCCAGTGACGAGTGGGGTGCCACAGGGATCTGTGTTGGGTCCACTGTTGTTTGTCATGTACATCAATGATCTGGACGATGGTGTGGTAAATTGGATTAGTAAGTATGCAGATGATACTAAGATAGGTGGGGTTGCGGGTAATGAAGAAGAGTTTCAAAGTCTACAGAGAGATTTATGCCAGTTGGAAGAGTGGGCTGAAAGATGGCAGATGGAGTTTAATGCTGATAAGTGTGAGGTGCTACATCTTGGCAGGACAAATCAAAATAGGACATACATGGTAAATGGTAGGGAATTGAAGAATGTAGGTGAACAGAGGGATCTGGGAATAACTGTGCACAGTTCCATGAAAGTGGAATCTCATGTAGATAGGGTGGTAAAGAAAGCTTTTGGTGTGCTGGCCTTTATAAATCAGAGCATTGAGTATAGAAGTTGGGATGTAATGTTAAAATTGTACAAGGCATTGGTGAGGCCAATTCTGGAGTATGGTGTACAATTTTGGTCGCCTAATTATAGGAAGGATGTCAACAAAATAGAGAGAGTACAGAGGAGATTTACTAGAATGTTGCCTGGGTTTCAGCAACTGAGTTACAGAGAAAGGTTGAACAAGTTAGGGCTTTATTCTTTGGAGCGCAGAAGGTTAAGGGGGGACTTGATAGAGGTTTTTAAAATGATGAGAGGGATAGACAGAGTTGACGTGGAAAAGCTTTTCCCACTGAGAGTAGGGATGATTCAAACAAGGGGACATGACTTGAGAATTAAGGGACTGAAGTTTAGGGGTAACATGAGGGGGAACTTCTTTACTCAGAGAGTGGTAGCTGTGTGGAATGAGCTTCCAGTGAAGGTGGTGGAGGCAGGTTCGTTTTTATCATTTAAAAATAAATTGGATAGTTATATGGATGGGAAAGGAATGGAGGGTTATGGTCTGAGCGCAGGTATATGGGACTAGGGGAGATTATGTGTTCAGCACGGACTAGAGGGGTCGAGATGGCGTGTTTCCGTGCTGTAATTGTTATATGGTTATATGGTTATATGGTTAACCCGGGGAAAGCCCATGCGATAACCGGGAGAACATGCAAACTCCATACAGACAACACGCGTAGTCAGGATCAAACCCAGGTCTCTGGCGCTGTAAGGCAGCAGCTCTCCCGCTGCACCACTGTGCCATCTAAATTAGTTTTATAGAGAAGGTAGAGGGCATCATTGTTTAAAAACAGTACTCACACACACACAACTGCACAGAAAAAGCTAATTCCCATTTAAGTATCTCATTTTAGCCACTGGGCCACTTCAACTCCAGCAGGCACAGGATAACTGTGTCTTTTCCAACTCCAGTATTATTCTAAATAAACAAGATTGCATTTCATTATGGAATTGCCACTGCCATTTAAACTGACAAATTGAATGAACTTAAAACTCAAAAATCAATAATTTCATTTATCTTTGTGTCTTTTTTTTTCTCTTGAGTCAAGGGTAACTTTCTTTCACTCCATTTTTGTTGGTTCGGAGGTGGCTGAAGCGTCCAAAGTAAGATCTACAAACTCTGGGGCTGAAGAGAGGGAGCTGGGCTGCGTTCACAACTTTATGCAATTTCTTGTGGTCTTGGACAGAGCAGTTGCCTTTCTAAGCTGTGATGCATCTGGCTAGAATGGTTTCACTGATGCATCATTA
Organism: Amblyraja radiata; assembly: GCF_010909765.2. Lineage (NCBI taxonomy): Eukaryota > Metazoa > Chordata > Chondrichthyes > Rajiformes > Rajidae > Amblyraja > Amblyraja radiata. The sequence continues at coordinate 137,056,340 of NC_045957.1, read as the reverse complement.
AAAAATGACGAGAGCCCCCATTAGAGACATGGTGAACTTCCTTAACCTTCGGAGGGTGTAGATGTGTTGGTGTGCTTTCCCGGCTGTAACGTTGGTGTGGTTGGACTGGGCAAAAATGCTGGTGATATCTACACCTAGGTACATGAAGCTCTTGTCCATCTCCACTTCTACACCCCACCCTGCTTCCAAAGTCAAGGCACAATACCTTTGTTTTGCAGCTGGATGAGAAAGGGAGAGATTGTTGTCTTGACATTGGGCTCCTATGCTCTTTATCTCCTTCCTGTGCTCCTCATCATCATTGTTTGAGATCCAGTCCACTACGGTGGTATAATATGTAAACTTGGATATTAAGTTAGAAAAGAATGTGGCCACCCATTCATGACTGTGCAGGCAGTGTCGCAAGGGGCTGAGAACACATCCTTGTGGGGCACTGGTGTTGGGAATGATCATGGAAGATGTTTTTTTTCTAACCTTATAATCATTCCTGTGTCTTTGATGGAACTGTACAGAACCACACGACCCCTCGTGACCCCCTTCCCCCAGCAAATTATTTGCAAACAATATTCATACTTTTAGAGATTCTATCCCTCTTCTGACAAACTTTCAGTAGGCAATTGTAATCCTTCTTCCCTGTTGCAATTATTTCCCTTTGTCCAATCTTCTTACTTCAGTTAATGATGACTTTTTGCTATTGCAACTACAAAAACAGTTTTCTTGAGCATGGTGCAACAAATCAAATTTTGCGCGATGCATGTGATGCTAATTTTCCGGGCATTCCAAATAAAAGGCTGGTTAATGTATAAAGATTAGAACTTGAAGAGCTTTAGTGATCAGCTTCAAAATGATGTTATATCTTTGACTAGATGCAGTACCCTTTTTCCAAGCAATATGGACGGCTTGATTGTATTCATGAATAGTATTTTCTTTGACTGGATCATACGCAGACTGTCATGGTGTTTAATTTGGCCAAAACAAACAGACTCAAACACGCAAACAAATAAAGTTATGAGAAAGGTCTTCAACCTGAAATTTTAACTCAATATCTCATTCTTCAGATGTTGTCTGACCTGCCTGGTGTTTCTAGCATTTTGTCTCAGATTTTTAGCTTAGAGTCATAGAGTGATATAGTGTGGAAACAGGCCCTTCGGCCCAACCGACCAAAGTGACCCAGTCCAGTTTTTAGAATTTTCAATTACCTCATGGGTGCTCTCACATTACCACTCATTGACCAGTTGGCCATTCACCAGTTGCAATTTTAAGGACTGTAATCTTGTAATGGTACATTACACAGCCGACCCTGCACCTTTGGAATGCTTGGAATCATTGGAAATCCCTGCTTGATTTACCTGCCACTCTCTGGCATGAAATGTAATCATTCAGTCTACTGTGACCAGACTGCATTAGTGACCTCCCTGATACAAAAGTTCCAAACTGATATATAAAATTTGTGACTGGTGACCTGCTTCCACTAGCAATGCACTACCTCCTCCTCCTCCTCCTCTGAGATTAAAGTTTTTACTGCAGCATGTACAATATTTCTTAGTGAGACTGAGCCCCATGCAGGAGAATTCTTCCTTTGCTCATTCTTGGTTTATATGTCCTCCTGCTTGAACCTTTCTTTCTCCCCCACCTTTCTTTCCTTCTCCGTGAGGGGCATCTCCCACATTTTGTGTCTTATATTCATTTTCACTGCGATGCTACACTCCACAAAATGTCTACCTTTCCTCCATTGTCTAGCAGCAACTGGCTGGCGCAGAAACCTTTAAATCAAGACAAAGTTCTTCGGCAATTCCCTTAGGATTTTAACAACTTAAAAAAAACTGTCTAAAACACACACACCATTGTTCTATGAATGTAACAATGGCTAACGATAAAATTGGAATTATTTGATCATCTCTTCAATGTAACGTGCTAACAGTGATAGTAAGCTTCCTATAGAAACATAGAAACATAGAAAATAGGTGCAGGAGTAGGCCATTCGGCCCTTCGAGCCTGCACCGCCATTCAATATGATCATGGCTGATCATCCAACTCAGTATCCTGTACCTGCCTTCTCTCCATACCCCCTGATCCCTTTAGCCACAAGGGCCACATCTAACACCCTCTTAAATATAGCCAATGAACTGGCCTCAACTACCTCCTGTGGCAGAGAGTTCCAGAGATTCACCACTCTCTGTGTGAAAAATGCTTTTCTCGGTCCCAAAGGATTTCCCCTTTATCCTTAAACTGTGACCCCTTGTCCTGGACTTCCCCAACATCGGGAACAATCTTCCTGCATCTAGCCTGTCCAACCCCATCTTCCATCAAATCCTGGAACTTAACTTTACCAGTTCTAGCTGAAGCAATATGCTCTAATTTGTCACTGTTAAATCAAATCTTAGTCTTATGAGCTCTACATGTGTCTGTTATTTGTTAACATTGCTCATGCTAACAAGCTTGAAAATCTGGCGCCCAGCTCTAGCTGAAACAACATGCTTCAATTTGGTCCTGTTAAACAAATCTTAGCCTTATGAGCTGTTATGTGCTAACTTTGGTCATGCTAACACGCTTGAATACCTTGCGCTATAAATGTGTGAATAAACATTGGCTGCCATTAGAAATATTTCAGCGTCATGAGTCACCAAACAACAAGGGTGACACGCAGTATATCTTGGGGTCCTTATCTTCGAAGCTATTGTATAAACAGGACCAAAAATCCAGCCCTATGAATATGATAAAAAATATCCCAGGGTATCAACACAAGACTTTTCACATGCACCAAAAAGATTTCAAGGATTAACAGCAAATTGAAAAAAAAGCTTTAAGTCTTTCTGTGACTGTTAATCTACTCATGTCTTCACCAAAGTGGCATTTTACCCTGAGATTCTTGGCAACCTTCAGGGGTCTGAAAGTAGTTGAAGTGGCCAAATAAGGCTGGGAATTTAAAAACAGGAGATATTAGCATTGAGTTCTGTGCGTATCATAACGTATTGCCAAGTCTTGCCATTACAGTCCTCCAACTATCATGTGATAACGTTAGTAAAAAATGCTAATAATCTGAACGTTCAGCATTTTATGTCATGCCTATCAGTTAATGTTCCCAAGCTCCAATGCCTTAGATTGCTCGAGTCCACTACTGTTACACGCTATTAATTACAAATATATCCAAATAAGTTAAATTATGAGAACTGCAGTCTGCACTGATTTAAGCATTGAATAATGACACATTAAACGAGACTGCCTAGGGTAACCTGACCAAAGAGCTGATTGCAGTTTAATGTGTAAATTGAAGTTAGCAATTTACTTGCTGGCTTACAGCTGTCCGAAATTATCTGTTAAGCCACTAGTTAATAATTACCATTCATCTGACAGAATAATATCCTCCCACTTTAAATGTAAAATGGCTCAGCACCATGAAATAAATATTAACCTTTGCACTGCAGAACCAGTCGGAGTCTTAAATAAAAGAAACCACTAACTAATGCCATGCTTACCAACAGATGTGGTGCCTGCTGTTAGATAACCTGGCACATTTCAAAATTAAAATATTCCCCCAATAGTCAAAACAAAATGAGTGTTCATCAACTTCCCCAAAAATGGAGGCTTATGGAAACAAATAAGAAATTAAATCATCTGCAATAAAATTGGGCAGCACAGTTGCACAGCCAGTAGAACCACAGTCTTACAGCGCCTGACTGGTGTTTATGTGGAGTTTGCACCTACTCCCTATGGCACCACGGGTTTCATCAGGGTCCTTCAGTGTCCTCCCATCTCCCAAGTATGTGCAAGCTGGCTGGTTCTGCAAATTTCCCATAATGTGGCTGTGAGTGGTAGAATCTGAGAGGAGCTGAGAAGAATTTGATGAGAATAAAAAAATGGGTTTAAGGTAAGATTTGTGTAAATCGGTGGCTGATGTTTGGTGTGCAAACTGTAACCATATAACCATATAACAATTACAGCACGGAAACAGGCCATCTCGGCCCTACAAGTCCGTGCCGAACAATTATTTTCCCTTAGTCCCACCTGCCTGCACTCAGACCATAACCCTCCATTCCCTTCTCATCCATATGCCTATCCAATTTATTTTTAAATGATACCAATGAACCTACCTCCACCACTTCCACTGGAAGCTCATTCCACACCGCTACCACTCTCTGAGTAAGGAAGTTCCCCCTCATGTTACCCCTAAACTTCTGTCTCTTAATTCTGAAGTCATGTCCTCTTGTTTGAATCTTCCCTATTCTCAAAGGGAAAAGCTTGTCCACATCAACTCTGTCTATCCCTCTCATCATTTTAAAGACCTCTATCAAGTCCCCCCTTAACCTTCTGCGCTCCAGAGAATAAAGTCCTAACTTATTCAACCTTTCTCTGTAACTTAATTGTTGAAACCCAGGCAACATTCTAGTAAATCTCCTCTGTACTCTCTCTATTTTGTTGACATCCTTCCTATAATTGGGCGACCAAAATTGTACACCATACTCCAGATTTGGTCTCACCAATGCCTTGTACAATTTTAACATTACATCCCAGCTTCTATACTCAATGCTCTGATTTATAAAGGCTAGCATACCAAAAGCTTTCTTTACCACCCTATCTATATGAGATTCCACCTTCAAGGAACTATGCACGATTATTCCCAGATCCCTCTGTTCAACTGCATTCTTCAATTCCCTACCATTTACCATATACGTCCTATTTTGATTTGTCCTGTCAAGGTGTAGCACCTCACATTTATCAGCATTAAACTCCATCTGCCATCTTTCAGCCCATTCTTCCAAATGGCCTAAATCACTCTGTAGACTTTGGAAATCCTCTTCATTATCCACAACACCCCCTATCTTGTTAGAACTCTACAAGAACTGTATCTAGTTGTTCTTTCAGACCAGTTAGCCTGATTTCGGTGGTGGGAAAGATGCTGGAGTCAATTATTAAAGAGGTAATAATGGGGCATTTAGATAGCAGTAAAAGGATTAGTCTAAGTCAACATGGATTTATGAAAGAGAAATCATGCTTGACTAATCTTCTGGTATTTTTTGAGGATGTGACAAGTAAAATGGATGAAGGGGTGCCAGTGGATGTAGTGTATCTAGACTTTCAGAAAGCCTTTGATAAGGTCCCGCACGGGAGACTGGTGACTAAAATTAGAGCACATATTATTGGGGGTAGGGTGTTGACATGGATAGAAAATTGGTTGGCAGACAGGAAGCAAAGAGTAGGAGTGAACGGGTCCTTCTCAGAATGGTAGGCTGTGGCGAGTGGAGTGCCGCAAGGCTCGGTGTTGGGGCCGCAACAGTTTACCATATATATTAATGATTTGGAAGAGGGAATTAGGAGCAACACTAGCAAGTTTGCAGATGAAACAAAGCTGGGTGGCAGTGTGAACTGTGAAGAGGATGTTAGGAGGTTGCAGAGTGACCTGGACAGGTTGAGTGAGTGGGCAGATGCGTGGCAGATGCAGTATAATATAGATAAACGTGAGGTTATCCACTTTGGTGGCAAAAACAAGGGGGCAGATTATTATCTCAATGGGGTTAGGTTAGGTAAGGCGGAGGTGCAGCGAGACCTGGGTGTCCTTGTACACCGGTCACTGAAAGTTGGTGTGCAGGTACAGCAGGCAGTGAAGAAAGCTAATGGAATGTTGGCCTTCATAACAAGAGGATTTCAGTATAGGAGTAGAGAGGTTCGTCTGCAGTTGTATAGGGCTCTGGTAAGACCACATCTGGAGTATTGTCTACAGTTTTGGTCTCCTAATTTGAGGAAGGACATCCTTGTGATTGAGGCAGTGCAGCATAGGTTCACGAGATTGATCCCTGGGATGGCGGGACTGTCACATGAGGAAAGATTGAAAAGACTAGGCTTGTATTCACTGGAGTTTAGAAGGATGAGGGGTATCTTATAGAAACATATACAATTATAAAAGGACTGGACAAGCTAGATACAGGAACAATGTTCCCAATGTTGGGCGAGTCCAGAACCAGGGGCCACAGTCTTAGAATAAAGGGGAGGCCATTTAAGACTGAGGTGAGAAAAAACTTTTTCACCCAGAGAGTTGTGAATTTGTGGAATTCCCTGCCACGGAGGGCAGTGGAGCCCAAATCACTGGATGGATTTAGGAGAGAGTTAGATAGAGCTCTAGGGGCTAGTGGAATCAAGGGATATGGGGGAAAGGCAGGCACGGGTTATTGATAGGGGACGATCAGCCATGATCACAATGAATGGCGGTGCTGGCTCGCAGGGCCGAATGGCCTCCTTCTGCACCTATTTTCTATGTTTCTATATTAACCTTGCAAATCCACTGAGAACGATCTTCCCTCTGATGATTGTAAGTCGTACAAAAACAAGTTTGGGTGGTCGCAGTGAAATTCGTAGTGACCTTAGGTGCACACTGTAACACTAATCAGCAACTAATGAAATGACAGAAAGACAGGGTGCTCTTCTGGGATAAACTGGCAGTTTAATCAGCATTTAATCAAAGTAATTTTTGAACGATTTTTAGTTTGTTTAGAGATACAGTATGGAACTGGCCCTTGATGGTATCACAACCATGCTGACCATTAATCATGTATTCACACCAGCTCCATGTCGCTACACTTTCTTATCCACTCACTACATACCAGGGGCAATTTACAGGGGCCAAGTAACCTAAAATCCAGCACGTCTTTTGGATGCGTAAAATGGTAACGTTAATATTCTTCAGTTTGATTACTACCGAGTCATTAAAACACTACGGAGTACAAATATATCCCAAATTCATCAGTATATTGCCAAGTTAGTGTAGTGGAGTGGATAGGAAAACATGGATTTTAGAAAAATGACCAGGCACAAGTTTGTGATTCTTTATCCTAGTCAGTCTACAACTTTGCATTTAATTGGAAAACATTTTATTAACTATCAACACTAAATTAACAAACATTTTCCCAGTAATTGCACAGATTATAATAATTATATTAGCTTAATCAATTCAATGTGAGACATTTTTCATTTTCTTTCAAAGCCATGTCTACCTATATGATGTGGCCTTAGTTTATATGAGAAATAAAACAAAAGTTGCATCTTGAAGTACTAAACTTATTTCCTTGTACAATTGTGATCTTTAATTACTGATTGCACAAATCTTTAAATCTACAGTAGAGAGGGGACTAAAAGCAAGGAACATACTTGGAATGGAAAATCCCCCAACTGCTGCACGCATTATTATATAACTAACATTGAAGCACCAGACATTACCTGCCTTTATGATGAACTTCTCCAATCTTACCATTCTGAAATCTGTATGCTGGTTTAGTTTAGTTTATTATTGTCACATGTACCAAGGTACGTGAAAAGCTTTTTTATTGATACTGGATAAAGGGTATATTATTGACCGCAAGATGAAAGATAGTTCAAAGGTCTCCGATGAGCTAGATGGTAGGTTGGGGCCGCACTCTAGCTGATGAGAGGACGGTACAGTTGCCTGATAACAGCTACACCTGTGTTTAAGAAGGAACTGCAGATGCTGGAAAATCGAAAGTACACAAAAATGCTGGAGAAACTCAGCGGGTGCAGCAGCATCTATGGAGTGAAGGAACTAGGCAACGTTTAGGGCCGAAACCCTTCTTCAGACAGCTATACCTGTACGGCCTCATGCACAATCCTTATCCCAATCGTTTCATTGCTTCTCAAAAAGATCCTAATCATTTCACCAATGACAAGAAAGCTTTCAGGTGCCCAGAATCTGGAATTATCTGGAATTATCTCCCGCAACCTTTCCATTTTCATATTTTCCTCCATTCCTTGAAGGAACTCAATAAAATCTATCTCATGTGCATTGTTTTGAGCAGTGCCAAAGTTTGGTTACATTGAAAGTGATATCTGCCAGAGTGGACATAAGAGAGAACACCCCAAAGTCAATTGTCCCTGGTTGACAGAGCAATGCCGGAATTGCATCAACAAGGCATGTCAGATCGAGCTGCATAGAACTAAAACACTAATCTCCTGTGGCTGGATAAATGTGCCTTCACAAGTATACTTCTGAAACAAATTATTGATCATCTATATTATATAACCAAATATCTTGTTATCTTCCGGTTTGCGTTGTTTTTCTATTTGCTGAAATACAGTACATGATAGCGCTACAATATTTCACCACCTTACTCACCATTCTCATGTGCTGCAAGTGCAACAAGTTTTGTTCCGATCCATGGTATATTTTAAAAGTTATTACGGTTTAAAAATCTTAAAAACCGCACATGCGCAGATTGGCCGCGTCCGCTGTCAGTCACCGGCGGCGCCAGCCTGGCCCGGCGTTGTCCGGCGCCTCAGTTGGTCAGCAGCGGCCGGAGTGGATGGTCACAGTTGCCGGAGGGCACAGCCACAACCACAACCACAGCCGCAGCCGCTGGAGGATGTGGCCCACAGCAAATATAGGGATTGGTGAGGGAGGGATTGGGCGAGGGGAGGAGGAGAGTGGGAAGGGAGGGGAGGGGAAAGGAGAGGGAGGGAGAGGTGAGGGAGGGATTGGGGGATGGGAGGAGGAGAGGGGAAATAAGAGGGAGGGTGAATAGGAGGGGGAGGGAAATTCTGGGGAGGAGGGGGAATAGAGGGAGAGGAGGTAGGGAGTGGGGAATAGAGGGAGAGGAGGGCAGTGGGGGACGTCAGGAGGGATAGTGGGGGGATAGGGGGAGGGGAGGAGTGGGGAGGTGGGGGATAGAGGGTTGGGAGAGGGGTAGGGAGGGGAGAGTTATAGAGGGAGGGAGGGAGTGACTGACGGTAGGGGAAAGGAGAGAGAGGGAGAGGTGAGGGAGGGATTGGGGGAGGGGAGGAGAGGGGAGAGAAGAGGGAAGGATGAAGAGGAGGGGGAGGGAGTGCTGGGGATGAGGGGAAATGAGTCGTGCCTGCGCAGTTGGGGGCTATGGGTGAGTGGTGGAATATTGCGTTGGGGGAACGATTTGCATTGGGGGACCAGGCCTCCCGTGTGACAGGGACCCAACGGGTCCCACTTAGTCTAGTATACATTATTACTCTATCTACACACCCCAAACCCCACCTTTTGTGGTACCTTCTGTGCACACCCCACTAATAACATGCAACCATTCATTCCCCCATGAAGGCAATAAAAAGCCTTCAACTCCACCAGTAGGACTACAGCAATGAGGAACAGGAGGAGGTCCTCTTTTAAGTTTAGCGCCTTTCCAGATTGGAGATGTCCCCACACTCATAGGCTGATAGAGACAACCAAAGGTAAAACCATATCATATTTGGAGCCCAATCACCCTCTTCACCAGTATCCACCAATTATTTGCCAGACTTTGCCCCATCGTCACCTCTCTTTTCCAGTTTTCTCCCACTTCCCTCATTCCATCAGTCTGAAGAAAGGTCCCAACCTGAAAAGTCACCTATCCCTTCCATCCACAGATACTACCCAATCCGCTGACTTCCTCCAGCAGTTTTTTTATTATACATCTAGGATGGTCCCCCAACCATAATCACATAACTACCAATGCCTCTTTGAACATGAATAGAGTCACAGAGTCATGCAACAGGTAATCAGGCTCTTCGGGCCAACTAGCCACGCCGGCAAAAAATGCCTTGCCTACACTAGTCCCAACTGCCTGTATTTGGCCCATTTCACACTAAACCTTTCCTAACCATGTACATATCCAATTTTATTTTATAATATATTGGTTTAGTACCTGCCTCAACTACCTCCTCTGGCAGCTCATTCCATGTACCCACCACTCTCATGTGAAAACGTTGCCCCTCAGGTTCCTATTGAATCTTTTGCCTCTCACCTTAAACATATATCCCTTGTTCCTTGATTCCCCTAGCGGTAACATCCTCATAAATCTTCTCTGCACTCTTTGCAACTTAACAACATCCTTCCTATAGCAGGGTGACAAAAACTGAGTACAATACTCCAAATGCAGCCTCCCCAACTCAATCTCTCTGATTTGTGAGATCTATCTTTGACGATTGATTGAGAAATGTAAGTCCTTGTTTTAAATGCAATGAGCACGTGATCTGTTTTGCAAATAAATCAGTAGATACCTTTTTGCGTCAGCTAATTGTGTACTTGAATATTTGTTTTCAATCAAACAAAAAGAACACAGGTAGTTCTGCAGTGATGCAATTGTGTGTTCTTCAGAAACCCCATGGTATAGAAAATCACATTATAAAGACAATTGTGTCAATGAGCAAAAAGGGGTTAGGGGCTAAAGAGTTTAAAACACACATTCATGAGGTTATTTTTTCTGCAGTACTTTCTAAAATAAAGGTAATTTCAAGGCAATGTTTATTTTGTTATTTGCAAAAAAAACCCACTCAGTTTTATGTTACATTGTTTATTACAAGTGGCAATAGAAACAATTGCTTGTCAATTTTATGACTACTGGTGGTTAAACTAGCAACTGTAAACAATAGTGCCTGATTACTCTGGGGAGCTTACATGGAAACTCTTTTTCCTCCCTTACATTGTTTAAATTCAAGACAGGTTAGAGAGGACATTTTGGTTGAGATTAGCTAAGAGCACAAGCGATAAATTGGTAAATATGGAAGATTTAAGCCAATTAGTATCATATTTAGGAAACTAATTCTGCAAAATATTACTTGGCAAACATTTGCTTTGGTGTGTTAGCTTCTTGTCCATGGAGCCTTGCAGTGATGATGGTTTAAGGGCAAGTATACAAAGCGCATTCTCAAAGATTGCACATACAATATTTAACACAATAACCAGTGTTACATTATGTTCAATTGAACTTCAGACTACATTATTGTGTCTCTACAAAGCTTAATTTCTCGAGTTACTATGTGATGACAGCCATAATAGCTCCAATCATACCATAGAATTGAGGTATGTACTGTTTGTGTAATAAGAGCTACTCTGTGATTCTGCAGGGACGTTCATATTTGAAAACACAATATCATTTTACAGCTGAGACACAACAATCTGAAGTTAGAGTCAAATGGCACGGAAACAGGCCATTCAGTCCAACTTGTCCATGGCATCCAAGATACCCTATCTACACTAGTTCCACCTGCCTGCATTTCACCCATATCCCATTACCGTCTATTCCTAGTGTGCAATTGAGAGATAAAGATGGAGTGTCAGTGATAGAGGGAATGTGTGAGATATGGAGTGTGACAGTGAGAGATGGATTGTAACGGCAAGATGGAGAGAGATGGAGTATGGCAGTGACACTAGGACACTTGGAATGCGTCAGTGAGGCAGAGATGGAGTGTGTCGGAGAGAGAGAAGGATTGCGTCAGTGAGAGGGAAGGGGCGAGGAGGGGAGAAGGGGAGGGGTGGTTTGTGGAGAGTCCCAATGAGGGAGAGAGAATGCGTCAGTGAGCAAAAGAGGAGTGGAGTTTGTCAGTGAGAGGGAGAGAGTGATGGGGTGTGCCAGTGAGGACACCAGTAAATGGGGAAATCCGTCATTCCGGCAATTATCACCTAGATCCACCTGTTGCATGCCAGCTTTTGTTCCCCACACCTTCCTCCCCTCTTTATACTGGTTTTCTCCCCTCTACTCTTTCAGTCCAGTGGAAAAGGGTCTCGATTTGAAACGTCAACTTTTTCCCTTATTATTTCTCACCACAGATGCTGCACCTGACCCATTGAGACACTCTGAGAAATAATTTTATAGTTATTAGATGCATGGAATTGTGCCCCCAAAATTAGAAAAAAAATGTGTCAAGAAATGATTTCACATTCTGCCATGGATTTGAGTAAATTAAAAAAAAAAAAATTTAAACTGCAATAACTAAGGTTAAGATGAAGGAAAAACACTATACATTATATGGCCATGTCATTTTTATAAAACATTCTAAATGACCAAAAGAATGTTACCTATTCTTAAACAATGCTGTGTTTTGCATTCAGGTATTCATTAAAAAAATCATAGAAATTAGGTGCAGGAGGAGGCCATTTGGCCCTTCGAGCTAGCACCGCCATACATTGTGATCATGGCTGATCATCCACAAACACCAGGGCACAATAAAATAGAAAATAAGTGTTCTCTATAGATTTCAGGACATGTTTAAAAGGTCTATAAATACATGAGGAAAAGCTTTGTTTTTCCCCAATTATTCTGCCATAGGTATTTTCAAATTATTCAATTATGGCTACAATTCTGCTGCAATTTTATTTTCCTGAACATAAAGTCAAATAACGTAATGAAGCATGAGGGATATTCTCTTTCTTCCTTTAGCTGTTTTAATGTTTCCAGTGCTTTAGTCAGATACGCATGCTCATTACACAAATGTACTTGTATAAAGGTATAAAACCACGCAGTTGTACCCATTCCTCTAAACCTGATCTCTGTCTGCGCTGCCAGTTCACCTCCAGCTGCCTGTAGAGAGTTTCACACTAAGCTTCTTGTTTATATCAGTCCTGCAATTAAGCCCAGGCCAAAGAGAGAAGTCCCAAAGAGAGTGGCAAAAGTGCACGACTGTGAAATGAATTTCAGATCCTTTCTTCAGTAGCCATATCAGGACATCTCAGAAAGATGAATCACTTTTCTAAATGAGGTACCCCAAAAGTTTCTCTTGACTGAAGTAATCGCCAATTTTAGAAATAAGATCCCATGACTGGCATACGACCTCTTTGTTATTTCATATAAAAAATAAATGACTGGACAAAGTAAACAAAATTGGTGAGACAGATCATTGCAGATAAAAAAAAGTTGTAAACCTATTAGAAACCTGATAAGTTGAGCACAGCCTTTTATTGGAAACATTCTAACTGCACGTGTGAAGATAAAGTACTGAACTCTTTTCCAAATGCTTAAAAAAGAAATGCCTTGGTATTTTTAGTAACAAGATATTCTTTCTTGACATTCAATACGGAGGGCATTTGTTGTAACAAGTGCTGCTTATTACTTAGTCCAAAAATATTATGTACATTTAATAATTGATATTTACAATGATGTCTTTTAAAGAGACTAATATTTCTTTTTTACTTGTATCACACTTCATTCGGGGCTGATTACATCTCTTGGCAGAATGGGACTAATGTTCTGATTAAATATACAAATCATTCCTACCAATGAGTTTCTTTTTAAACCTGCCCATTTGCAGTAGTTGAACATTCCAACACTGAATGATGCCAAAGTATACAGGACGATTCATAAACATGTTACATTGGCACATGTGCCCAAAAGCAAAACTGATCAGAGTCATCGAGTCATACAGTACAGAAACAGGCCATTCGGCCCAGCTTGCCCATGCTGACCAAGATGCCCCATCTACACTGGTCCCATCTGCTCGTGTTTGGTCCATATCCCTCTAAACCTTTCTTATCCATGTATCAGTCTGAAAAAGACCCGAAATGTCACCCATTCCTTCCCTCCAGAGGTGCTGTATGTGACAAATAATCTTGACTTGACTTGCTGCCTGTCCCAGTAGGTTACTCCAGCATTTTGTGTCTACCTGTCCAAATGTCTATTAAATGTTGTTAAAGTTTCTACGTTTGGCCTCAATTAACTCCTCTGGCAGCTAATTCCCTATACCCACCATATTGTGTGAGACAATATCCCTCAGATTCCTATTAAATCTTTCTTCTCTGACTGTAAACCTATGACCTCTGCTTCTTGATTCCCCTACTTTGGGTAAAATACTCTTCTACCCTATCTATTACCCTCATGATTTTCTACACCTCGATAAGATCACTTCTCTTTCTCCTATGCTCTAAGGGATATATTCCCAGCTTGCCCAACCTCTCCCTATAGCTCAGGCCTGCAGAGAAAACATCTCAGATCTTTGAATGACAAACCTTTAACAAAATAACTAGTTTGCAAAAATAACTCACAATTTGCAACAAATATATATTCCACCTATAAATGACATCCCCGTAAGATTAAAAAAAATCCAACTCCAGCTCACAAAATATGAATAATGTAGTCCATATTACTAAAAGTCTGATCTTGATCACTTCCTGTTGATCTGTATATTGATTTTAGAAAAAACGCTGCCACTTACGGCTGTGAGTTTTGGCCATCTTACTCAGAGTGCCCCTCCGCTGTAGAGGACGTGGATTTTTCCCATCGATGAAAAATAAAAGAGTTATTAGTGTTTAAAAAATGTTGAAATTCTCTCTCCTGAAGGCCACGCCCCTTCCGGAGGGACTATAAAACCCGGAAGTGCTGAGTGCCTCAGTCAGTCTCTGCAAGATGGGGGAGCGAGTGTCAGGTCTCTCAGTCTCAGCTGTGAATAACACTGAACACACGTCTACTAAACGGTGAGTGTGGTTTTACTTGCCTTGAGTGTCCTTAAAGTGGTTTGAAAATGAAAATGTGGTTGGTTTGAAATAAAGCAAAGCGAATGGTGGTTGGTGGTGGTTGGTTTGAAATAAAGCACAGCAAATGGTGGTTGGTTTGAAATAAAGCACTGCAAATGGTTGTTGTTGGTGGTTGGTTTGAAATAAAGGACTGCAAATGGTTGTTGGTGGTGGTTGGTTTGAAATAAAAAATGATTAAAAGTCTAAACTTGACAACTTCCTGTTTACACTGTATATTGATTTTAGATAAAACCAAGTGCAGAGGATTATTCCCATCAATGAAAAATAAAAGTGTTATTAGTGTTTAAAAAAGTTGAGATTCTCTCTCCTGTCAATCACGCCATGAAGGCCATGCCCCTTCCGGTGGGAGGGATTATAAAACCCAGAAGTGTGGGTGTGGCTCAGTTTCTGCAAGATGGGGGAGGGAGAGGTCACGACTCTGTCTGAGCTATGAATCAACTGAACACACTGAATGTCTACTGAACTGTGAGTGTGGTGTTTATGTGGTGTTTTGTGTGGTTTTATGGTGGTTTCACCCTGCTTGAAATGGTATGAAACTGCATTTGAATGTGGTGGCCTTGCACCCAGCATGAAATGGTATGAAACTGCATTTGAATTTGGTGGCCTTGCATCCTGCTTGAAATGGTATGACACTGCACTTGAATTTGGTGGCCTTGCACCCTGCTTGAAGTGGTATGAAACTACACTTGAATTTGGTGGCCTTGCACCCTGCTTGATGTGGTCGGAAACTGCACTTGAATTTGGTGGCCTTGCACCCTGCTTGAAATGGAATTTCAAGGAATAGCCGTGTTAACTGCTAGCCCACCAGCTGTGAGTGAGAGTGAGCTGCCAGCACATCAGGCTTGACTGACTGAGCTGCCACCCCAAGAATCCATTTGGCCCACAATGTCCATACTAGCCCTCTGGAAACCAGTCCCTTCAGCCCATAACACCCATACTAGCGCTCCAGAAAGCCCCCACCCTCCCACTGGCCGCCAATATTGGAATTGGCGGAGAGGTGGAATATTGCGTTGGGGGACCAGCCCTCCCGTGTGAACATGGGACCCAACGGGTCCCACTTAGTCTAGTATTATATAAAGCAAGAGACTTATAATATTGCCAAAAGAGTAGTTGAGCAGAGATTAGGGCGGTGTTGGAATTTGGCAAGGGAACAACGATAATGAGAAAATAACTTGAATAAATAAGCAAGGGATTAAATTATATTGTGAAACCTTGTGTTGGTAGAAAAAGAAAGAAAACATGAGTCCCTCAGAGAAGGAGTGAATAAATTATACAGTGGAAGAAAATAAAAGTATTTTGGTTTTTGGTACCTGTCGTACCAGTAACAGAGACACAGAAATGCAGGTATATTGTTACATTACTGAACAGTAATGCAGTGGTCTGAACTAACAGCACAGAGACACAGCTATAACATCTAGCATCTCCACTAAGGAAAATTGATCAAGTATATCTGACTCACAAAACGCATGACCAACCCATTCTTGCTAATTATTGCACAATCAATCTATTCTTGAGGACATTAAGTCCTGGATGGCCTTAAACTTTCTGGGACTTAATGAAGAGAAGACAGAGGTGATTTTGTTTGGCCCCAATGGCTGCCGTGAACCTCCCTTTGTTGACTTGGGTCCACTGGCATTGTCTGTAAAGCCAACCGTCTTGAACCTGGGTTTTAGGACGGTGATTTTAAACTAGACAAACAAATAGGCGCGGTGGTTAAGTCCAGCTTCTTTCACCTAAGGAAGCTGGCAAAGGTGAAGCCCATTCTCGAGCGGGAGCATTTTGAAACAGTAATCCATGCCTTTATTACATCTAGGCTGGATTACTGTAACGCACTCTACTCTGGAGTCGCACGAGCTTCATTGGCTCGTCTCCAGCTTGTTCAAAATGCTGCCGCTCGCCTTTTGACTGGAACTCGAAAGAGGGAGCACATTACGCCAATTTTGGCCTCCCTACACTGGCTCCCAGTGCACTTTCGAGTTCATTTCAAAATTCTTTTATTTGTTTTTAAATCGTTGAATGGGCTCGCCCCGCCTTACCTCTCTGAGCTGCTCCACCTATATGCTCCTGCCCGGTGCCTCAGGTCAGCTGATCAGCTGCTCCTTGAGGTACCAAGGTCTAAGCGGAAGCTCAGAGGGGATAGAGCCTTTTCTGTTGCTGCTCCGGCACTCTGGAACACCTTGCCGCTGCACATCAGACAGGCCCCCTCACTGTCCATCTTCAAATCCTCCCTAAAAACACATTTTTATTCTTTGGCTTTCGACACTGGCTGAGGCATTGCTCCTGTTTTTAGTGCTTTTAATGTCTTTTAATTTTTAGTGTGTTTTTATAGTCCTTCGTTTTACGGATTTTAATGGTCTTTAATTGTTTGTAATAGCTTTTTGTTCATGAGTTCTCATGTACAGCACTTTTTTGGAACTGTAGGTGTTTAAAGTGCTTTATAAATAAAGTTATTATTATTATTATTATTATTATTATTCTCAATCAGCAACAAAGTGAAGGGGGTATTGCTGCTAATCCAGTCAAACTGCATTTGTTTTTGTCAACGTTCAGTCAGAATCTCACTTAGACCATTTGGCTCCTGATCTCATGTGCCCTTGTTTCAAAAGTGAACTAATGAGCTGACTTTCAGATGACAAGGGTCACCCCCCGAAATCAACGTAACTTAATGAAACATAAGTCAGAGTAGAGCAAAGGAACAGGCCATACAAGCCACAATGGCTGTGCCGAACATGTCGACAGGTTTATCATCAGCTCTGCCTGCACATGATGCAAGCCCCTCCAGTCCCTGCATATCTAAAAGCTCTTCAATGCCACTATCGTATCTGCTGCCACCACCACCTCAGGCAGCACGTTCCAGGCACCCATCACTCTGTGTAACAAACTTGCCCTGCACGATCCCTTAAACTTTCCCCCTCTGAGCCTGAAGCTATGTCTTTTATATTTCAATCGTGGGAAAAAGGTTCTGATTGTCTACCTTATCACTAATTATATTAGGGGGGCACAGTGGTGCAGCGGTTGAGTTGCTGCCTTATGGTTCCAGCCAGAGACACAGGTGCGATCCTGACTATGGGTGTTGTCTGTACGGAGTTTGTACATTCTCCCTGTGACCGTGTGGGTTTTCTTTGGGGGCCTCCGAATTCCTCCCATACTTCAAAGACGTACAGGTTCTGCAAGTTAATTGGCTTTGGTAATAATTGTAAACTTGTCCCTCTTGTGTAGGATAGTGTTAGTGTACCGGGATGACCCTTGGTCGGCATCGACTCGGTGTGCCGAAGGGCCTGTTTCCCGCTATATCTCTAAAGTCTAAAGTCATAATTCTCATAATTTTACATACTTCTCTCAGGTTTCCCCTCAACCTACAATGCTCGAGAGAAACCAATCCAAGTATATCCAACCTTTTCATTTTGCTAGTACTCTCTAAACCAGCATTCTGGTAAGTCTCTTCTGCACCATATACAAAGCCTCTCTATCGCAAGAGAATGTGATGATTAAATTAATCTAACCCTGAACAGATCAGTAGTCAAGCTACATTTATCAAGTGTATTCATGACATTATGGACCTAAAAAAGAACTATGCATAATCACTCTAAATCCTATTTCTAAATAAGACATTGTGGATTAGGTTTCAGGCCAATCTCCAAACAAAATGTGGTATTTGTGCCTTATCACCACCTTTCATGCTTACATATTTTTGATTAATTAAAAAAACTTGCATTTGAAAGGCGTACAATCAGAGCAGACTTTTTTTTAAAAGTAAAGGTATACCTTAGTTTATCAATATTTACCCATCTAATCAGAACATTGCTACCCCAAAAAGCAACTTATTGGTTACAATAGACAATAGGTGGTGCAGGAGTAGGCCATTTGGCCCCTCGAGCCTGCACCGCCATTCAATATGATCATGGCTGATCATCCAACTCAGTATCCTGTACCTGCCTTCTCTCCATACCCCCTGATTCCTTTAGCCACAAGGGCCACATCTAACTCCCTTTTAAATATAGCCAATGAACTGGCCTCAACTACCTTCTGTGGCAGAGAATTCCACAGATTCACCACTCTCTGTGTGAAAAATGTCCATTCAATGTGATCATGGCTGATCATCCTCAATCAGTACCCCGTTCCTGCCTTCTCCCCATATCCCGCTAACTTTAAGAGCCTTATCTAGCTCTCTCTTGAAAGTATCCATAGAACCGCAAGCAGAGAATTCCACAGACTCCCAAAAAAGTGTGAAAAAAGTGTTTCCTCATCTCCATTCCAAATGGCTTACCCCTTATTCTTAAACTGTGGTCCCTGGTTCTGGACTCCCTCAACATTGGTAACATGTTTCCTGCCTCTAGCATGTACAAACCCTTAATAATCTTATATATTTCAATAAGATACCCTCTCATCCTTCTAAATTCCAGAGCATACAAGCCCAGCCGCTCCATTCTCTCAGCATAAGACAGTTCCGCCATCTTGGGACGTTTCGAAAACATTTCCCCAAATGAATTATCTTCTGTCTATTCCCCAAATACTTCACATAGGCCCTCTCCCTCTCCGTCAACCCACTGTCAGTTTCATAAGTGATAGGAGCAGAATTAGGCCATTCGGCCCATCTTGTCTACTCCACCATTCAATCATGGCTGATTAATCTCTCCCTCCTAACCCCATTCTCCTGCCTTCTCCCAATACCCAGGCACCCGTACTAATCAATAATCTATCTATCACTGCCTTAAATAAATCCACTGACTTTGCCTCCACACCCTTCTGTGGCAAAGAATTCCAGATTCACCACCCTTTGACTAAAGAAATTCCTCCTCATCTCCTTCATAAAATAATGTCCTTTAATTCTGAGGCTATGACCTCTAGTCCTAGATTTTCCCCACTAGTGGAAACATCCTCTCTACATCCACTTCATCTAAGCCTTTCACTATTCTGTATGTTTCAATGAGGTCCCCCTTCATTCTTCCAAACTCCAGCGAGTAAAGGCCCAATGCCGTCCAACCTCCTCTGAACCCTCTCCAGAGCCAGCACATCCTTCAGACATTGATGATTCATTTTATGAATGACCCGGTTGCACAGAAGGCCAGGATTTCCATTCTTGTAACAACACAGCCACCTAGTAATAATTACAGCTGGCATGGTGAATATTATCTAGAAATGATCGGCAGATCATTCAAGGGCGGCAAATCCAATGTTGTATCAAAATCACCCAGTTTTGATGACAATAAGGTATAACATGTACAACAAATAGCGTAGAGTTTAGTTTAGTTTAGAGATACAGCACGGAAACAGGCCCTTCGGCCCACTGACTCCACGCCAACCACGATCCCAGCACATTAACGCTATCTATGCACATTCGGGACAATTTACATTACACCAAGCCGATTAACCTACAAACTTGTGCATCTTTGGAGTGTGGGAAGAAACCGGAGGTCCCTGGGAAAACCCAAGCAGGTCACATGCAGATACAAACTGCATACAGACAAGCACCCATAGTCAGTATCGAAACAGCGTCTCTGGCGCTGCCGTGACGTTGGAATGCCTGAATCCAGGCAGCACTGTTTATAAACATGTAGAGAAAACATGTCTGTCTAATATGAGAAACACAGTTAGACACAAAATGCTGAAGTAACTCTGGAGAAAATGGATCGATGATGTTTCGGGTCGGGAACCTTCTTCAAACTGACTGTGGGAGGTTGGAGGCTCTGCTCTATAATCTTTGATTGGAGGTGGGAACTGGAAGCAAGAAAAGATCAGGACAAATCAGGGCTGGCAACAATTGATCTCAGGCGGGGAGGTTCCTTGATAGGCCGATAGAACAGTGTGATCCCAAGAGTTGCACATTGTTGCAAACTGTGGAACTGGTTAACCACTTTTTAGTGGAGGAAGGAGGTCAAAGGGGGGAGGAAGGGGGGAGGAAGGGGGGTGGCAGAAGAGCGAGGGGAGTGGGGAGGAGAGTGTTTGTAGAAATTTTCCACATGCAAAACATTGTGCCTGGGCTCCAGTTGTTCCTGGCACTGCTCTCCAAAATGTTGTAAGGCTAAACCATTCTCAACGATTTCCCAAACACACATCAGCAAATCTCCAAAACTAATGAAGGTTTTGACGTAAATGATTTCACGATAAAGTTTTGCGATAAAATGGCTCATATAACTCACAGCATGTTATCCAATGAATAGCAGTACAGGATTATGGTGAGACTATAATATTGAGCTAGTGAAGTAAACTTATCATGTACCACACTCGCTCAACCCTTTCTCAACATGTTGCAACAGTCACTCATTGATGCATTAGAGAGGGTTGAGAAAACAAGACTGATTCCAGCACCTAGGGTGTGAACTTAAAAGTGTTAACAGGCTTGATTTACTTTTGGAAACCCATGGAGAAAATCAATGTGAAACGCAATGTTGGATTTAACATGGGTGATGGTAGATATTTCTTAGAATGTATCAGAATTCACGTAAATGGATTCTCACTGTTCAAATTTCAAGGAAATGAATAAGATAAATGTTAGACATTATGATTCATCAGTTTATATCAGATTTCTAAAAAAATGCAGTTACTGACGGAGACATAGAATACATATTTCTTTGAAGCAAGATGAGCAGACTATTTTGTTATTTCACCGATTAAATGTACATGTTGAACAGATGCCAAGTGAAAATGGTCGGGAAAGTGTCAATTAGTTGTGTCAAAAAAGGAATTGGATAAATATTTTATCTGAATTAAATTGATGGTTATAGTACAGGCGCAGTAAGAAAAATGTTTGCTTCCATCATGTAACTAAATTGTCTCAAAGATGCCAAGAGAATAAACTAATGTAGCGAGTGTTGTTACTCAGGCAAATGTATAGCAATGAACATGGTTCCTATTGCTCTAAAGTGAATGGTGTAAAGTGAAGAAGGAGAGGTCAGATAGTGGCAATTTCAGTTTTAGAACCTCTTTCCTGGGTGAAAATAGAAAAAAAACTGTTGATGTTGAAAATTTGAAATAAAAACAGATGCTACCTGACCTGCTACTCTGTGAAAAAAGAAACCAAGTTAATGTTTCATATCAAAGACATCTCTATCCATAGATGCTGCCTGACCAGCTGTGTGTTTATCGATCTATACATAACTAAAACTCTGATCTTGTGCTCTTCAGCTTTGCACGGTTCTTCTATTTGCGCAAAAACTGTACGTGATAGCGCTCTGATTTTTCACCAGCTCAGTCACTGTTCTCCTGTGCCGCGAGTGCAAGAAGTTTCGTTCCGATCGGTAGTATATTGTAAAAGTTAGCGAGGATTCAAAATCTTTAAAATCGCATGTATGCAGATTGGTCTCCTCTCCTGTCAGGAGATTGATCTCTTCTGCTGTCAGTCACCCGGGATGGCGACGCCCAGGCCGGGCAGCGACGCCCCTTCCAGCGCACAATCGCCACACTGATTGGCTGGCTCCTCTGTCACAATAAATCTGAAGGAGCGGAGCGATCAGAGTGAGGAGCGGCTCAGAGCCTGGCCGACTGTGAGGCCCACTGCTGCAACCTCGAGATCCTGGCAAGTGAGGAGGAAGAATGGGGGGCCTGACGGAGCCGGGCGCTGGTGGGGCCAGGGCCGGGCGCTGGTGTGGCTGGGCGCTCCGCCCCCCAGGTCCAGCCCCTTCCCCTCTCGTCCCCCTCGCTGGCTCCTGCCCCCTACCCACGTGATACCCCTCTCCACCATGGCTCTTCCCCCGTTTTTTCTCTGAGCTCTTTCCCCCCCCCACACCCCACACCCTCGCCCACTACCCTCCCCGCCCCCACGCACACCCCTCCCTCGTCCCCCCCACCCCTCCCAAGCAAATAAGTTATGGTAAAACTGCATGCAATACCTATCAGGCACAGTTATGCCTGTCTCATTGTGGGAAATACATGCCTGTCCCGAAGAGGATACAACCATGAGGATGTAGCCAGGAATAGAAAATATTAGCTGTGTGGAAAGATTGGAAGACCCAGAGCTATTTTCTTTGGAACAGATTATGTTAATGAGTAGATTAATTGAGGTACATAAAATTATAAGGGGATTACATAAGAGTAAATAAGAAGAAGACTAGAAGAGACAAAAAAAACTAAGGTAAATAAGTTAAAATCTTAAGATGAAGGGCGAGAGAAGACATGAGGAAAAACTTCTCACCCAGAGGCTGGAAAAGGTCTGTAACTTTGCCTGAAAATGTGGTTGAAACAGAAATTGTCAACACATAAAAAGATTTAGATGTTCATTTGAAGAACCATGATCTGCATGGCCATGAGACAAATACAATAGACAATAGGTGCAGGTGTAGTAGGCCATTCGGCCCTTCGAGCCAGCACCGCCATTCAATGTGATCATGGCTGATCATCCACAATCAGTACCCCGTTCCTGCCTTCTCCTCATATCCCCTGACTCCGCTATTTTTAAGAGCCCTATCTAGCTCTCTCTTGAAAGCATCCAGAGAACCTGCCTCCACCGCCCTCAGAGAATTCCACACACTCACCACTCTCTGTGAGAGAAAGTGTTTCCTCGTCTCCGTTCTAAATGGCTTACTCCTTATTCTTAAACTGTGGCCCGTGGTTCTGGACTCCCCTAACATCGGGAACATGTTTCCTGCCTCTAGCGTGTCCAAGGCCTTAATAATCTGCTATGCAAATGAGACTTGCTTATCATGTGTGAAAAAAATAAATGTTTCAAGTCATCCAATCTGAGAAAAAAATAGGAGATAAAAAAGAAACTCTTTTAATTTGCAGAGAAAAAAGGGAAGGGAAGTTCAGTCACAGAGTAGAAAACAGATTGCTTGAAAACTACAAGCAGTAAAAGTGCCAGGTGAAAAAGCCATAATTTACCTTTGAAATAATAGTGAGACTAATGGTGCTCGTCTGTTTTTATATTCAATAGCCACACTAATTTCAGACAAGAGTGATGTGAGATTAAGATCAGAAATCTGAAACCTGCTATCTGAATTTCCATTACCTTTGCAAAAATTACAATTGAAATACTTTCAGTAGCCTGAAGGTGCAGTAGTTTTTTTCATGGTGGTCAAAAGATAAATAAAAGTTGCATTTCATTTATGTTAACTTCAACCTAGTTGAAACAGTCTTGATCCTGACACTGCTAGCCATTGATCTAATGCAAATCTCAGGTTTAACGTTGGAAAGCACCACCTCTGGGCCACTCCCCAACATTATCCACCACTCCCTCGAATCACTAACGTATGATTACCTGACTTGCTCCTCCACCTAGCTACACACTGCTGGCATTGTGTATCTTTTTGGATATGGAACTTTTTCTATGTCTGACCTTTGGTGTTGATTTTGCTAAATAAATATATGAAGTGCCACAGTTTTTCCTAACATAGACACAAAGTGCTGGAGTGGGATAGGCAGCATCTCTGGATAGAAGGAATGGCTGACGTTTCGGTTTGAAACCCTTCTTCAGACTGAGAGCCAGGGGAGAGGCAGAGATATGGAAGGGTAAGGTGTGAAACTAAGATATCAAAGGGGACCAGTTTCAAGGAAAATGTAGAATAGATCATAGTCATCTGGGGGAAACTGACAATGAAGTTTACAAATATAAAATTTAATCAGGACAGTCAAACTAGTCGGACAACTAGGATGGGGAGGGATGGAGAGAGAGGAAAGCTTTACTTGAAGTTAAAGAGGTCAATATTCATATCGCTGGGTTGCATCTGCGTTCCCTCCCTAAACAGTTTTTCCTATATACATCTCTATACTTACAAAACTCTGATCTTGGGGGGGGGGGGGATATTTCAAATATCTGAAAAAACGTTGAATTTAAAAACCACTGTCTTTCGCTGATTATGTCACAATGGGTCTGCTCCATGCGCCCTTCTTCCACGCTCTGCGAGTGACGTCACCCCCCCCCCCCCCCTCCTCCCCCGACCACTCCCTCCCCCCCTCCGGTTATTCAAAAGACTTGGCTGGCTCGCTCGGCTGGGCTGGGCTCGGGTCCTCGGCTCGGGTCGGTCCTCAGCACAGCCCGGGTCCAGTCCTTGGCTCGGCTCGGCCCGGGCCTCCCCCATTTCTCTCTCCCCTCCCCTCACACTCTACCACTCCTCACTCTCCCCCCCCCTCTCTCTCCCCCCTCCCTCTCTCTCTCCCCATCCTCTCTCCCCCCCCCCACCCCCCCTCTCTCCCACTGCCCGCTCCCATGCCCTCTCTCCAGCCTCCCCTCTCCACTCCCTCAATAGCAAGAATTTCCTTCCTCAAATTTGGAGACCAAACTACACACAATACTCCGGGTGTGGTCTCACTAGGGCGCTGTACAACTGCAGAAGGACCTCTTTGCTGCTATACTCAACTCCTCTTGTTATGAAGGCCAAGATGCCATTCACTTTCTTCACTGCATGCTTACTTTCATTGACTGGAAGTAAGCATGCAGGTACAGCAGGCAGTGAAGGCAATTGAATATTGGGTGTGGTTCTGGTCGCCCCACCCAGGTAGGATCTGGTGGCTTTGGAGAGGGTGTAATGAGGTTTACCAGGATGCTGTCTGGATTAGAGGTAGATAGCTATAAGGCAAACTTGGATTTCCTTCTCAGTAGCATTGGAGGTTGAGGAGAAACCTGATGGAAGTTCATAAAATTATGAGAAGCATAGATAGGGTAGACGGTCAGAGCCTTTTCCAGGGTGGAAACACCAGATAATTTCAAGGTTAGAGAGGGGAAAGTTTAAAGTAGGTATGCAAATATTTTTTTTTTACACAGAGAGTGGGCAGTAGCCTGGAATGCAATGCCAGGGTGTTGGTGGAAGGAGTGGTGTTTAAGAATCTTTTGAATTAAGGGATATGGATCAAATGCAGTTAGAACGGATTGATTTAATTTGGTATATTTGGTAACAATTTGAATATTTTAATAATTATCTGTTCATCTGATTCATTGATAATACAAACTATTTTTACTTTTTTGTAAAAGAACCTTTAAAAATACAAACATAAGCTCTGAAAATGGTCCATCTATAATTGCACTGGTTTTCACTGGAGCTTACATCATAGCTGTTATCCATCTCTTGCCATGAATAAATCAATACAAATAAGTATTTATAAAATTTAAATGCCTTCATTGTTCATTCTTCTGTGAAAAAAAGACTGCAAAAAAGACATTTATTTTCAAAATATATCTAAACATGTTGCTTAAAATACAGTATTGCAAATAAGCAACAGAAAAATTACATTAGTCTATTTGATAGCACTATATATCCAATATACCCAATATATCCAATATTTGATGTACAAAATCATGAGAGGAATCGATCGGGTAAATGCACAGTCTCTTGCCCAGCGTTGGGAATTTGAGAACTAGAGGACATAAGTTTAAAGTGAGGGGAGATAGATTTAATAGGAACCTGAGGAGGTAGTTGAGGCAGGTACTATTGCAACATTTAAGAAACATTTAGACAGGTACATTGATAGGATAGGTTTAGAGGGATGTGGGCCAAACGTAGGCAGGCGGGACAAGTGTAGATGGGACATGTGGGCCGAATGGTCCATTTCCATGCTCTATGTCTATGACTCTATACCTTTTTTTCATCCACAATGATCCTTATAAATCATATATATGGCACTTGAGAACAGTGAAATTGTAACAGCATTCTTGCCTGTGGTAAAGATAATATTTTCTATGCATTTATTAGCATTATCCCATATTTTGAGAGTACAAGCTGTAAATTTATTGGATAAATTTATGGTATCTGTGGCAACCAATAGATTTATTAAGGAAAATCTCTATCTGTGAAACAATTTTGCAAAATGCATGTTGCACAATTAAATTTAGCAAAAGCTTTTAATAGCTCTCCTATTAGTAGTGATTTCCTTGCATTAGTTTTGATTTTCAAAGGTACATCTAATTACTGTAAAGTCTTCAAATTAAAATAAAGCACATTCCTCGTGCAATGTTTAAACATTGTCCACAGTCCAGTCTGAACATGAATGCAGCATTTATATTCTAGTTTTGCAGTTTTCATAAATATGAAAGACAAATACATCGCAAATGAAATGTCGATGTGCAGGTAGATAATTGCAAGCTTAGGTTCAGGTTTAATCTAAAGGATTCCTGGTGCACCAAGTGCTTCTTTTCAACAGTTTATTTCAGGCTTGGTACAACATGTATATGGACAGAAAATGGATGGTGTCATCTAACTACTTCATGCATCAGAATGCATTTCTGTCACAAGTTTAAAAAAACTAACCAGAGGAATGCAAACAAATTTATACCCAGGCAGGCAAAAATAGTATTTACCTACTTGTCTTTTGCTAAAATATTATCCAGCTTGATCAAGAGAAGAAAATGATTTTTAAAAATCAATTGGAATAAAACGAATATCTAAAACTCCTGCAGATGCTGGAAATCTGAAATCTAAATACAGAAAATGCTGGATATGCTCAGTTGGTCTGGCTGCATCTGTGGGAAGAGAACGAGCCATTGTTTTAGGTGGTAGCCAATAAATAGGAACTCGGAGAACCGATATCATGACTAGGACAACGCACTCTTTTTTACCAAAGTAAATTACAGACATTCTGAACATTTTAACAGCCTCCAAGAGAGCTTTGAAATGTCCAACGGTTCAGTTAAATATCATGCTGTGCTCACTGAGCCTTGCAATTCAGAACATCTAACTGCTCATTTCACAGGCTGAGTTTTACAGCATCATTCACAGCAGCAGCCAGGCATTAGAAATTGATTTGATAACCTGGGGCTAGGAAAGTACCCAAGATAAACTAACCTCACTTACAATGCCAATATCTGGGCATCCAAGAGTGAAATTCATATATTTTCAATAAATTCAAAATTGAAATTAACTAGACTCCCAATGAAACCAAATTAATTTAACGAGCAATTTTCAGGAAAATAAATTCATTTTAATGGAAAATATCATTCAAGCCCAATGTGCCTCAAATAATGAACCTTGTGATTCTCATATTACCAGATTGTTGCCTACTTGGGATGAGATCCATGAGTTGGCAGTGAATACTTTTGTTGAAGAAGGAGTGCAGGCATTTACAGTCCATCTTTGAAACTAAAGCAGTCAATTGTCTGTTTTTAGTCAAATGGAAGATAGTCTGTAGAAGGGTCTCAATAGGAAACGTAATCTATTCCTTTTCTCCAGAGATGCTGTGTGACCTGCTGATTTACTCCAGCTCTTTGTGTCTCTCTTTGGAAGATAGTCTGGCTGTATGGTAACACCCAATACTTGGATGTGTAATTCTAAACTCCAAAATGGATATGATGAAGCATATTTGTGTGCATTGTAGTCTTCAGGTAGATACAGACTAGTTCCAGTAACACCTGTTGCTATTAGACTGGAACACTAGAAAGCCAATACAACATGTTTAGAAACATGTGGAGAATAATCATAGGTAATCATTAAGGAATTAGTGAACCCTCAGCTATTCACTATTCTTTGTTCAATTGTGATAGTAACGAAGGTGAAGCAATTCCCAACAAAATGTTGTAAGGAGTTCCAATTACTACCATGCAACTTGATATCAATAATCCTGCTAACCGTGTACAGGTCCTCCACAGCTTGTGAATGTATGACTTATGTAAAGAGCATACATACAAACAAATATCTGGGAGACCAACGTTTGGATTTGCTGGTTGCTGAGGGGCGGTAGGTGATTGTTCTTGTTCTTCTGGCTCGAAGGACTTCATTTTAGGGGGGCATAGTGGCATAGTGGTAGAGCTACTGCCTTACAGCACTAGAGACCCAGGTTCGATCCTGACTATGGGTGCTGTCTGTACGAATTGTACATTCTCCCCGTGACCTGCGTAGGTTTTCCCTGTGATCTTCGGTATCCTCTCACACTCCAAACACGTACAGGTTTGTAAGTAAATTGGCTTGGTGTAAATGTAAAAATGATCTTTAGTGTGTGTAGGGTCATGTTAATGTGTGGGGATCGCTGGTCGGTACGGATTCAGTGGGCCGAAGGGTTTGTTTCCCCGCTGTATCTCTAAACTAAACTAAAACTAAACCAGCTAGAATACATTTTTGTTTATGTGTCCAATTTGTGAATCCTATCTTGAGACGCCACGTGGGCCAACAGCAGTGTCCTTTTTAAAAATGTCAATAGCATTTAAAACCTCGCCTGAATAAAATCTTTTGAATGAATATCATTATTTTCTTAAAGACGCAGGCTATATTTGTTGATATTAGATTTATTATGGAGGATGGCAAATTGAGATTTAAAATACTGAATACTAAAAAACGGTTTCCATGTTATGAACATTTCTCAGGAATTACATTCTGCCGTAAACCGGGAGAAAACCTGTAAATGCTAATGCCCCTGTCCCACTTAGGAAACCTGAACGGAAACCTCTGGAGACTTTGCGCCCCACCCAAGGTTTCAGTGCGGTTCCCGGAGGTTTTTGTCAGTCTCCCTACCTGCTTTCACTACCTGCAACCTCCGGCAACCACCTGCAACCTCCAGGAACCGCACGGAAACCTTGGGTGGGGCGTAAAGTCTCCAGAGGTTTCCGTTCAGGTTTCCTAAGTGGGACAGGGGCATTACTCTAAAAGCCTAATCAATGAGATCCTGGCATTCTTGGGGTATGGGTATAATATATAAGAATATATAATAGTGGATTGGGGGGAATCTTATAGAGGTATACAATATCATCAGAGGAATAGATTGGGTAGACGCACAGAGTAGGGGAATCGAGGACCAGAGGACATAGGTTCAAGGTGAAGGGGAAAAGATTTAATAAGAATCCGAGGGGTAACTTTTTCACACAAAGGGTGGTGGGTGTATGGAACAAGCAGCCAGAGAGGTAGTTGAGGCTGGGACTATCACATCGTTTAAGAAACAGTTAGACAGGTACATGGATAGGAGAGGCTTGGAGGGATATGGACCAAGCGCAGGCAAGTGGGACTAGTGTAGCTGGGACATTGTTGGTCAGTGTGGGCAAGTTGGGCCGAAGGGCCTGTTTCCACACTGTATAACTCTATGACTCTATGGATAGAAGTTTTTTTTAAGTGATCTGGAAACATGTTTTCAGAACAAATTTTATTATTTAATAAATGGGACAAATATTACCAGGGCAATGGGATTATACTTAATCTGTACGAGATAATTATTAGACCACAGTTAGTGTGCTGACCAGAACTGAAGGCAGACACAAAATGCTGGAGTAACACAGTGGGACAGGCAACATCTCTGGAGAGGAGGAATGGGTGACATTTCGGGTCGAGACCCTTCTTCAGACTGTAGAGCTGAAGGTACCCATTTAAGGAAATAACATTATGCTATTTAGATTGTTTAACATGGGATTATCTTTGATGATAATCACTATTTATGAGAAAATGCTTGAGAAATTTGGAATATTCCCAATGACATAGAGACGATGAAGGGAAATTTAGAATTTAAAAATACAAAGCATTATTAAAGAAAACATTTTTTTCTCATCATTTGTGGGAGTCCGCGATGAGGACAAAAATATTAAAGTTGGAGAATCTTCCTTTTACAGTGGATTGAAAGAACATGAGGATCTGGGAAACATGGTTGTGCCTGAATGGTCATTTGCAGCTGTTCCAAAGCACACGGGGTAGAGACTGCTGAATAATCCAAGCCAGTGTGGAGTGTGCAAACAAAATCAGGTAACTCGTGGACATGTACAATGTGGGGTGGATGGTACAGAGGAGGGAGAGATCCAGGAGCGAGGGGCTTGGGGGAGTGCCTAGGGAAGGAGGGTCAGTGATGGGGTTGGTACTGTTTCGTGAGTGGAGGGTCATCGTGGTGAGCGGATGAGCTGTCAGTAGGGATCATGGGACTGTGACGGAGTCAGCTGTTGAGCTAGATTGTTAATAGGAGGAGACAAAAGTGAGGGAGTGTGGTCAGCAATTTAGATATGGATTAGTCAAAATGAATGGTGTGATCCATGTTTGGGTACACGTAAGTAAGTAAGTAAGTAAGTAAGTTTATTGGCTAAGAATTCACATACAAGGAATTTGCCTTGGTGCTCCGCCCACGTAACAACATGACATACAGTGACAGTTACGAATGACTCAGAAAACACTAAACATTAATAATAAAACATTAATGATAAAACACTATTGATCAAGCATGTGAACCAAAAAAATACCAGGGCACTAGACTAATACCAGGACACGGGATTAATGGATGGAGTGGGTTGCAAGTGGAGTGGGCTGTGATCAATTCCGTGGGTGGCAGGAGAAAGTGAGGAATAGCAGAATAAATAAATTCTCTAAAGGGATGTACCCAAGTTAAATTCCCAATACTGACCTGAGACCTGCTCAGGGAAGTTCCCTTTAAATCATGCAGAAACGAGCCATCACAAGCCACATGAAAGCCTGTGGACATTCATCTTTGAATATCCCAGAAATCATGAACAAATTCATGTTACACATTATTGGTTGTCAGGGACCCTTGAGGTTACTGCATCAGACAATTTGAGGAACAAAAACAAACACTGCAGATTTTGGGATCCAGGTAGTATTTTCAATTATGTTTCATTTTTCATAGAGATGAGATAATATATCGCATAAAACGTGGTGCCATGTGATTTAATTTCAAGGAACTGTTGAAATAGAGTGTTTTAGATCTTGAATGAGAAATGAGTAAAAATCTGAAACAATTAAAGTGCTGGAGGTGAAACCAGTGGGTATGGTTTCAACAACAGCCATAAAATGGGTTGCATACCCTTCTCCTGTGCTGTAAATTTTTATGGTACATAATCCATGATTGGCCTGGTTTCATTTACAGACCACAAACATGTACTTACCTTGTAGTCTGATGGTTGGCTAATTCGATATACCATCAGCAAAATTAACTTACCCACAAACATATATTGTAAGAAAGCAACTGAAAAATAAGCAAATAGCACATCCAATGCACAAATGGAGCCAGCAAGCATGTTGGAGTGATACAAGAAAACACATCAAGCAGTCTGTCATTTTTACCATGCTGAATGTATGATATTTTACATTTGACAAATAAAAATGCAAAGAAAGACATTGGTTCAACAGAACCTAATTGTATTAGTTGCTGTTGCACTTGAAGGCAAAGGAATGTCATGGAGGGAAAAAATCTTGCTGTAAATATACCAGATAATATTTGAATAGAAAGGTATAAATTACATTTTTTTTGCAAGGAGGCAAGTGAGGGGAAGAGGAGAATGAGGTGGAGAGCATGCCACAAAAGCTGTCAGCAACATAAATCCTGTGACTTGAGGAATAGCAGCCTTGACCAGAGAAGCTGACTGTTTTCTCCCACTGAATAGAAACATCACCCGTGTCAACATCTTTTGCTGTATTTGTTGTTATTTCTACTTTCTCCTCTTCACCCACAATATACACTGAGGTGTAACTGAATGGATTCTATGCAAAGTATGTATATGGTGCTTCAAAATCTACCATTCATTAAGCTGAGACCCAGTCTTCCTAGTTTTTATGGCTCAAAGATATATTGTTCTACCCGGTGCAGCGATTTATGAGAAATCGGACAATTTTCTAGGAGCAGTTTATTGGATTTATTGTTATTGGAAATTTATTACCAGGTCACCTTTTTTTCATTTGAAGTCAAATTCCATAAAATCAGTAAGAACATGTTTGACTCGGTGCTCTTATCCTCCACCTTGGGTGGGCAGATTAGCAGGGAGACTCGTTTCCAGCCCAGTCACTGCCAGGCCATTTGCTATTCTGCCTAAGCACATCTGGGCTTTATATCAGTTCTTTAATTAATCCTCAGTGAAAGCCAAGCCGTGACAGTTTGACTGGGTAGGCTCCAATTTCGGACAGGTCTTGATTTATTGTGGCTGAGTTTCAACTAAAGTTGATTTATTTCACCTTTGGGGAGGGAGGTTCAGCAGTAAACAGAAAGGCACCATTGGATGCAGTGGATGTCAGCTTAGGAAGCACCTCCAGATTCCACCGCTTAGACAAATTGCTAAATAATAAACACTCCAGATAACTCAGCTTTAAACGGGTTTTTCAGGCTTTTTTAAGGACTGAAAGTCAGCTAATAGAAGCTAAACGGAATGGCTTGAAAAGATTTCAGATTTCAGGCCTATATGCCATTCAAGGAAGCTCATCATAGCTTATCTCCTGCAAGACAATAAATCCCTGGTCACTCATTAGGACTAATCATGACAGTCATCTGCAGTGCGTTAGCCACAGGAAACCCAGAGTGAAGTTTTCTGATAAACCACTGCATTTGAAAAGGATGTTCCTCATTATCTGCTATTTCATCAAAAGGGTTGATCACCACTAATAACCTTTTGCTCTGCAATGGTGATAAAGCTCAGAGTAATTAACTTAGGATATGCAGATATCTCACTGAAAAAGGTAGATTTCACATATTCCCTAATGGTGACATTTTTACAAAAAAAGAAAATAATTTGCAGCTATACAAAAATTAGCAGCACTAAGAAACCACGACATGATTATGAGACAAGAAGTAATGTATATTCTTAGCAACAACATCTCAGTATTTTAAGAAGACGTGTTTTGTCACTTTAGCCCAAGGTATATACTGGGCTTGATTGTTATCAAACTTTTCCAGAGTATATGTCTTTATGTCACAAATCAAAGCCAGTGATAATGACTGGTCGTGTGAGGACAAGACACTGCCAGTCCACCTTTGCTGATCTGATTCCCTGATATGGATTTTAAGCAACATTAAAAAACAATTATAGGCTAGAAAATGTTTAAACACTTAGCCACTTTAAAATGCCCCGAACCTTCTGCATCAGTCTTTAAATGTCAGATCAACCGATTCATAAATCCTAAGAAAATCTAAACACACTTTACATTGAGAGAGGCAATGATTTTCATAATAGCTATCAGAAAGTTTGCAAAAGCCAGTCATGACATGAAGCAGACAAAATTAAATGTGTGTGCATGTGTGTATTTGTCAGCGGAGTTGAGAGACAGAGAAAGAGAGAGAGAGAAGAAAGAGAGAGAGGAAAAAAAATATTAGTACGAGGGGGTGAGGTATTAGTGAATATGCTTATCAGTCTCCTTCAGATAAGACCCGTAAGAAATCCAATGACCCTCTTAAGCACCCAAGGCACTGCATGGGTTTGACTAAGCCAGGTTTCTGCACAGACTAAGCAGATCTTCCTCATGATTATCTCAAAGCCTGTTTACTGATGCATAGTGCCATTACTAATAATTCTGTCATGCCTTTACATACAAATTCTTCTGTAGTACTTTATTATCAGGTTTAAAAAGGTTTACCAGGAGTACATCATCTTGCAACAGCATGTAAACCACGAGTCATGTCCCAAAAGATTAGCAGAATTATGTTAAACCCCATGAACTGTCACATAGAAATCCCTGATTTGGCCTCACATAGACACTGCCTTGCAAGATGATACAGCTACTTTAAATAGGCATTTGATTTCAGCAACAAAATTTCCCAGTTAAAAAGCTCATAAATCATATGAAAGTCTGGTGCTTGCCATCATGCCGCTGTACTCTAATTTCTGATCACAACGATAAGAAAACCACTCTAGTCTGCTGGATCTACCCAGGAACCCATCACCAATCAACAGGACAGGCTGAATATCAACACAGTAAATTAAGTGGTAAGTTAAATAATAGGGTGTCTATCTTTTCATATCACATGACTGGGATAAACTTGACAATCATTTAATTTTTAAGGAACGCTCAAAAATATGCTTGTTCTGAATAACTGCGGAAAACAAGGTACAAAGGGAGGCACTTCACAAACACCTATTTGCCAACAAAAATAAGTGCAACCTCATACAGTAAGATCTGAAGTCCTTGACAGCTTTTCCAGCTGGCACTGGCGGGAAGTGTGGATTTGATGGCTGTCAAAGTTTGTAAGATATTCCATGGAAGAGACTTGTATCCTGTTCATATCATAATGTTATGATGTACAGCATTCTGCTGCTATATGGAGTCATATCATATTGGGCCAAATTAATAATTCAAAGACAAGGAATCGGCGTGGATTAGTTTAGTTATTACTCTGTGACAAGTACAGACAGTTCAATGCTAGCAACCAGTTTTTGCCTATTATTTTTATATTTAGAGATTGAGCATGGTAAAAGGGCCTACCGCCCACCTTGATCCGCGCCGACCATCGATCATCTGTAAACTCATTCTGTTATCCCAGTTTCAAATCCTCCACAATCAGGGCAATTTACAGGAGCCAATTAACCTACAACCCTGCACATATTTGTAATGTATGGAGTTGGCATGTTCTCCCTGTGACCACGTGTGTTTTCTCTGGGTGCTCCGGTTTCCTCCCATATTCCAAAGACGTGCAGGATTGTAAGCTAAATTGTCCTACAAACCTGTACGCCTTTGGAGTGTGGGAGGAAAGCGGTGCACTCGGAGAAAGCCCACGCGGTCACAGGGAGAACATATAAACTCTGTACAGGCAGCACCCGTAGTCAGGATCAAACCCGGGTCTCTGACTGTAAGGCAGCAACTCTACCACTGCACCACTGTGCCTCCCTATTACATTTCTCATGATCATTTGGGAATTGTATGTGCGGGGGGGGGGGGGGGGGGGGGGGGGGGGAAGGGAAGACAAATAACTTTACTTTTTCCAACTTCGAGACAGAGAATAATTTGGCTCTTTTCACCTTTATCTCTAACGATAATAATCTACTTGACAATTAATTGTTTCATTCGTTAAGTCACTATGTATTGTATATGAACACAATTACAGATCCAGAAAAATATGATAGTGACAATTTGTCTCCTTTTGCTCACTGCGTCTCCATAGTGAAGAAAAAAAGAACACAATCTTGATTTGATTAGTACGGGTGTCAGGGGTTAAGGGACAAAGGCAGGAGAATGGGGTTAAGAAGGAAAGACAGACCTGATGATTGAATGGCGGAATAGACTTGTTGGGCCGAATGGCCTAATTCTGCACCAATCACTAATGAACTTATGAACGATTTGCCGTTTTCAAATAGATTGATTTGACTATGTTCGTGTCAATATTCACTGCAGTGAACGCTGTTGAAAATGTTACCCGAATAAAGTAAAAACAAATACCACAGTAACCATTGGTTAGATATCTGTTTCGGTAACTTTCAGTGTAAGTAATGATGTCATTTTAATTTCCCACCTAGCTTTCCGAAAATTGAACCATCCCACTAAATTGCACGACAGATTACTAAGGAACAAAACTGTGTTTATTTGTGTGCATCAAGAACATGCCCAGAATAGAAATTAAAATGTTGATACTTTAATTCGGTTTAGGCTTTGGGCGATAGGAAACAGGGATAACAATGGTAAAATGTGCACACCAGTCCTAAGTAAACCAGATAGAGGAACCTGGATGGATTCACAATGCATTCTTCTGCCAACTACCTTGCCAGGCAACTTAAGATTCAATGTGCCCTGGTTTTATTTCACCACATGATCAACTGCCTCTTAAGGAATGGGACCCTAAGGACTGGATTAAATGTGTGGATAGTACTCTACATGCTTAAGACATTAAAGAAATAATTTGACTACATTTAATTCCAATCTCATTGTCTGGAAATCAACTCAGCAGCTTGTGATAAAGATCTGCATCTGATTGTGAAATTTCTCTGGTCAATTTTCATACTATTAAGTTTACTTCTAAAGTAATTAAAGGCTTTCCGATTTTTACTATGCTCGTGCTTTATAGCTAATGCTTTTCCTGCTTCCGCTAGCTGAGATAGCACATTATCTGTGGTCATTGTAATTAAACACCTTACAAGCAATTTATTACCATATGTCTGCCACTTGGAGGAGATATACATAAGGCAAGGAAAATATTAAATGAGGGTTGTAACTAAATATTAAATGAGGACAGTAACCAATAGGCAGCACCACTGCAACAATAGAGACACAAGAAACTGAAGATGCTGGTATCTTGAACAAAACACAAAGTGCTGGAGGAACTCAGCAGGTCAGCAGCATCTACAGAGGCAATAGACAGATAACGTTTTGGGTCAGGCCCTTCTTCAGACTGACCCTCCACCGATGCTGCCTGACCCTCTGAGTTCCTCCAGCGCTTTACATTTTACTATTAAAACAATACACTGCTACATAGGATGGGTGTGTACTTATCAAAAGCATTAATGAAATCATTGGAGCATCACATAGAAAGAGATGTGTTACTGATAGCACTGCTATGTTACAAACTTGATGCAATTCTGTGCTCTACATGCTATTGTGCTGGAAAACGGACACAAATCACTCCATAGCTTCTTTTGAGGTTTGGTGTTGTGTGGGCTGGGCGAGTAGTGCACCAACTCAGCAATGAGATATGACACTCTGTGATCCATCTTGGCCAGAACGGTGAATATGGGCCATTGCTGGTGACTAGCAGCTTTGTGTGATGTCTCTTTCTTTACTGCAGTTTGATATGATGGAAGCTGATGTCTTCGCCTCTCTTCAGCCACATAACGTCACCCAGCACAATTTTTCTGTGGTAACAAGTCCAACTAAGAAGGGAGACTCACTACATATCAGCACTGGGCATCCATACCACTTGCCACATCCGTTCAGCATCAAACTTCCTTGCACTCTTTCCACATCCAGCATTGGGGAAAGTTATTGCTGAAGGACTGGTCTTTGTTACCAGGATTAGAGGGTATGAGCTAGAGGGAGAGTTCAAGTAGGCTGGGTCTCTATTCCACGGAGGGCAGGAGAATGAGGGGTGATCTTATAGAGGTGTACAAAATCTTGAGAGGAATAGATCGGGTAGGCGCACAGAGTCTCTTGCCCAGATAGGGCAATCGAGGACCAGAGGACATAGGTTCAAGGTGAAGGGGAAAAGATTTAATAGGAATCCGAGGGGTCTCTTTTTCACACAAAGTGTCGTGGGTGTATGGAACAAGCTGCCAGAGGAAAT
This sequence comes from Amblyraja radiata, assembly GCF_010909765.2. Classification (NCBI taxonomy): domain Eukaryota; kingdom Metazoa; phylum Chordata; class Chondrichthyes; order Rajiformes; family Rajidae; genus Amblyraja; species Amblyraja radiata. The sequence goes on along the minus strand of NC_045957.1, from coordinate 137,019,277 downwards.
AGTTGATGCTGGGACTATACCATTGTTTAAGAAACAGTTGGACAGGTACATGGATAGGACAGGTTTGGAGGGATATGGACCAAGTGCAGGCAAGTGGGACTAGTGTAGCTGGGACATTGTTCGGCCTGTGCAGGCAAGTTGGGCCGAAAGGCCTGTTTCCACATTGTACCAGTCTATGTCTCTATGACTCTAAGTCTTGCAGCCACAGTTGCATGTTGCAATTGCATGGGCAGGAGCCATGCCTGATACTGCAATGCACAACCTGAAAAAATAAACCTCTTTCTCCATCTAAGTGTGTGGGTCATGCGAATGGGGGGAGAGGAGTGGAACATATCTGTGAGAGTTTAGACTGAAAGGTCAAGAGCACTATAAGACATCAGCACTCTGCGGGATAATGATAAACCACTATATGGTCCAGGTGACATGTTTTAAAATATCTGTATATGCTGCACATTTCAAACTGTGGAGTTCCCCTTGACAGAATTGAGAAAGTTGTCATTTCAAAAGTAGGACAATTTTCAGTTTCATGACCTTTACTTCAAGCTTCATTATTTTTCCATTTTTATAGAAATGATTTCATAAATGTCCATTTATATTCACAATTCAAGATATCCCCAACATTTATCTCAAGATATCCCCAACATTTATCTCAAGATATCCCCAGCATTTATCTCAAGATATCCCCAGCATTTATCAGTATGTATTAAACATCTGTGAAATGGTGATTATGGATTTCTCAGGATACTAAACATTTTAATTTACAATGATGTAAAAACATAACTAAAAAAGTGTGTTTTGTCAAAATAACAGATATTTCATTGGCAGACTTTACTCAAGATGTCAAACAATACCATTTTATATATTCATCCCATGTAAAAACAAAGCATATTCTATAGTGAATGCAGTAACATATGTAATCAAACGTGGCAGTCTGTCTACATCACCAACCCTATGGTGAAAGATTAATTATTTGACATACGGAGACATTTGAATGTCTATGAATATTTAGCTAAAAAAGAGGAATTATTTTCTTTTCTTCAAATAGAGCTGATGGGACTTTACATTTCCATGTTTAAAAAAACAGAACTTTCGGCATCTCATGCTAAAGATGTTTGTTGATTATTGGGTAAGGACTGATGAGAACTCAATTAGGCAAAGCGGATTTGTCTTACATTTATGGACAGGGCATTCTTTCCCACCGAATCAGGCAGAATACTCTAATTGGAGTAGCACCGGAATGCCTTGGTTTGAGCCTCAGTTTGTCCGAAGCACAAATCTTGACCGTTAAATCACCATCTTCACGGGCTACGGAACTGGGGGGGGCTGCAGCCCCCGCACTTTGTTGGCTAGTCATGTCTCAGTGTCTCCTGCTTTGGACGAGGCGCTGCTGTGCTCTGAGCAACCTGGTCGTGGGTGTTGGAGAGCCGGGGCGCAGGGATGGATGGAAGCAGAACCATATAACCATATAACAATTACAGCATGGAAACATGCCATCTCGGCCCTTTAAGTCCGTGCCGAACACTTATTCTCCCCTAGTCCCATCTACCTGCACTCAAGACCATAACCCTCCATTCCTTTCCCGTCCATATACCTATCCAATTTATTTTTAAATGATAAAATCAAACCTGCCTCCACCACTTCCACTGGAAGCTCATTCCACACAGCTACCACTCTCTGAGTAAAGAAGTTCCCTCTCATGTTACCCCTAAACTTCTGTCCCTTAATTCTCAAGTCATGACCTCTTGTTTGAATCTTCCCTACTCTCAGTGGGAAAAGCTTATCCACATCAACTCTCATCATTTTAAAGACCTCTATCAAGTCCCCCCTTAACCTTCTGCACTCCAAAGAATAAAGACCTAACTTGTTCAACCTTTCTCTGTAACTTAGTTGCTGAAACCCAGGCAACATTCTAGTAAATCTCCTCTGTACTCTCTCTATTTTGTTGACATCCTTCCTATAATTAGGTGACCAAAATTGTACACCATACTCCAGAATTGGCCTCACCAATGCCTTGTACAATTTTAACATTACATCCCAACTTCTATACTCAATGCTCTGATTTATAAAGGCCAGCACACCATCTAGGAAAGCACTGAGTACTTTAATAGTCTTTGATAAAAGCACACTAAAGACAGGAGTGCAGAAATTTCACACAACCAGTTGATCCATTCCATCATGCACAAAAGCTCAAGATATGGTGAGGTCTGCAGATTCTGCATTAATCTTATCAGCCACTTCAGATCCCTTGAGAACTGGAGTAGAAGTATATCTCCTGAGCCCCTAAGGGACTGCTAAATATTGATTCCCGGGATGGCAGGAGGGACTGTCATATGCTGAGAGAATGGAGCGGCTGGGCTTGTACACTCTGGAGTTTAGAAGGATGAGAGGGCATCTCATTGAAACATATAAGATTGTTAAGGGTTTGGTCATGTTGTTGGGGGAGTCCAGATGTTGGGGGAGTCCAGAAGCAGGGGCCACAGTTTAAGAATAAGGGGTAAGCCATTTAGAACGGAGACGATGAAACACCTTTTCTCACAGAGAGTGGTGAGTCTGTGGAATTCTCTGCCTCAGAGGGCAGTGGAGGCCGGTTCTCTGGATACTTTCAAGAGAGTGCTAGATGGGGCTCTTAAAGATAGTGGAGTCAGGGGATAGGGGGAGAAGGAAGAAATGGGGTACTGATTGACGATGATCAGCCATGATCACATAGAATGGCGGTGCTGGCTCGAAGGGCCGAATGGCCTACTCCTGCACCTATTGTCTATTGTCTATAAGACTTGTTTACTTGTCCTCGACATTCACAAATAAATTTGCTACAGTTTAAGAATTACATATTGACGTGTTGCATCTCAGATTACATCAACTTGTCCACAATATGTCATTTCTGCAGTTTAACATGTTTGTGTTTCTATATGGTAGCTTTACAATGTTAGCATATTATGTTTAGATACTGCAAGTCTAGTGTTATGCTTAGCATGGTCTTTAACACTCTTTATTGAACGGGTTTGGTTCCATGCTTTGGTAGTAAAGTGTGAGAAATGCCACGTAAATCTGGTTATATGGTATGTTGTGCAATATTGCTGCCGTTGCATCAAGTGGACACGGTTTGAAGTTCATCGATATATGATCTGTATTCATCACATTTAGCAGATTGATACCACAACACTTTGGTGGAATTCACATCATTTCTACCCAGAAATTGGATGAGCATTTGAAGAGACTGCCGAGCTGGGAAATTGTGTTATCCTGAAGTCCATTTTTGCATGGCATAGAAAGGTGAGTTGAATGGCCTCCTTGTGATTTTGTTTCTCTTATCTTTCTTCATAAAATAGTCTAGCAAGTTACTCAGTCGTATCAAACCACAGAAACAATGATAGCAATATACTCGTAACAGACACTGCAACAACGATGAATCCATCCCTGACAATTCTGCAAATGACTCCACACCAACATTAGGACATGTGCAAATTAAGAGGAAATTAATGAACAAGATGAGCTTTGAGGAGAGCCTGGAATTGTTGCAGTGACCATCAGTGATATAAGCTTTCAATTTCATATTTTATTAACTACTTTAAGTTCCAAAGCTACCATCATTTTCCAGATCAAGAACAAAGAATTACTAGTTCAATATCTGCAAGTTAGCATGCCATAACATGCATTTTCAAATTAACGTTAAAATATATCTCTTAGTCTTAAGTGTTAGTGGTGCAATCTCTGGGAATTGAGTTTTAAAATTATTTGTAGATAAGATGGAGATTATGCTCAGCTTGGTGTTTAAAACTGCTTATTGAACTAGGACTGATTCTATGCTTTGATAGTAAAGTATCCAATATGCCATGCAAATCAGGTTATATGATATGTATTCCAATTTTACTGTCGATCTGGAGCCAAGCATCAAATGGACATTCCAGACTGAATTCATATAGTGGTGCAATCTTGGAATAGTGCAAATTAAAATTTGATACCGGAAGTTAACTAAATTGTCTCTCTTTTTAATTATATAACACCAAAGTTATCCCGTTGGAGCACACTTACAAAATCATGAAATAGTGTCCTATTAATTAATACACAGTATTAATTTCTTGGTAGACACAAAATGCTGGAGTAACTCAGCGGGACAGGCATCATCTCTGGAGAGAAGAGAATCTTTGGGTGACGTTTCGGGTCGAGACCCTTCTTCAGTCTTTCCTACACAGTATTAATTTATTTATTTGAACTTCACCTGGGCTAATTAAGAAAGCCAAAAATATCATTGCATTCTTTAGGCTTTAGATAGTTATCAGATTCAAATTATGGAATAAATTGAACAGTTAATAAGGAAATTATGACAGTTGACAACAAGTTAATGTCGTTCATGCAGAATATTATAGATCCCCAAATGTAGGCCTCAGCTATAAACATTCATTAGATTTTATGTTGTTGAATTAGAGGGGGTATGAGATTATGTGTGGAAGTGCAGCAAAATTAAGATGGTGTAGAATACAATTGAAGCTTTGGAAAGACCCTGACTACAGAACGGGTATCTGTGTAATAAATTCAGTCTGGTACCCAGCTCAAAACGTCCTCAGAGGTTTTGTTTAATGTCTGCTAAAGAAAGTTGAGTTAAATGTTCAACAGCCTAACTCTGGATCATTAAACATTGGTTGTTAGGTCAACCTAGATCCCAAAACACCTACAACTGAAAGCTCAAATATTCCATCTAAGACCAAAAGTGGCATTTTAAGTGCACCCTATGGGTTTTGGGAATTTACTCAAATGAAAAAAAAAAGAAACAGATTTTCTATGTAAACAACTAGGAGTTTGTGCAAAGCCAGTAATTGTAGTTACCTGCAATAATACGCAGATTATAAATAATCTTATAAAGAACTGACATACTAGAACAGTCAATATACTTGGAAATGCTTTAGAAAATGGAGGAAGAATGCCGAAGTGTGAAGAGCCCCATCCCGAATGTCGCCTGTCCATTTCCCTCCACAGATGCTGCCTTTGAGTTCCCACAGTGGCTTTCCTTTTTTGTTCTAGATTCCAGCAAGTCACTAGTGCCTCTGTGCTAAAGTACTTGATACACTAACTATTTGGTTGCGAGCCCAACACAATTATATTCAATAGGCTCCAAGGTGTCGGCCACAATTCTAAAGCCTTATGCCCCTGTCCCACTTAGGAAACCTGAACGGAAACCTGAACGGAAACCTGAACGGAAACCTCTGGAGACTTTGCGCCCCACCCAAGGTTTCCGTGCGGTTCCCGGAGGTTGCAGGTGGTTGCAGGAGGTTGCAGGAGGTTGCAGGTAGTGGAATAATAATAATAATAATGGATGGGATTTATATAGCGCCTTTCTAATACTCAAGGCGCTTTACATCGCATTATTCATTCACTCCTCAGTCACACTCGGTGGTGGTGAGCTACTTCTGTAGCCACAGCTGCCCTGGGGCAGACTGACGGAAGCGTGGCTGCCAATCTGCGCCTACGGCCCCTCCGACCACCACCAATCACTCACACACATTCACACACATTCACACACAGGCAAAGGTGGGTGAAGTGTCTTGCCCAAGGACACAACGACAGTATGCACTCCAAGCGGGATTCGAACCGGTTACCTTCCGGTTGCCAGCCGAACACTTAGCCCATTGTGCCATCTGTCGTCCCGAAGTGGAAGCAGGTAGGGAGACTGACAAAAACCTCCGGGAACCGCACGGAAACCTTGGGTGGGACGCAAAGTCTCCAGAGGTTTCTGTTCAGGTTTCCTAAATGGGACAGGGGCATTACACATTTTCATTCTCACACTACTCCGTGGTTAAGCATGTGGCGGGATCAGGTGTGTAAACAGGGCTGGCAATCAGTGGTTGAGACTGGGTCTTGTCTAGAGGTCAGAATGGGGAATTGTGGCCAGATATGGTGGCCAATTCAGGAGGAGGTGGAATTAGAATGGGGAGCGTCATGAGGGGTTCAGTATCATGGGGAGGGGCAAGAGATAACACTGTGGTGTGGTTCCTAACCCCAAGGTTGAGACCTGCACAGGAACTAGTGCATAAAGTCATGTTTTTTTGACAGCGCCCAACAATTAGCACAAATCATATCCCAGGCAATACTTTATAGTGTTGGAGCACCAATGGGGAAAATGACATTAACCCACCTGTATTTGATGCAGAAACAGCAATTCAGCCTAAAATCATCACAATCATATAATACCGATTTCTACATTAGATCACAGCATATAGTAATCTTTAGTAGATTTATTGTTCTCTGCAATTTATAATATGGTAAACTACTGTGATAAATATTACTAAACTATTGTATTTGCCAATTATAGCAGATGAGTTGCAAGTGATGCAGACAGTTCTTAAAATCAAACTAACAATGGTTTCAGCAAATTGAAAATTAACCCTGATATTGATTTGTTAAACCACAGAGAAACTTGCCTTAAAATCATTTGAGTTCGAAGACCACCACTACGCACAATTTCCCTCCCCACGCTGCTATTTATCTTAGTTTGATTTTAAGAACCATCTGCATCACTTGCAGCTGCACCGAGGGTGGTCTTAATTGCACAATGCACATACTGTAGCTGCTGAAGTGCAGGAAACCACTCGCGGATGCATACACGGACCCCACATTTAACATTTAAGGGAGAACCAGAACAAAATGATATTTGGACAGAAGCATACTTAAATGACTGATTACTGTTTGGGATGAACGCTGTTATCAAATCCATAACTTTAAAATCTCCCTATTTGGTGGCTTTCATGTTAAGTCAAGTCAAGTCAAGTCAAGTCTATTCGTCACATACACATACGAGATGCGCAGTGAAATGAAAAGTGGCAATGCTCGCGGACTTTGTGCAAAAAGACAAACAAACAAACAACCAAACAAACTACAAACAGAATGGAACAGAATCACATATTCTTTTTCATATTAAATATTGTGGGCGGAAGGAAAAAGGGAAAAAAAACAGCAATTTAAAAAAAAGCTGTAGAGTGGTACAGTAAAGTTGTACCACTTCAAACATATTTATTCTATTGTCATCTTTGGAGATGTACAATCAGAGCCCTTTTCCCAGGATGGAAATGTCAAATACAGAGATTATAGATTTAAGGTGAGAGGGCCAAAGTTTAAAGGAGATGTGTGGGACACAGAGAGAGGTGGGTGACTGGAACGCACTGCTGGAGGTGGTGGTGGAGGCAGATATGATAGTGGTGTTTAAGAGGCTATTAGACAGGCAGATGGATATTCAGGGAATGGAGGGATATAGATCTCATGCAGGCAGAGGAGATTTCTTCATCTTGGCATCACGTTCGAAATGGACATTGTGTGCCAACGTGTCCCTGTCCCACTTAGGAAACCTGAACGGAAATCTCGGGAGACTTTGCTCCCCACCCAAGGTTTCCGTGCGGTTCCCGGAGGTTCCCGGAGGTTTTTGTCAGTCTCCCTACCCTGCTTCCACTACCTGCAACCTCCGGGAACTACCTGCAACCTCCAGGAACCGCACGGAAACCTTGGGTGGGGAGCAAAGTCTCCAGAGATTTCCGTTCAGGTTTCCTAAATGGGACAGGGGCATAAAGCTGTACTGTTCTATCTCTGAACAATTTTCAAGCTCATTTCCATCTGTCCCAAGTGGTTCTGTGCTTAACACTTCCAGTCACAAACTGTATGCACTTTTACATTTATTAAGGGTCTGCATCATTTTAAAAACCTTCAGGGTGCTCCACAAATCCAAGTATTTGGGGACATGCGGTGCTATAATAAAAATATTTGAAAGTTCCATGATTTCAGCAAAGATAGTGGAAAAAGAACAAATGTCAAAAATTATCCCCCAAAAAAATCACCATAGTGAACATCCATCTTCTTTGAGGCTATTTAAGAAAAATAAAGAATACAAGAATAAAACTTTACTAAAGCACCTATTGGATATTTCTCACAATATATCTCACAAAATGAGTTCAGAGGTGGAGTAAATATAGCACGACTCATTAGCTCTTCCACGTTGTACTCAATGTCTGTGTGGTAGTTACTTTGATTTCTTTCAACAGCTCACCATGACGCTGTGTAAATAACCACAATATTTGATCCAAAATAAAACAACAGGGGGAACTTTCATAAGCCAACAGAGGAGGGGACCACACTGAGCTGGGAGTTGAGGCTTAGAGAACTTTTAATGACAGAACAGCATAGTAAGGGCATTTAACTTCCAACTTTATTGCACTTGTACTATGCATTCGGGTCTAAGGTTTCACTTGCAATTAATTGCTAAACCATTACTCTCTGCGACATGGGGGAGAAGAAATAGGGTTTTGGTCTCACAGCTGCCAAATGTTTATTTATCTACTTCAAAGATGGCATAAAACGCATGTTTCTCAAGAAGTAATAAATGCCATAAAATCAAATTTACCTGAGGAGCTGCTTTCAAAGTGTCCTCAATTGTACAGTTGTCAGTTTTACACATGCAGTAACCACAAAAACTACACAGTCATCAAATTTGCAAACTTATAATGCAATTTAACAACAGAAGATGATTTCTACTTTCAGTTCTCTATATATCATAGGTTGACTTTAAACACGACTAAACTTATTTAACTTAGCATCATGTTCGGCACAGACATTGTGGGCTGAGGGGCCTGTTCAGTAATGTTCTATTTTCTATGTTAAAATGGGAATGCAGGCAGGCGGTGCAGTTATGTTGCTGGCTCCAATCTGAAATTCCGAAATCAGTAGGTTCAAGATGCCAGACACATTGATTGAGACAACCACTCACAAGTAAGCAGAAAATCAGCCATTTCTATGCTATGATCATTGTTTGTGTGAATTGAATTGTTTGAGTGTCTTGTAGGAATTATTGTGTTCATATGGCTGTAGAAACGAAGTTTCGTTTGAGCCTCACTGAGGTTCAAATGACATGGAATAAATATTGAATAGAATTGAATTGAATTGCAGAGGAGAGGAGAGGGTGTCACTTTGGGGGTACTGCTCCAGTACATCAAGCACACGTGCCAACTTTGAATATTGGTGCCAAATATGGCGGCGCCCGTATGTGTAAATCATGCAAAATAATTCCACTGTTTGCAGTTGCATACGTTACAAATCAAGCACCATTGAACCAAAGACGAGTTCTTAGAGGAATGCTTTGTGCCCCTATTTGCATATTTAAAAATAGCTTTCAGTTCAGATTTATTATTGTCATGTGTACGGAGGTACAGTGAAAAGCTTTGTTTTGCATGTTATCCAGTTGAATCAAATAATACTACATATAAACACAATCAAGACAAACTCAAATATAATAGATAGAACAAAGTAAAAGATGCAGATTGCAGAATATCATTGTCAAATATGTTCTTTAAAAAAAAGGGCATATTTCATACTGGTCTACCCAAAAGTTAAGTCACGGTTTATCCACAATTTTCCTCCACCTACCTCAATCAGCCCCTCCACACTCCCATGCCAGCTCTACACTTGTTTTAAAATAGTGGCCGTTTTGGTTTAAGAATACAGTTAATACAATATTCTGTGGGTCAATTTTCCAAAGGTTTCATGATCGGGTTGGGCGAAGATTGCCTAATAGTTTATATTGAGAAGAGAAATATAAATATTTTTAATTAATCTTTTCAACTAGTGTAGCTAGATTATAAATCTTAAAAATTACTTGTAGATTCACAAATATATTGTTCATTGACAGCTGGAGTTAATACTTTTGAAAAAAATATCAGCAATTCTCCCATTTTACCATAACACCAACATTAGATTATGTACTTTAGTATACCACAGCAGATCTCATTTCTCCAGCATTTTTGTCTACCTTTGATTTTCCAGCATCTGCAGTTCCTTCTCAAAGATCTCATGTTGTACTGCTTTTCATAAATCAATATGATCTCTTTGTGTCATGACACGAATGTTCCTTTTCTTCTTTCAAGGTTGCTTTCACTGTCTTCCTTTACCAAACCTTTTTACTTTGTAAGATTGAATTGGAATTTGTGTCTGTCTAAATGCCTCTTAAACCATTGTTACCCTACCTGCTTTCATCACCTCCCCTAGCAGGGCATTCCAGGCTTTGATTACTGTCTGTGTAAAACACATGCCTCACACAACTCCTTTAAACTTTCTCCTCTTAAACCTATGCGCTGAAGTATTTGACATTTCCACACCAGAATTAAGACTCTATCTACCTTACTATTCCTGGCATAATTTTAGATATTTCATTCAGGAAGCTCCTCAACCTTAGACACGCCAGTGCAAACCACCCTAGTATGTCCCCTATTCTTGAGATAAGACTCTCAAAATTAAACAGCATCCTGCTGAATCTCTTCTGCACCCTCTCCAAAATCTCCATATCCTTCCTGTACTATGGCAACCAGAAATGTCCACAAGACTCAGAATGTGATTTAACCGAAGTTTATGCAGCTGAAATGTCTTCAAGTAAAATTTCTAGTGATTATTAAATAACTGTGCTTACTGAACACATTTGCTAATGTTGCAAATTTTATTGCATGTTGATAACCGGTTAATTCTCATGTAATTTTGCAGATAATATTTTATATTTTCTAATCTCTAAAATATGCTTTGCATAATTGAATGCAAATTAATCTGTTTTCACTGTGCAATAAAATTTGCACAAGTTGATCTTAATTGACGATGATCTTAATTAAGCTGTGAACTATTAATATCTAAATAAATGCAGGCTGGATGAATGAACAGTCTTGAATAGTTTCCTGATGCAGGGTCTCGATCCAAAAAGTTGACTATCCCTTTGCCTCTACATACGTTGCTTGACCTGCTGAAATATCCCCAGGAATTGTTTATTTTTGCTCCAGATATAAAAATCCCCAATGTCTTGTGGCTCTGAACTAAAAGTCTTTCCTTGTCTGTCAATTTTATCTACTGGTAAGCGAACCAGGTTTCAGATCACTTGAAAATAGTGCAGGTGCATATGGTATCCAGGATTGCTTTGTCATGCAAAATGTTAACGTTACGCCCATCAAAGAACTATTATTACATTCAGATAACCAAACGAACTTAAACCATCCATCAGCCTCAAACAAAGTAGTGATGAATTAAGATAAGCAGATAGGGCACAGCCATTCACTACTGAGATAACAATAGAACTAGTAGGTGTTGTTATTCAGATATGCATCATAAGCTGAATTAATGAATGCAGTTATCTCAAAAGAAAAGTAAAGGGAGATCTTCCACCGCCCTGAAGAAAGGACACAATAGAACACCACATTATAATATAACAAATAATGAAACACATAACATCTGAATCATAACATTGTTACTATCTCCCTTCAATCTTGGACCACTCCTGTATAGCCACTTCAGCTCATTTTCAGGTCTGAAGAAGGAACTCAACAAAATGTCACCTATCCATGTTCTCCGGAGATGCTGCACAACCTGCTGAGTTACTCCCCGACCTGCTGAGTTACTCCAGCACTCCGTGTCCTTTCAGCTCATTCTATGTTGTCTTTCGTCTGAAATGCTTGCCCATGAATCTCTTTAAGCGATAATCTTCAATCCAATCTTGAGTTCCAGTTTAGTGAACTCCATCTATGAATTCTACAGAAACAGAGCTCTGCATATACAAATTTCACTTACTTTCAGCCAAAATCTACTATAATTGTTCTTCTATTTATTGCTAATTGCTTTCCTCCTCTTCTTCTAACTATCCTATCCTACGTTTAGGTTGAAATCAGTTCATAAGTTCTAGGAGCAGAATAAGGCCATTTGGCCCATCAAATCTTCTTCGACATTCAATCATGGCTGATCTATCTTTCCCTCTCAACACCATTCTCCTGCCTTCACCCCATACAACCCGATTTAAGTATATTATTGGCACATGTACATTGGTACAGTGGAAAGCTTTGTTTTGCTTGCTATCCATTCAAATCAGATAATACTGTATAAAAATACGATCAAGCTAAACTCAAGTACAATAAAGTGAAAGGCAAGGTATGGAGTACAGAATATAATTCTAAGCATTGTAGCATAACAGTTCCTTAGATAACATCCAATGTCTTCTCTGCCTCAGAAGGCAGTGGAAGCCAATTCTCTGGATGCTTTCAAGAGAGAGTTAGATCGAGCTCTTAAAGATAGCAGAGTCAGGGAATATGGGGAGAAGGCAGGAACGGGATACTGATTGTGGATGATCAGCCATGATCACAGTGAATGGTAGTGCTGGCTCGAAGGGCCGAACGGCCTCCTCCTGTACCTATTGTCTATTATTCCAGCTATATTCTGCACAACAAAGTTTGCCTTTGTATATAGGATGGGGCCAAAGTGCAAAATGATATGTCGTAAGGAAAAAACAATGTGCTTGAGGAACTTGGCGGGTCAGGCAGATGACGTTTTGGATCGGGACCCTTCTTCAGCCCCAAGATCTCCTCAGTCCATCCCTCTACAGATGCTGCCTGACCCAATGAGTTCCTGCAGCAGTTTGCTTTTTGCTCAAGTTTCCAGCATCGGTAGCTTCTTACATTTTCAGTATTGCAGGGAATCTGAATTATATCTTCACTAAAGGTCTTATTATGCTGGAAACCATTGCTTCCTGAAGAACATTATTGTTCAGAAAAGGAAGTTAAAAGTGAGATCATATCATTTTGCACTTTGGCCCAATACTTAACACCAAAGCCCATTCAATGCTGGGTGTGGGAGAAGGTAACTTTGACTGCAGGGAATCTTGTGATATGTTTTGTATGTAAATAGTCCACAAACATACCAGTGAGTTGAGAACAGTAAACCTTGTTCACAGATGATGTGACTGCTGATGGTGGGAACTGCTCACAATGTGGGAGGAGATGCTGCTTAGGTGTGGATACAATAGCAGAGGTGAGGGGAGGGGAGAGCAGATGGTGGACAGTGAACCAGATTACAACCCAGGCAGTAGATTGTGATGGACATTCCAATTTGTGAGTTTGTGAGAGAACAATTACAGTGAGGAGGTTGGGTGGTGACTGATAAGTTAAGGGCCTGTCCCACGAGCATGCGACTCCATGCGGCAAGCGCGACCTAAAGCCCGCAGCTGCCTCGACGCAGTACGCACGGAGGTCGAGTGAGTGACGTGAAGTTCGAGCGAAGTCCGACGGGCGTACGGCGTCGAGGCGGTGCATACGGCGTCAAGGCGGCTGCGGGCCGGCAGGCCGTTGCCCCGCAGAATTTTTTAACCTGGTCAGTTTTTCGGAGCCCCGCGCGATGTCGCACAACTCCATACGGCTCCGACGATCGAAGTGGGACCGGCACCGCGAGGCCGTACGGCTCAAGCGACCACGTTGGGTCGGGCTTGCCGCATGCAGGCGCATGCTGCTGGGACCGGCCCTTTAGGTCGCGCTTGCTGCATGGAGTCGCATGCCCGTCGGACAGGCCCATTAGTTTAAGGAAATCGTATTCTTCTTCTTGTTCACCTGTATGGTGTTGGTTTAGTGTTGTCATGTGTACTGAGGTACAGTGAAAAGTTTTTGTTTGCGAGCTATCCAATTACATCAGATCATATCAGACACGAGTACAATCAAGTCAAACACGTATAATAGGTAGCGCAAAGACTTTTTCATCTTACCAAATACCAGAGTGCAGCATATAGTTTGCAACTTAGTGGCATTACAGTTCGAGGGAAAAGTCCAATGTCGGCAATAATTTGGTCTTGTACGTCTGACCTGCTTGCTTTCATTCACCTGCTACATTTTGGGGCATTTTAAAGAGTAGTCATGTTGTTAAAATGAGACAGGGTTGCTGTTTTGGATTGTTTGCTTTATAACCTTGCACAAAAGCAAATCAATTTTTCACCGCAGTGTAAAATATCTGGTTGTATTTTACTCTCCTTTTGGTCATCATGGTTATTGATTTAAAACAAATCTCCAACCGGTTGAAACTTTACCAACCTCTAAATGATTCAGGCCTTTCAACACAGAGACCATCATCAATCTTAGGGTATGGTTCATCTCATAGTCATAGTATACAATGGAATGTGTTGAGCAGGAACTCAGAGAAAAGAGAAGAGAGAGAGAATAAAAAGCACACTTGAATTGTAAATGGAATCAGTATTAATCTGAAAATGCCTTGCTTTGAAAACAATTTTTATTAGAGGTATTCAAATATGCTTTCAAGAATCGCTGGTCATAAGCATACAGTCAGGGTCATACAGCATAGAAACAGGCCCTTCGGCCCAACTCATCCAAGATGTCCCATGTTAGCTACTCCCGTTTAGAAACATAGAAAATAGGTGCAGGAGGAGGCCATTTGGCCCTTTGAGCCAGCACTGTCATTCATGGTGATCATGGCTGATCATCCACAATCAGTATATATTCCCCATATCCCTTGATTCAGCTTAGCCCTAGAACTCTATCTAACACTCTTTTAAATTCATCCAGTGAATTGGCCTCTACTTCCTTCTTTGACAGAGAGTTCCACAAATTCACAACTCTCTGGGTAAATGCTCACATTTGGTCCATATCTCTCTAAATCTTTCCTATCCATGCACCAGTCCAAATGTCTATTAAATGTTGTTATTGTACCGGCCTCAACAACTTCCTCTGACAGCTCGTTCCATATACCCAGACTTTCTGTCTGAAAATGTTGCCCCTCAGGTTTCTTTTAAAACTTTTTCATCTTACCTCAAACTCTTGATTTCCCTACCCTGGGAAAAAGACTATGCATTCACTCAAGATTTTAAACGCCTCTAAACCCCTCAGCAGCCTGCACTCCAAGAAATAAAGTCTGAGCTTGCCCAACCTCTCCCTATAGTCAGGCTCTCGAGTCCTGGCAACATCCTCATAAATTTCTGCACTCTTTCCAGCTTAATGGCATCTTTCCTACAGCAAGATAAACAAATCTGAGCACAATACTCCAAGTGCGGCCTCACCAGTCTTGTATAACTAGATTTAGAAAATATGAACAAAGTAGACTGATTATACTGAGTTTTGGAATATATATTTTATTATTTAAAGAGGAAGCAAACAGGCCTATTGATCCAAAGTCTGGTGTGAAATTAATATTATCTCTTATTAGAGCAAAGATGACAGAACACTTTAATAGATACGAATTGATTAAAAACTAACGGATTTAAAAAGGGTGAAAATAGGTATAATGCTTTTGGTTGTTTTTTGTAATTTTTTTGAACTCAGTAATATGACAGTGTCTAAGACTGTCATCCATATGAGTTTGCAAAAAGCATTTAGAAAAACTCTGAGAGTGCACAAAATTGAAGACAACCCATCTGTATGGACAGGGAACTGGTTAATAAAGTTCAGACACAAGACACTTCATGCCCAGAATTCTTCCCCCAACAAATTATTTTGTGGTAAGATTCCACAGACATTCAAAGCCCTCTCATGACTTTTGGTGAACCTAAACATGGAGCATCAACAAAAAAAATCAAGTGGAGAATGTGAATGTCACTAAATTTGCCATTTTGAATGGTAATAGAGGAGAACTGGAAATATACATTGGTGCTGCCTGCACATAGTGTCCCACTGTGGTCTGATCCCGAACTAGCACGTGCAATATATCAGGACCATAACTCTGCAACCTCAGCTTCTATCCGGCAGCCACTTTCTAGCTCTTAGCCAATGTATGGAATTTGAACACTTAAATAGATTACTTATGCCAACAAGGTTTATAGTTGCTTTTCTCGATAATCTACTTGTCAGTTTTAGGCCAATCTTTTACTCGTGAAATCAGCTAATTAAAGAGCTCCTTGTGCAAAAACATTTTAGATGTGGTGACGATCAGAACCCGATTGCAGCCCGAACTGAGTTTCATTGTGAATGAGAGCAGTGTGCAGAATCCAAATTAAAATCCAAGTTTGCAGGATATTACAGCAATC